>NC_081384.1:30776934-31376934 GCF_030684315.1 Stegostoma tigrinum | reverse complement strand
GATTTCACAAACCTGGAAATAAATATTGATATGGGCTGTTCTCAACAACTGGCACACCAAATATCAATTTTGCAGTTGTAGGCCCTGAATTCAATATATGCAGGAGCTAATCTCACTGCCAAATTTGCGGATCCATTTTTTAGGTGTCCCTGATAGATTCTTAAAATTAATGGCAGCCCTTAAATGTGTAAATTAGGAGCATTTCAATAAAGGACCCCTTCAGAAAATAATCAATGATCTACAGGAAAGGCGCAGGGTTTGTATTGCTCAGCAATCTTCAACAGGCTCAGAAGTCACAATCTAAAGGTAAGAAATATAAACCAAGATCATGAAAATAAACAATCCTGTGGTGATACTGCTCCAACACCTCATACTGGGACATAGTTTGCTGTGAGACTGATTATGTAAATCTGAACTTTGTGCTAGATTTAGCTGTTTTTGAAGGATAACAGCTCATGCCGGTTATGTCTGTGCATCCCAAGAATCAGTTTCCATTCTTCAGCCTGTTGGTTCAGATGCCAGTTGAGTTTAATTCTGGTCTAGGGACTGATCCTTATAAAAACTCACTCCCGTAAATCCCATCTCTGCAAAGATAAGACATTCCCTGCAGCAAGGAGGCCGCGATCCTTGCTCGATAAACAGTAGATATTTTCTAATCAATCTGTTCAGAATGTTATTACACACCTCTGGAGGAGGTAGAACTTGAATGTAATAATAATGAACCTATCTTCTGAACTATTAGCTCTACATTCAACAGCAAACTGTCCTGCTTATTAGGGTTGGGATGATGAATCTGAGGGTATCAACAGGTGTCAGCTCCAGAGTAAAATAATTTCTGCAGTGCTTCAACAAAATATTCTTAGCCCTAACTTGAGAACTTTGCTCCCTCTTCATTGCATTGAATTTATATTTATACTTTCCACTCCTACAACATCTCTACATGACACTGTTTATACAATATTCTTAAGACATGCAGTTCTGGTGCCCTTCTCATTCAAAGATCCATGTCCTCTTTGCATGACTCTTCCACTAGTTCATTAGTCTCATTACTTCTGAAACAATCAACTTGTGCTGTCATTACCTCTTGTCTCAACCTCCTCAGTGTTTACCTTGCCAGTATTACCTAGTCTATCATATAACCTATACAAAGGCCACTCATGTTCATATCAGCCCACTCTCACAACCTATGTGTCTTGTTATTTACTGGAAGTCCTTGACTTTTTTACAAAAATGCTTTTGTGGTAAACTACTCTGCCACCAGCTAAACAACCCATGCCACTTCACACGGTGGCTCCACTGCATATTTTCTCCATCCTGTTATTCTGTAATAAGTCGCACATGTCCTAACTCATCAAAGTCCTTCCATTATTCACATGGCATAAATCAGAAGTGTGATGGAATAATTGTCTGGATGCATTCAACTGCAGCAACAGTCAAGAAACTTGATGCCTTTCGGACAAAGTAGCCTGCTTGAGGACGATTCTATTCATCACCTTAACATTCACACCCTCCATCAGTATTGCACTGTGCTGGAGTCTACATCATGTACAACCTGTACGACTTTGAACAACGAGAGAAAGCAACAGGTGAATGGGAAGAACACCCCCCTGTAAGTTCCTCTCCATGTCATGCTGTATGGAAATGTATAATTTCCTTTGCTGATGCTGAATTAAAATCTTGGGACTCCTTGCTTAAGATCACAGTATAGGAGTGCCTACACCACATGGACGCCAATGAAACAAGGTGGTAGCTGTCAAAGGCAATTTGGGAGCAAATGATGCCAGCCTTGCCAGTGATGATAACATCACAGCTATGAATTATAAAGAGTTCAATTCTGATGGGGTAGATTGAATTTACCATCTAGCTTAGTACTGCATTATGGATCAGTTGCCTACTGTGGAGCTTGTCTGATTTTCATTTCCGCTGAGAAGTATGGAAATGAGGATAAGGTGTGTTCTGTAAGAGGTCAGAGATTTGTAAGCACTATTTGTGCGCCATGGTGGCTGGGAGAAAACTTATCTCAAAATCTCTTTTCAAATTTTCCTCCTTAAACCAATAAGCTTTTTAACTCAATCAGCTTCATTTACCTGCCAATTCCTACTTGTCATTTGGATTTTCCCCTTGCATGGTACGAATGCTGTTTTTTTGATTTGATTTACTTGAAGGCCTTGATTATATTTCAGTTTTATAACTAATCTTTAGCAGACAGTGCTCTAAACATAATATTACAGAAAGAGATGCCAGATTAAATTAACACTTGCTAATAGTTTTTACTAAACTGACACCACTTGTAAATACTCAGTTTACCTCACATTTGCTCTGCTAAATACTTCTTCTTCTTCCGAGGAATCTTTATAATGTGATCCATGACCCATTGATTTCTTACGAACTGAATCCAGAGGCTGGTACAAATCTTGAAGCCAAAGTGGCTTTGGAAGATCTATATCCTCATCCAACAGAGGTGCCTGATAAATAGTGCAATATTTTCAGTTTGTTTAGATAAAAGTGAGTACTAGATAAGTAAAAATCTTTCTAGAGCAATATATTGCTCAAAATGCTAATTTTATTGAAAATATTGATGCAATGGAGTTAACGCTTTATGCATCATCTTCCCACTGAAATTAACGCATATGAACAAAAATAATCAGTGCTTCTCTTTCAGTTGCGATGTTACCTTCTGTGCATCTTTAGCTGAACTCTTCCCAGTTATTCGCTCTGTCACTTTCTTCAGAGGGCTGTGTGCACAAAACACATAAAACTGTTGACATTTGTGAGCTTGTTTTACATAAAAAGACATGGGTTGCAAAGGCTGGAAGGGAACATTACATTTGACAACAATATTTGTAAACAGAATATTTACCTTTTGTATGGCCTTTTACAACCAGCATCTCCTGAAGCATAAGGTGTCTTTGATTCTGACCTTTGAGAGCAAATCTATTATCAAGAATAAAAAAGATTTTAAAATATGGACAATTTTACCATAAATCAATAAAGCAAAGAACAAATAGCTTTAGAACAGAATTTTGTCTAAAAAAAAAAGCTCCAACTGCAAAACTGAAAATGAATAATAACTTTTGAATGCCACCATGTTAGAATCAAGACTTTTTAAAACAGGCTAACTCAATAGGCACATCATCACAGAAATTCAAGTTCAAGTAAAGAGCATTTATAGATTTGATATGAAATTTGAATCCTAAAATTCTGTAATGGAATAAGAGTGTTAATTAGAAAGCTATTTTTTTCAAGAATGCTGAAATTATGAGTAAAATTTGATAGTTTTTTTATTCCTTAACATTTGTGTTCTGTTACTATAAATATGTAACAAAGCCTGACTTTTAACAAAACTTGTATTTCTAGATCTGTTTTACACATCAACAGTTCCATGCAGCTTTTTCCAAAGTGAGAGATCTGTATTACATTAATGTGTTGGGAGAAGAAAAACATGGAAATCCTGGATTTATAGAAATGCTTTTGCAATATACAAACTGCTGAAGTTTTGTGGATCCGTGTTAATCTAGGGATATTGAGCATGGATGATTAACAACTCAATTTTGTGTGTCTACGTGCAGCCACAACATCCTCTGTGCTTAGTATATCATATCTGCTCCTGGTCTTATCATTTCCTCCCTCAATACTGCAAAAATGCAAAGTATCTGTGTATTTATTTCACAATCCCAATTGTTAATTTTGTATGATATATCTGCTTAGTTTTCAACCTGATTTACATCATACCATTTTTTCCCAAATAAACAAACCCCAGTACTTTTTATGTTGGTGCTTTTCAATCATGTGATAAATGTTGATTCAGCTTCTAGTTGTATCTTGATTCTTCGGAAACTGGGGGTCAAATCCTACTCTATCTGGTTCAATAAATTTGCTAATTCCATCCTATCCTTCACTCCCCTCTTCCTGGCCAGTCCTCAGTTGTGGATCTGTCCCCCATTGTTGTATATTTCTTTTGCTTGTACAAAACGCTAGTGCGGCCTCATATGGAATATTGTGTGCAGTTCTGGTCGCCCCATTACAGGAAGGATGTGAAAACATTGGAAAAGGTGCAGAGGAGATTTACCAGGATGTTGCCTGGTCTGGAGTGCAGGCCCTATGAAGAAAGGCTGAGGGACCTGGGTCTGTTCTCATTGGAGAGAAGGAGGCTAAGAGGGGATTTAATAGAGACATGCAAGATGATCAGAGGATTAGATAGGGTGGACAGTGAGAGTCTTTTTCCGAGGATGATGACTTCAGCTTGTACAAGGGGGCATAGCTACAAACTGAGGGGTGATAGATTTAAGACAGATGTCAGAGGCAGGTTCTTTACTCAGAGAGTGGTAAAGGCGTGGAACGCCCTGCCTGCCAATGTAGTTAACTCAGCCACATTAGGGGCATTTAAACAGTCCTTGGATAAGCATATGGCTGTGGGATGGTGTAGGGGAGAGGGGCTTAGATTAATTCACAGGTCGGCGCAACATCGAGGGCCGAAGGGCCTGCTCTGCGCTGTATTGTTCTATTGTTCTATGTTCCTCATCTGCCGCTGGGGTTGACAACTCTAGTTGCTTGTATTCCTGGATAATTTATTGCATGTCTCCCATCTTCAACTGCTCAGACACCACTCTCTTGTGAATGGTCACCCATCCCATTCATCTTCATGGAACACAATCTTCATACACCAACTGGAAAGCAAACAGGCCCTTCATGACTCAATTAGATGATTCTTTTATGCCAAACCACTTTCTTTTCCCAAAAGGCCAATATCTGTATACTTAGTAACTGTAAGTGTTCTTGGAAAGTTGGATGCAACAGATGTTTTTAATGGTCCTTTTAAAATCTCTTGGTTTGTTTTAGTATCCCCGAGATTAACCTTCAATTCCTACAGACTACAGGAAAATCTTGAAGGACTGGCCATCCATCTTGCAACTAATCTTCTCCAGGCCTTACCTTGAATAAATTATCCTGGTTTTGTATTTGTGCCATCTTTTCTGATTTTTTTTCTTCTTGCTCCCCTCGCACTGTGTTTCTCCTCCTAGCCACTTCTAAGCAATTATACTCTGCTTAACTGGGACTGGGATCAGCTCAGGAATATTCCAGTGTTACCCACATTTACAAAGTTAGGGCATGATATTTGATCTTTGGCCTAGTTCAGCACTGTTTCTGTTGAAAGTCTAAAATTAAGTTTCCTGCTTTCCCTGCAAGAGACCAGATCTTAGCCACCCCAAATGGCTTCTTAACAGAGTATTATCCGCACAATACATTATCACTTTACTTGGCTTGTGCTCTTCTTCTAGACCATTCCTGATTCTTTGGCTTAGCTTTAATCAAATTTTACAGCATTGGAACCCTCTCTCTCAGGCTTGTGTGCAATTATTATTGCTTCACTTCAGTACCTTTTTCAAACACCATTCCCCAAAGGCTACTGAGTGAATATATTGGTCTGAAACTTAAATCTTTTTTTGGCAAAGTGTAAATTTCACCAAAATCTTTGTGGGAATTCACACCAACGAGATTACTCATAGTATCTTACCAAGCATGCTTCGTTACTGATCTTTCCATATGGAGCCCTCATGTGCAATTCTGTTGCCGTCTTACCACGCACTATTCCTGAAACAATTTGCACTCACTGGATATTTGCTGAAAGACCGACTCTCCGGCAACCATGTTATATTTAGAAGTTAATTGTGCACCCAGATAAACATTGGCATTTGCAAAGCTGCCCTTCTCTGACAAGAACTGAGTAGGGGAAGATGGTACCGCGATGTTCTGAAAGTAGACGTCCTGGTTAAGGGGGTGATGCAAAGAAGAGAAGTCCGCTTCCTGGAGGAGCATCAACTCTGGCAACCTGGTCCAAAGTTGCTACGCAAATCAGTGCTGTCTCAGTGGTGCTCAGGAATAGCCTGCAGGTGTAAAAAGGTCAATGATCTTCTTCGCATCACCACAGCAAATGTCACACCTTTCTCTCTGCTTTGTATATTCACTCTGCTCCTGCATCCACCTCCCATCAAGGCTTACGCCCTGCCACACCCATTGATGCTTGCAACATCTTCCCTCAACCACTCTAAATGACCTGTCTCCCACCCGTTCCAACTTCCCACATCACTAACCCTGCATGGCCTCGACACTGCCTATTCATCCCTCTCTTCCACTCATTCCAGGAGAAGACAGCCCATGATAGGGTAGACACATCCAAATGGATGGAGGGGTGCCTGACATTCGGCTCCACAGCCCCTCTGAGGAGAGAATCCTGGCCGTTGCAGGATAACACTGGGAATATATTCGGAAATGTTGAGACGTTCATTTCCTATCAGTCGAGTAAGTAACCTTCTTCATTCTTCATTCCACTGCAACTCTCACAGTAACCCAATTCAGTGTCACTCTTTGCCCACCACATCTAATCACTGGCCGAGATGCTTTCTCTTTCTTTTGTCTTGTAGGTACTACTAGCATGTCCTGTCCCTGACGATATTGAAAAAACAACTCACTCCCTATTGCAAGCTATCTCGCCAACCTCTGAGGAGAGAAGCATACAGGCCTCAGAGGAAGCATGTGCAAGCAAGGCCACTTGTATCCCTCAACCAGCTCAGATATTGCCACCTCAGTTGGAATGTTGGCTTTAGGAAGTTCAGGAGCACAATCTGGCGTGCCAGCACTGTGACAGCTCTGCAGCTCACTGAGGAAGAAACACCACAGGCTGCTAGCACTCAGAGGACTGCTAGAGACCAAGCACCTGCTCAGCCCCAGGCTGGAGATGATCCTGTGGTGTCACCAATCAGGAACTTCATCCATATGCACAAGGAGGAATAGCAGTAGCAGGCGGGTGTTGGGAAGCAATGGCTGAGTAGTACAGTGACTCATGAGCTGGTATGGTTGCCTCCAAGGACAGGTTGGCTGCTGCCAGGCAAAGCCAGGTTCAACACTCTCAGGATCTGCTGGAGAGGCACATCCACCCTCACTCCACTGCCCTAGTCACTGGTTAACGGAACTGAAGATATGGTGTCAGACAACATTCCTCACAAGGGGAGTGGGCAGTGCCAGGAGGCAAGCAGCTGAGGAAGGATACACATAGACCCCTCAGAAGTCTCCTCTCAGGACTCGGACTCTTTAGATGTGGCCAGCTCGCCACCTCCACCCTGGTGACCTCCTCTGAACCTTGGAAGTTGTAGCTGTGGAGGGTTCACTTGCGTATGGCAAGAAAATGCTGTGCACATCTGGGCTGTCCAGGCATAAGCACACTCCCTCTATCAAAGTTGCAAAACTATGTATTACCCTGAGGTAATGGGAGGGAGAGAAAGGGATGAATTAAGGGCACTTTGGTGGCACAGTTAGCATCGTACTGTATGAAAATGTTTTCAATTATGGAAGTATAACTGTTTTGCCTTTATGTCTGCGTCATTGAGTCTTTTTATAGCTTTGAGTGCAACTTTGCCAGCATAATGCTTAATTGCATATCCATGAAGGGTGTACCACAGACTGATGTCTGTGTTGCAGAATGTATAAGGTGAACAATGCATATACACAGGGCAATGGATCCTGCTGACAACATTGCACCTCATCCTATCATATCTCTACTTTTTCCCCTTGGCCATGTGTTCAAAGATGTTGATATGAATGCAGTGGTCACTGATGTCTAAGCCAAGAGATGCACATCGAACAAGGAACCAATGCATTAGGATGGCCAGAGACTAGGAACCCCACAGGTCTGTGCCCTGTAGAGTGCATGGTTCTGAGTCTCATGTTTATTCTCTTTAAACGACCTCACATTAGTGAGTCCTTCAGTCTCCTCTCTCAAGATTGAGACAATCACTCATTTTCTTCCCAGTGCTTGCTTCTGATCTCCATCACAACACTGAAATGTGACAGTGAGTGCTTTACTGCCAGTAGATTCCAGACTCTAAGCGTCGACCCTGGACATCCAGATGTCCTTTCTGGTAAACCTTTCTATAAACACCCTAGGTTTCACACCTCCCCAGTTCCCCTAGACCCCACATGGGCCTGCAAACACCCATCTTACCCTCCAGTCCGTGACATGTTAGGTGAATATGTCAGCAATTGTTACACGCTGTTTTCCACCCTTCCACATGACCCCATTCCCAATCATACTTTACTATGTGCCCCCTCTTTGAGATACTGGTGCCTCTCGTCACAATTGAAATCCCACAGCCTGCAGTTCCCAATCCTGAAGAAAAGGTTCCCAAGTATACTTCCCATGGCTGCAGGTCCTCAGTCACCCCATCTCCCTTTTCCCTTCATTTCTTTGGATGGCCTACTATCCTGCATGACCTGCCGAACATCCCCTGATAAGACGTATCTGGACCTCTGACTAATGCCTCTACATCTCTCTGGCTGCGTTATCCCTTTTTGCTAGATTGGCAATTGTAGACCTTCCTGACTGCAGAGGCATGGACTGCCGAACTGAGAACACCCCGATCAGGAACTTGACTGTGGCCAAATACCTGGACTAGTATCGGAGGCTGCCTTTGATCTACTGTACTGGAACCCCTAATTGATGGTTGCCTCCACCAACTTTATCGAGGACATCTCTGCAAAGACTCTGAGACATGCTGGTTGTTTGCTTCACATGCAGCTTGGCTGTAGCATAAGCTGTGAGTAAATGGAGCAGATGTGAGATTGATGTAGCGCACTGCCAAACAGGGTGTTTGCCCCCTAAACTGAGGACTGCTATCCAGCAAGACAAGCTGTCTAGTTGTATGACCATGCTAATTGGCACAGTTTGGTAAGGCCTGGATGCTGCAAGTATGCAGGTAGGTGCTAAATGAATGAGCTCTAAGAGAGCAAGTGAGCAGCCCTGAAATGCAGTCTGGTGCAATTCCTGAGCTGGGTGCCTGACCATGTGCACAAACTGTCCTTGCAGAAGCCTTTCAATGTTAGTTGCTGGTGTGCCCTGCAATGCAAGTCTGTATTTCCTGAGAATCCTGCAAGTGAATTGGAGATATGCCATGATGGTTGCGAGGGGTTGGCAAATGTAGGTACCAATGCCTGTGGATGAGGGGTTCTTGTAGCTGGTGCCTGTGGATTGTGCTCCGAGATGCTGTATAGTGCTGAGCAACACAGAAGCTTCTCACAGCCATTCAAGAGTTAAAGTTGCCAAACATTCACTCTGTCCAAATTTCTTGATGTCTAGCATTTCTTGTTCAAAGCATTTGGTAAGGTAGAAAGCTGAATGTTAATGAGGCAAGTTCTACCATTAATATGGCACTTAATAAGTGATAATTACACCTTAATTGGCAACCTACACTGTCTAGCATTGCCTGGTAAAACCATAAAAAGTGCAGCAAGGTACAGTGCTATTGTTATAGGCCTTGCTGACTTCTTGCCTGATTCTGCAACAAATCTTGCCATGACCCTACATTGCTTAGAATTTTACCAGGTTCCACCCGTTATTTTACTGCCAAATGTGTTGGTGAACATGGAGGATTACAGTGATTCTGCTAACTAAAATATAGTAGAAATTTCAGCGTGCTTATTTTTGACCCTTATGTTGAAATCTGAGGCTTGCTTTTCACAAAGTGTTAAGCTATGGAGAGTATAAGGTCCCTGATTTAGTAACACATCATTGAAAATAATGCAGCTGTTATGTTAGCAATGACCCTTAGACACGTGATGACACAGAAGCAATCAATGATACTCAGGGTTTTCATTCACTGTGATCAGAGGAACAAAATGAATTGGAGTCACATGGAGCCTGAACTTCTAGTCCAATATATTGTGAAAATGATAATTTCAGTAACAGAAATTTGTATCATCTATCCTTGACAAAAGCAGCAGGAATTCACTTCAGAAAACATAAACTCACCATATGAGAAATTGCGCATCATATGGATCAAGCCAAGCTATCAACTTAAAAAGTCGGTATATAGAGTTACGCACTCTCGTTAGACATTTTCTGAATCACTTTATTACATGACTCCCTGTCATTGATTTATCTGGCCCTCAAGTCTTGTAGTTTCTAAGACAACCTTGGAGGGTTAGAAACCATTTATCATTATGTGATATGAAGAACCTGGTTCCTTCCACTGATCTAAATTGATTTCAAAGCAGTTTGTTTAATATCTACACTGAAATCAAACACATGCCAAAGAACACAGTCATCAAAACATTCTGAGTTTCAGGACGGAGCACAGATAAGTCACAGAATATACGTATAGCAAACAGCTTTGCTAAGTAGTAAAACGTGGGTGGACAGATCAGCATTATGAAGCACTGACAGTCAATAATCCACGTGAGAATACCATTATACAAGTGAAAACAGAACATTTCAGGTGTACATTGAAATCTGGCCTTTTATCTTTCTCTTTTTAATTTCTCTGAAATGCATGCACCAGTCTTAGTCATGCAAACAAAGCATGTGCAAATAAAAGACTAGACATAGCCAATAGTAGAACCATTAAATCATCAGTCTCACAACCTACAATAACTGTTCCTACTGGTGGATCTTGGTCCTCCTCTTCTTCAAAAATGTTGAATGCTGTAAACTACAGACTACTGCAATAGTCAGAACTCCTACTCTAGAAATTTCTGAATGTAAAAGTTCCGTCCATTGAGCATTCTGCAGTCTGAAACATTCCACAAACTCTCCTTGAGATCAATGGTAAACATTCCACTTAACAATTTAAAGAGTGGCTTCAGTAAGCCAATTGTTTGGGCTATGAAGCTTCAGTCTTACATATCTGTCTTACTTTATTACATTATTGGACATACAGAGCAGAATCTTCCTAGGCACTGAATATCACGTGCATTGGCAAGAAAGTTGAGGAAATCATATGAGACAGTCACTGAATAAGTTATCAATGTGGAGACCAAACAGTCCTACTTTCAAACCAAGAGATGAATGGCAAGACAAGATTCTCACTAGTGGGCATCAGGAGGCCTACTGGCAAGCATAAGCTTGCACAAACATCTTATTATTAGTTCATCTTGATACTTTTCTATGTCATTTCCCATTTTCCCACCCACTGAATAGTTTAAACAGTGAAAAATCCAACATGGAAGTCAGAGCTGTTACTTAGTGATTCCAGCTCACTGCTTGCTTCACCAGACCTCCATCTTGGATACACATCATCACGAGGCATGGGCACTGATTATGGGCAGTGATTGCACGGATCTCCATTAAAAGCTCAAAGTGCTTCTGCCTTGCCTGGCTTTTTAGCCCTGACTTAGCATTAGGCATTTCATCATGGTTGTCAACAGATATCAGTTAGGGCATATGGACATATTAATGTACGGCACATGCTACATCGATTTCACATCTATACTATCTGTCAGCAGCTTATGTAGCAAACAAATTATAGTTGCTTCAAGGAAATGACCAATGTCTCAAAGTTTACAGGGAATATCCTCAGTCAGGTTAAGAGAAACCTCCAGACAGAGGGTACCAGCACATTAAGGCAAAGGGCAGCCTCCTATATCAGTCTAGGGATCGGACACAGTTAATCGGCTGCTTGGATGATAAGGGTCAGGATCCTATTCTTATAGCGGGTGAGGAGTCAAATGTTGGAACTCCACTATCTATCTTGGTTCATTGTGCCCTACTGGTCTCACCTGGAATGAGACAAAGGGAGGAACTGAATGAGATGAATGTTGCTTGCACAGATGCTAATGCTGCTGCAGGTGGGGACAAGATGATGTAGTGTTTCAAGTGTGTGAAAAGGTAATGCAGGGGCAATGCAGGGTTGGTAGCTTGGGGGGACTAGATGGGCAAGAGTGAGTGAGAAAAAATGTTGCATATTATAGTCAGAGTAGTAAACGATGGGTCTTTGTGGAAGGTGGATGGAGTTGAAGACAGAGTTGGCACGATGTAGCAGAAAGATGATGACGGGAGTCAGCCTTGAACTGTGGAGAAGTCATTAATATTTTTCCTGTATTGCTGGGCATTTCTCCAGATGGTGGAAACAACATTGACCTGGGAATTTTCCAGTGTTCCCTCTGATTTTCTTTCCGGCCACATGAGCCTGAAGAGACCCCTGTGTTTCAGCGACTTCTAGAACCTGAAATCAATGCTGTGATCGGTGTGCTGACGTCAATCACAGAACTTTGGAGAGGCTGTGCACACTCGCTGCTGTGCAGCTTAAAGGTGGGGACCTCATACCAGGCTGCAACATCTTGTTTTGTGCTTTCCTACATTGGTCCTGAGGGAAGAGGACAGCATTCCTTTGAAAAACCTTGCTCACTGTGACTTCTGGGATTCGGTCCGCAAAGTGGGGCATCAATTTTCTTCTGTCTGACGTGTCTTGAGACAAATGACACAACTGTGCAGAGCAGCTCCAGATGCCAGTATCTGACCTGGAGTATGCTTTAAACATGGATTTGGTGCTGGGAATCACAGGAGATCCTGGTACTGACAAGTACTTCCATCTGAAGCAAGTGGGAGAATATGACAAGCTGGGTGCCATGTAGACACGGTGCATGGCTAATAAGGCAGATTTGGAAGACAGTGTGAAATCTCATGAAGCTTCTAGAGAAATCCTCCTTAAAACTTAGCAATTAATTTCTCTTAAAATTCAGCATGAGCCATCTAACAAAGCAGCCTGGCAATTTTTTCCACTTAACATCAGTTTGACTGCCAGAAGATGATAAAGCCATGTGTAATCCCAGGGAATTTAGACACTGGACTACTTGATTTTGTGTCATGTTGCAGACACTTGTGATTTCATAGAACTGGAGATCTTCCTGATAACATAGGGCAGCATACTGTGTGCAAGTGCTCAAAGAGTTGTACAAATACAACTGATAATGCCCTGTATCAAAGTGAAATCACAAATGTGGAAAATGAGTCAGCCCGTACATTGGTTGCCCACAGAAATTTACATACGATAAAACTGAAGGTGTAATCTATTCTATGTGGCATTGTACAACATATTGGCTTATCCTAGATTCCTGCTGCAGCAGAGTCTAGAACTAGAGGGGATAATCTCAGTGACAGGGGTTGCCCATTTAAGACAGAGATGAGGAAGATGTTTTACTCGCTGATCATCAAGAAGCTGTGAAATTCTTTGCTGCAAAAGGCTGTAGACGCTGTATATTGAAGGCTGATGTAGAAAAGTACTTCATCAGTGAGGGAATCAAAGGTAATGGAGAATAGGCAGGAAAGTGGAGTTCACATTAATCAGATCAGCCATTATTTCACTGAAGGGCAGAGCAACGTAATGGGCTGAATGCCCTACTTAAGCTTCTATGTCTATGGTCTATGGTATTATGGCTCCTGCAACACCAGCAGAACTTGAGGATCAGGGTGACTTGCACTGCTACAGACAGTGCAGTGTAGATATGGTTAAATTAGATAATATAACTCCTTTCTAAAATAAATTTGTGGGATGTGAGCATTTATCTCCCATTTCTAATTGCGCAGTGGCCAGTTAAGAGTCAACCATAGTTTTGTGGGCCTAGAGTCACATGGCAGGCAGAAAAGGCAAACTTCCTTACGGAAGGACAGAGTGACCCAGCATTTTTTTTAACAACAATCTAAGTTGGTTATAGATATTATCCAACCTATCTGTTCAGACATGTTACGACACACATCTGGAGCAGATGGATCTTAAACCCAGGCCTCCTGGCCCAGATGTGGGGATATTACAACTGTGCCACTAAAGCCCAACCACTAATGGTTATCTAACTGCCATGAGGCTAACTTCTTTGTGCCCCTCTTCCTCCAAATCTCTATCAAATTCAAATTTCACCATTTGCTGTGGTGGGATTTGAACCTACCTCACTAAAATAATAGCCTGAGTTTTTGGATTCTCATTCAGCAACATTACCGATATGCCCCGCCTCCCCAAAGTCTCCTAGGTGACTATCTTCCTGTTCAATGACTGTCGCATGGGCCAGAGATCCTTTGCGATATGCAGCTAGATCATTCCACTAAACAGAATGCCTGGCATACCAGCTGAAACTGGGAGCTTGCCTCTGACAATGCGTTGCTGCCTTAATGTGCACTTGTTTTATAGAAGCTGTCTTTAGATATTTCTTTGGCTTAAAAAATCTTGAAACAGCCTATATATGGAATTGTACGAATGTTTATAATAACTGGTACCAAGAACGGTTTTGAGAAGAAACACAAACATGAGTTTAAAGATCAAAAATTAATCAGGAATCATGCTCAATTTGCGCAGACAATAATTCTAATGCATAGAAAATGTCTTTCCCTTAGTCAACGGCATTCTTCATGCTGAGATTCAGCTCTATAAATTTACATGCCATCTCACATTTCATGGCATTATCTCAACTCTTGCGAATTCATAGTCGTGAGTGAGGAGGCCTGAGAAAATAGCTTGCCACTCACTTGCTGCTCCTGTACTTGCTTGTAAACTAGTTTTTAATTTACTGAGATTCTCTCCAGTTTTGCTTGTGGTAAACTGAAAATCAACATAATGAATACAGCAAATTTAAAATAATATTTTGTTGATTGACTGATTGATTGTTGATGTCACATGTATTGAGATAGAGAGAAAAGTGTTGCTTTTGTGCGACATGAACCTAAGGTAACGGTTGAGGCCGTCTTCATGGGTATGGAACGCGGTTAACCAGTCTCTGCTTGGTGATTCTGCATTATTATGAATCCTGAAGTCTGTCTTGAAGGACGCTTACCCAAAGTCCTTGAATGTCCTAAAACCCTGAAGTGTTCCCCAAGAGGAAGGGAACATCCCTATCTGGCACTGTTACGTGGTATCCATTCATCTGCTGTTGTAGTGTCTACATGATCATGAACCCACTCAAATCGACCTAGAATACTGACTATGCCGAGAGACTCTGCTGCCGAACCTCTTGCACAGTCCTCAGTCATCTTATACACCAACTCTACAGCAAATGCCGTGATCCTGAATTCGAGACAGAGTCCACATTCTGGGTGTGTGCTCAAGATACGGCAGAACAGTTATGACACACTGCCAAGCAGACGAAGCAACAGAACTACACTACCTACATGTACACCAAGAACAAGAAACTGGAGAAACTTGGCATCACCACCAGCAGTAACCAAGTCTCCCCGATACCACAGTTGAAAGTGGTACCACCACAAGGAAATCCATTGTTAACTTATCTGAACACGCCATTCAATTGGACAAAATCAAAGCTCTCAGCTGAGGGCTCAATTCCTGTCCCACTACCAAAATGGACCCCATTGGTCATGCAGCAGACACAGAGGAATTCCATAGGCAAATGAGGTTCTGGGAATTCTTCTACAAATGCCAAGATGTCAGCAGTGAGCCCAATGGGACAACCAAGGAACTGGAACAGTCGAAAAAGAGATCCGTGGTGCAGCAACCAAAGAAGAAGAAGTCGAACTGGGCCCCTCCAGAAGTTTGCTGTCCTACACCGACATGTATGCTCAAGCTGTCGGAGATGCATTAACATCAGATTCACCAGCCATGCTCACAAGGTAGCACAGAATGTCATCTAAGCAGAACACAATGCCATTCATGCTCTCAAGACCAACTGCAACCTTGTCATCAAACCAGCAGACAAAGGAGGAGCCATTGTCATACAGATTAGAATAGACTACTGCACAGAAGTATACAGACAATGGAATAACCAGGAACACTACAGACAACTACCTGCCGATCCAACCAAAGACCACGCCCATCAACTCAACAGACTGATGAAGACTTTTGATCCAGACCTTCAGAGCATCTTTTCACTCCCATGTACTTTTCAAGTAGGAGACTTCTACTGCCTTCTGAAGATACACAAAGCGAACATATCCGGATGTCCCATTGTATCAGGCAATGGGATCCTGTGTGAGAACCTCTCTGGCTAAGTCAAGGGCATCTTGAAACCCATTGTACAAGGAATACCTAAGTTCTGTCACATACAGAAACTCAGCACCCACACAGCAGTGACATTCATAGTCACAATGGTTTGGCACTCTACAGCAGCACCCTCCACAATGATATCGTTGCAACAGGCTCAGTACTTAATATCAACAATTGCTCATTTCCAGACACCATCCTACAACTCATCTGCTTTATCCACGAGCACAACATCTTCACCTTCCACAACCAGTTCTTCATCTAGATGCACAGAATAGCCATGGGGACCAAACATGCACTTCAATATGCCAACAATTTCATGCACAAGTTTGACCAAAACTTCTTTGTTGTGCAGGACATCTGACCAATACTTCACACCAGATATATTGATGGCACTTTCTACCTTTCAACTCATGGCAAGGAATTACTGAAACAACTATATAGCGATATCAACAAGTTTCATGCCACCATCAGATTTACCATGGGCTACTCTTCAGAATGAGCCTCATTCTTTGACACACGCATCTCCATTAAGGACAGATACCTCAGTACCTCACTCTACCACAAGCCTATGGATAATCTCACAGTGCTGTACTTCTCTAGTTTCCACCCTAAATATATTAAACAAGTCATCCCCTACGGACAAACCCTGCGCATACACCGGATCTGTTCAGATGAGGAGAAACATGACAGACACTTGAAGGTTTTGAAGGATGCCCTCATAAGAACGGGGTACAATGCTCAATTTATTGATAGCCAGTTCTGATGTGCCACAGTGAAAAACTGCAGCGAACTTCTAAGAAGAGTACCATTCATCGTCCAGTACTTTGCCACAGCGGAGAAACTACAACATGTTCTTCACAACATTCAACATGTCATCGATGACAATGGCATCTCTCCAAGGTCTACACTCTGCCTCCACTTCTCGCCTTTGAACAACTGCCAGACCTTTAACAGACCATTGTTTGAGGCATTTCACCCAGCCTTCAGGACAACATCGACCAAAATACCACACAACCCTGCCATGGCAAACTCTGCAAGGCATGTCAGATCATCGACATGGATACTACCATCACATGTGGAAACATCATCAACCACGTACATGACGGATACTCACGTGACTCTGCCAATGTTGTCTATCGCGTACGCTGCAGGCAAGCATTCCCTGAGCCATGGTGTATTTGGTGAAACCATACAGAAGCAATGACAATCGCCAGACAGGAATGTTCCCTCCAGTTGGGGAACACTTCAGCGGTAAAGGGCATCCAGCCTCTGGTCTTTGGGTTTGGGTCCTCCAAGGCGGATTCCGAGATGCACAACAATATAGAATCGCCGAGCAGGGGCTGTTAGCCAAGTTCTGTACCCATGAAGATGGCCTCAACCATGATCTTGGGTTCATGTCATGCTGCAGGTGACCCCACCACAATGTCTTGTATCTGTAAAATCTCACCTCCTTGATAAATTGTAATGATCTCTCTACCTTAATTAGCTTGTACAGTTTTGAATCTGGCATGTGATTCCAGTCATTTAGTTTGTCTCCAGCATCATCTTATTTTTAATTTTTTTGTAATAATCTCTCTGCTTCAGATAATTGGATTATAGGTAATCTTTTCACTGGTTATTCAGCCGATGACACTTTACGCACTTGATCACTTGCAGAGACATATCATCTGTGCCTCCATTCGCATCAGTTGTATGATCTTTTGATCTCTCTGTCCTTGATCTGTCTGCCTGTAAACTCTATGTCTGTGTGCCTTGCTCTCTCACTGCACTTAATGGAGGGGCTGCGCTCCGAAAGCTTGCGTGATTTCAAATAAACCCGTTGGACTAGAACCTGGTGTCATGTGACTCCTGACTTTGAAGGAAGAAGGTGGAAGCAAGTATAACTGGAGTGGGAGGGGTCTTTGATTATGTTGGTGGCTTTCTCAAGACAGCACAAACAAATTGAACATGCTCACAATCATTGTAGTCCTGCTGCAAGTTTAATAAGGAACAACATCTGCCTTTGATGATGAAGATTATGGACAGGTAATTTTTTTGTTATGATGGAAATTCAACAAGACAGTTAGGACTTCCTATGCCTCCTGCTGGTTCACTGATAAGCTGCCATATGCTCATAGTCAGACGCAGGACAAGTCATTTTCTGTACAGCACAGATCTAAAAGAGGAAGCACTGCTCAGTGAGGAGTAGGATCGGTTTGAGAGAGTAGAACTGATACAGGATATATATGTTCTGTATAGTGGTAGTGGGAGTGGGGGTGGGCATGTGCCTAGTATCCAATATGCTAACAACTTTTTAATCATTATTCAGATTTTACAGCACAGGCTGGTGGATTTTCAAAGGGAGAAAACAAATCTTATCCAAGAAACTTCAATAGCAGGAAGTAAGCTGTTGATTAAAAACTGGTGACTGTGTTGTATGAGTTGAAGGTTATTTTAAATATGAGAAGGAGTTGTTGCTGATAATGGTCAGATTTGAAAGTCATTGAGATATTAAGAGCTGCTTATTGGATATTTTTTGAGGCATCAAGTGAAATCTATTGCATGTATTTTAATGAAAAATTGCTTTTACTCTTGACCTGTTACCCTCCTGCTTTAAATTCTCTTTGAAAAGAAACTAGGATACCTTTTCCTAGGGCTTGTGCCTATTTATTTTAAGTTTCAATATGGGCTGAAGTCTTTCCTCCAAAGAGTTAAAACACAGGATTCAATGAATTGCAATGAGTTCAATATGGGACATTAGATATTTACTATCAAGAAAACTTCAGAGTGGACATTCATTTTACAAATTAGGGTGGTATATTACCACTTTTAGACGAAATCCAGAAGAGAAATCCATGGCCTACTAAGGTGGGAAAGGCAGCTGATTTGCCACTTTCAGGATTTTAGTTGGAATTAGGGCCCTGGACCAGGACGCCCCACAAACTTGAAGGTACCAGAGGCCATGGCAGTACTGGGACAATACACCCTGAACTGCCAGAATGGAGAAGTGCTAGTGGGAAAGATAAATATTACATGCAGAGATTTCTGCATTTGCGGGTCACAGGAAGCGGGGACCAGGGGGCTGCTTAAGGGCCTGAATTGGTACCATTGCGGGAAGGTCAATACGGGACCTTACACTCAGAACTTAATTTGAGTAACTTCAGGAAAGTGGCAGAGTTCTTTTCAGCCCAACCCACCTAAGGAAGTTTGCTTCCTACCTCCAGGTCAGCCCTCAGTGTTTTTCCATCCTATCACTTTTCACTCAGTCTCCACAATCAAAGGGTAATTTTCCTCAATATTGGCCATCTTCAGGAGAATACCACCACCAAATGCATCTTCCCCTCCCCTCCACTGTCAGGATTCCACAGGGAGTGTTCCCTCCATGATACCCTGGTCCATTCTTCCAGCACTCCAAATATTTTCTCACTCCGCCATTATATTTTCCCATGCAATCACAGAAGGTGTAATATCTGCCCATTCTCCTGCCTCTTTACTGTCCAAGGCTTCAAACACACCTTCCAGGTGAAGCAGCATTTTACTTGTAGTTTTTTCTACTTAATCGAATAAGGGTTTTGGCAATGACCTAGTGGTACTATCACTGGGCCAGAGACCCAGGTAATATTCTGGGGACCTGGGTTTGAATCCTGCCATAGCAGATGGTGAAAATTGAATTCAATAAATATCTGGAATGAAGAGTCTAATGACCATGATACCATTGTTGATTGTTGTTCTAGTTCACTGGTTCGCCAATGCCCTTCAGGAAAAGGAAACTACCATTCTACTCTGGATGTGACTCCAGACCTGCAGCAATGTAACTGACTCTTAATGCCCTCTGGCCAACTAGGGATGGACAATAAATGCTAGCCCAGCCAGTGACATCCTCAACTCATAAATATGAATATAAATAAATAATTGCTGTTCACAACGCTTTATATTGATGAGACCAAATACAGATTGGGTGACTGCTTTAGAGAACAACTCCACTTTGTCCATAAGAATAACCCTGATCTTCCATTTGTATCCCATGCAATAACCCACCTTGCTCTCATGTTAACATTTCTGTCCTTGGCCTGCTGCAGTGCTCCAATGAAACTCAATGCAAGTTGTAGGAGCAACATCTCATTTTCCACTTAGGCCCTTTACAGCCTCTAGGAATCCATACTGATTTCCACAACTTCAGACCTCTGTACTCATTTTTGTTAGAAACCACAATCTCCCCCAGCCATGTCTTGTTGGCTTTGCTCTCAGTAGAGTTGACTCATTTTCTCCTTTCTTACAGCTAACATTTACATCTATTTTAAACATCTATCTCTCTCTGACTATTATTATCACTGTCCTTATCTGTTGATCTGGACACCCTCACAATCTATCCCATTTACACTTCTTCTCCCTCAGTCTACAGCACATAAACCACCATCTTCCAGCCTCTTTCAGTTCCAAATAAGAGTCATCCCGGATTTGAGATGTTGAGTCTGTTACGGTCTCTAAAGATGTTGCCAGATCTGTTGAGTTTCTTCACAACATTCTTTTTTAACTTCAGTAGCTTAGTCAGATACTTTAGAAAGTGTTAGAATTTAACCATATAGTATGCGATTGAAATTACAGACAAGCATACATTGAATAGCATAAGTAAACAGGTTGCATTTTACAAATACAATTTTTTTTTCCCTTGCATCAGCTCACAAATGCCCATATTAATTAATTTAATCACACTAAAACATGTCAGGATCTGAACTTGCCTCTGGCGTTTTGGCCCAGTTCGAAATCTGTTCTCCAAACCTTTTGATTTCTGTGATTCCACTCCTCTTGAATTTTAAGTTTGTGTTTTACTATCCTCCAACATGTCAAATCAAATTATTAATTTATTATGACTTGGTATAATACTTTAATTTCAATATCTAGTGCTCTGGTAGAATGGGGGATACTGTTCACAAGAATTATGTCACAGGAAATGGTGGTGATGTCAGTCCAGGCAAAATTGATTATCATCAGTTTACAGAGAGCATGTTAAAACTTTGGTGTGCTGGGCATATTGTACCTGAGCGCATATTTTGTAATTTCACATTCCTATCCAAGAAGTCACGCAGTAGCCTGATGTCCTGGCTCATGCTGATTGTGCATGTACTTCCAGGTGAAATGCAGGTTCATCACACTATCCTTCGAAGAATTAAGTTCCATTTCATTTATTCCTCTGTAAAATGGAGATGTTTGCTGTGGTGTTTATAAATATGTGCTACCAGAATGATCCCACTAAAATTTGAGGAAAAATCACAGAACTCAAGGTCTGAATGTAAAAAAAGGTTTTGGGGATGTCTATCAGATACTATGAAGATAAGGAAACCCTGATTATTTAAGTAACTTTCCTGGATAATTTTTCTTTAACAGATGTATATACTTTTCAAATCATCTGTCAGGCAAGGAATAAAAGTAAGGATATTAAATGTGTTTAAAAAAAAAGAAAATTACGAGGTTAAGTGAATTTGAGTACTAGAGCGAGGTGCTTGAAGGGCTATAAGGGCATTTGTGATGCTTAATTTATGTTTGTGACCTTGTTGAGATTGTCTTTAGCTTTTTAAAAGATAGATGCCTTTTAGTTTAGGAATGTCAAAATTTTGCTGTCAGTTCCTCTTAATAATATGGGTTCAGTCTTGTTATTTCGCTCCTCAAATTTTCACAAAGTTCTAACTGAGGTGATTGATTTCTAGTATTCAATTTATTATTTATAACATAAGCACAAAATGAATGAACAAGCCAGCTGTTGCTATGTTTAAATTAGCCAATGCTTACTTGATTTTTACTAACTTTTAACAGATAGCTATTTACCAATGCCAGATACTCAGTTATCCCTCCAAATAATGATACTGGCAAAGCTAACCAACTCAGTGTAGACAGAGAGAAGCATCTAATTAATGAAGGGTAAATATATCGAGATTTCACTTCCAATGCAGCATCTTTGCTTGAATCAGGCAAGTCAATGCAGTGAAATTGCAGTGCTACTGATTGGGTCATTAATTTTAGAATTGGGAATGTCATCAATTGGGTGTCCGACTTCCAGCCTGACTCTTTGATCTGCATCCATCTGAGTGAGGTTTTCCTTCTAACCCCAGTGAAGATGTCAAAATAGTAATGAGCAAAACCTACCTCTATTAGACAAACCACTGCAATAATAATCATCACTACAACGGTAACAGCGATAGCCAGAAGAAGCTTGTGTCCATACTCCACTGTTGATAAACTCATCTGCTTCTACAACAGAAATAGAAATAAGTTATGGTATGAAAGACAAAATTTACTTTGCAGAAGAGAAACTAGGACATTAAACAAAAGTACAAAAACATTTGACAGAAACAGCATTTTTACAAGGGTACAAAATAAAGTAGCATTTGGAACATTACAAGAATTATTATTTCATTCAATGAGCCTTTGTTGGTTCCCCTCACACATGGAAGTCTCCAGTAACATGCAGTTCTGCTTTTTGCCCCTTTAAGGTTCTTCTTGTTACCACTTTAATGCAATTGACAGTCATTGAAACCTTTCTTCTTTGCCTGATGACAACAGCCTTCAAAAATGCTAGAAGTGTAATAATCTTACCAGCAAATTCGTACCTTCTTCAAATATTCATTGATACAAAAGAAAAATACTTGCAACTTTAAAATGTTAATTATATACTTATCCATTCATTTTTACTGTACCGTATGACATTTTTGCAATGTTAAGTTATGTAGTATCCAGCAGCAAAGACAGAATAGAATTAAACAAAATTATTCCTCACTTTCAAAACATGTTTTTTAAGCAGACATAGCCACCACTCATCTCTCAGTGCAAAAGTATTATTTTGGAATGGAGGATTAATTTTGTGAGGCTGTGGATCTTCACCAAACTTAAAGGTGCATCACTATTCTTTCACTGTCACTGGGACAAACTCTTTCCCTGACAGTACTGTAGACATACCTACACTACACTGATTGCAGCAGGCTCAAGAAGGCAGCTAATCCTACGTTCTCAACAGTAGTTAAGTATGGGGAGCAGATACTGGCCTAGCCAGTGGGGCCTCTCTGCATTCTGTGAATAAATACAAATAAAATTCTGGATTTGGAAAATTGGCTTCTGGCCTTATAAACCTAGTTTGTGATGTCCCGAATTTTGCAAGAATTGAATGTCTCACAGGACAATAGTGACAATACTTCAAAAGTAATCCATTGGTAGTGAAGATCTTTAGGCTGTTTATGAACATGATAAGTTACTATATAAATGCAAGTTCTTGCTTCTTTTCACAGTTTGTGTAGAATTTACCATCATGGATCCTTTCCCACTTCCTTCAATCCTGAGTGACAGAATGTATGGGACATGCTAGTTTGGTTAAGTTTGAAATACTCTCAACTCTGAGGATTTAAGTTTGAGATCACTGTTTATAAACATGGTTGTCATTGTATTGAAAGATAGAGCATCGTTAGTCATTTATGAAGATGACTTTAAACAAAAATCCAAGTCAAGTGGTTACAATCTCATAACAATTCTGTGTCCTGGCTTATCACAGTCTTTCAACCAATATCATTGGTACAGTCTGATTAGCCATGTTTAATAATTTATAGATGTATTGGGGAATATTGAGGAGATCATTGTGTAAAGTGCTTTGAAATATTTTATAGGATTGGAATGGTTTCTATAGTAATGTAAGTATTGTTTATTTGCTATCTGCAAACTTCTAAAGTAGTTGAGTGAAATCTAACATAACAAACTACACTAAGTGTGCAGGTGTCAATTTCATTGTCATCACAAACTTACAAAAGAGTGGAATATTTGTTAACTTGTGTTTATACTTGTCTTTAAACATTAATCTTATTCATACACATATGTCAAAACAGGTCTTTTTTACAGGAGTCAACTTCTAATGTTAGTTAATTTTATACCATGTTTGCATTGCCCTTTTTAGCTAGGATTTTTGACAGTTGAGTTCGTTTTTAATTTCTCAGAACCTGAATTTTAAAAAAACGTCATCAAGTGAAATCAACAAAAAACACCAGATGGTCAAAGATATTCACAGAAGGCATGTTAGTTTGGAACAATAAACAAGTGCTTAATAACTACAAAAAATTATATAAATAGAGCATTCATGCCATCCATAGTACTACATTTAACTAATGATTGGATTTAATATCGAACAACAAGATTCTCATACCATGTCAATGCAACCACAACTATGAGAATGTCCAATCATTCCCTAGTATATATATAATGGAATAAAAAACAGTGCAAATTTCAAGCAGATAATATTCGACAGTGACTAGTTGAACATACAAACTATGTGACTTCAGCAATCAGTGTTATGTGGTACACTGCTTTACAGCAGAGCTCACTGAATATGCTAGCACACAAGCTATTCAATTTAAAAAAACCCTTGCATCAATCTGTCTAAAATAGAACCATAGCACATATGAACACAAGAATTAGGAATAGGAGAAGTCCATTTGGCTCATTGAACTAGTGTTGGTACGCCAGAATCTCCTGGCTGATCTGTGTGAAGCCTTAAGTGCATATTTGGCTAGCCCCACACTCTTGAATCTTCTATAAATCAAAAGGCTGACCAACTTAGCTTTGAATATATTTGGTGACCTACATACTACTGCTATCGAATATTAATGACCCCCAGAAAGAAGAAATTCCTTCTCATTTCTGCTTTAGATGGGAGACAACCTATTTTGAAACTGTACCCCATTGTCCTGAAGTCTCCTACATTGACAGGCTAGAATGCATGAAAAACACCTTGGCTATATATACCAGAAAAAGTTTGCCATGAAATGTCCATTCTAAGTGTAGTGATACACCTTAGATTACAATTGAACTGTATTGCACTTTATGTAATGTCCACTTTGCAACATCAAGTGATATACTTTAAAAAAACATTACAAATAAAATATATTCTGCGGGAACAAAGAACTATAAATTTCAGAAAATGGTAGATCACGAAATCACCAGATCTTCCAATAACTAAGTGGGTTGAGACTAATACATACTATTGGATGCTTTAAGTGCAAACCAGCATCAATTATTAAGGACAAACCATAAACTTTGAATTGCATTATCAAACAATTTGCATTGAAATAGCTCAACCTTCATAGTTATGAATTACTTTTCTACAAAAACTTTGAACATTTTGAAAACCTGGTGATGGAGTTAGAACTCCATTTTCTGCATCCTAATCTTTTCATGTACAAACTACATGGGACCAGCAACACAAACTTTATCTTCAGAATTCTTAAGTGAGATAACCATGCTTAGCAGTTAGAAAATAAATTAAAGTAATAAGCAGCATTTTTTTAATACTGCAGAGTGTGATATTTTGTAAACTAAACAAAAAAGATCTCTGTTGGTTTCCATTCAAGAAATAATCCTGCAGACAAGTTCTACAGGATCTGTTTGGATGAGAAGGAATGCGGCGGACACCTGAAGGTGTTGAAAGATGCCCTCATAGGAACAGGGTATGATGCTCAACTCATCAATCGCCAGTTCCAACAAGCCACAGTGAAAAACCGTAATGACCTCCTCAAAAGACAGACAAGGGATTCGACTGAGAGGGTACCCTCCGTTGTCCAGTACTTCCCGGGAGCTGAGAAATCACGCCGTGATCTCCGTAGCCTTCAACACAATGTCAATGACAGTGATCACCTTGCCAAGACCTGCCCCATGCCTCCACTTCTCACGTTCAAAATAACCTCCAAACCTTAAGCAGACCATCGTTCACAGCAAACTACCCAGCCTTCAGGGCAATCCCAGTTACAACATTATACAACCCTTTCATGGCAACCTCTGCAAGGCATGTCAGATTTTCGACATGGGCATTACCATCACACATGGGAACACCACCTACCACATACAGTGACTTGGCCAACGTTGGCTATCTCATAGGCTATAGGCAAGGATGCCCCAAAGCACGGTATATTGGCAAAACTATGCAGATGCTATTAAAACAGATGAATGGACATCATACAACAATAACCAAACAAGGACAGAGACAAAAAAACTGCAGATGCTGGAATCTAAGGTAAACAAACAGGAGGCCTGAAGAACACATCAAGCCAGGCTGCATCTGGAGAAAAAGAGGAGACAATGTTTCAGGTATTACCTTTCTTCAGGACTGGATATGTGAGTAGGGGGACCAGTAGTAAAGAGTTGGGGGGTGGTGCTGGGAGGTGATAGCAGAATGGTGGTGATAGGTGGATACCAGTAGTAGGTAGGACCTGGTTGGGCAATGGGAGGATTGAGTCTGAGTGGTAGCTGGAAGGGAGGGTTAGTGGGTGGAATGGAAGGGAGGAGGTGGGGCTTGAAAGAGAGCTGGAGGATGGTTGGGAAGGTTATTTGAAATTAGAGAATTCAATGTTGAGTCCTCCAGACTGTAGGATGACCAGGTGGAAGGTAAGGAGTTGTTCCTCAAATTTGACTTGTGAGTCACTGTGACCCTGAAGGAGGGCGAGGACGGACATGTCGGAGGGGGTTGAGATGGCGGTGAGGAGTTGAAATGGGCGGTGACTGGGAGGTTAGGCTGGCCATTACGGGCCAGGTGAAGACACTCGGTGAAACGGTTACCTAGATGAAGTTTTGTCTCACCAATATAGAGAAGACCTCACCAGGAGCGCCGGATGCAGCACACTAGGTTGGAGGAGACACAGGTGAAGCTCTGTCTCATCTGGGAGGGCTGTTTAGGGACCTGGATGGTGATTAGGGAGGTGGTGTGTGGGCAGGTGTTGCATCTTTTACAGTTACAGAGGAAGGTACCGAAGGGGTTTGAGTGGTTGGTGGCGTGAACTAAGGAGTGGTGAAGGGAATGGTCTCTGTGGATAGCAGAGAGGGGTGGGGAATGGAAGATGTTCCAGATGGTGGGGTCTAATTAGAATTGGCGGAAGTGTTTGAGGATGATAAGTTGGCTGCAGAGGCTGGTGGGGTGAAAAGTGACGACAAGGGTGACCCTATCTTTATTATGTTTGGGGGTGGTGATTTAGAGCTGTGGAGCAGAGAATGGAGGAGGTGCAGTACAGGACTGTCTGGATTACAGAGGGGGAAAAATAGCATTGTTTGAAAAAGGAGGACATTCGGGATGCTTGGGAGTAGAAAGTCTTCTCGTCAGAGTCGATGTGACAAGACGAAGAAATTGAGAAAGTGGGTTGGAGTTTTTGCAGAAGTAAGGATGGGAGGAGGAAGTCTAGGTAGTTCTCAGAGTCTGTGGGTTTAAAGTAAATGTCGGCAGAAATGGAAATGGAGAGGTCAAGAAAGGGGAGGGAGGAGACTGAGATAGATTTAGTGAATATCAGGTAAGTTATTAGCGAAGTCAATGAACTGCTCCAGTTTAGCCTGGGTGCAGGATGCAGCACTGATGCAGTCATCAATGTAATGGCGGAGGAGTTGGGGAACAGTACCAGAGTGACTGTTCAACATAACAGACGAAGAGGCAGGCATTGCTGGGGCCGATGTGAGTGCCCATGGCAACCCCTGAATTTGGAGAAAGTGGGAAGAATTGAAGTAAAAGTTATTGAAGGTGAGGACTAGTTCGGCGAGGTGGAGGAGGGTATTGGACGGCAGCAGGGGTGGGGGTGTTCTGGATGGATCTTTTGGAGAGGAAAGCACTGAGGGCCTGTAGGCCGTCCCTGTGGAGTAGGGATGTGTATCAGGATTGATGCACGTCCATAGTGAAGATGAAGTGCTGAGGGACAAGGAACTGGAAGTTTCCAAAGACGTGGAGGGCATGGTTTGTGTCCTGGATGTAGGTGGGGAGTGCCTGGACCAAGGGGGAGAGAATGGAGTTCAGGCAGTAAGAGATGAGTTTGGTGGGACAGCAGCATGTGGAGACGATGGAACAGCCAGGGTAGTTGGGTTTGTGGATCTTGGGGTGTTGGTAGAACTGGGCAGTGCAGGTCTGGGGGACTATAACACTGGAGGCAGTGGAACGGAGGTCATCGGAAGTGATGAGGTCATGGGCAGTGGGGGAGATGGTGGCTTGATGGGCCATGGTGGGGTTATGGTCAAGGGGGAGGTAGGAAGTGATATCAGAGAGTTAGCATTTGGCCTCTGCGACGTAGAGGTCTATCCTCCAGGCTACCACTGCCTTTGTCAGCAGGTGTGATAGTAAAACAGGGATTGGTGTGGAAGGAGTGTAATGCTGCATGCTCATTGGGAGTAGAAAGTCTTCTCGTCAGAGTCGATGTGACAAGACGAAGAAATTGAGAAAGTGGGTTGGAGTTTTTGCAGAAGTAAGGATGGGAGGAGGAAGTCTAGGTAGTTCTCAGAGTCTGTGGGTTTAAAGTAAATGTCGGCAGAAATGGAAATGGAGAGGTCAAGAAAGGGGAGGGAGGAGACTGAGCTAGACTTAGTGAATATCAGGTAAGTTATTAGCGAAGTCAATGAACTGCTCCAGTTTAGCCTGGATCTGACTTTTGAGTGCATGAGGAGGGTGGAGAAATTGAGGCAGTCGATATCACGTTGGCAGTTAGCAATGAAGAGGTCCAGAGCAGGTAAGAGGCTGGCAGGGAGTGTCCAAGAGGAGGAGGAAGACTGGAGGTCAGAGGAGGCGCCCCCAGAGGGTGGTTGGGAGTAGGAGAAGAGGTCCTCAGAGTGTGGTTGGGAGTAGGAGGAGGTCCCTGGAGAGTGTTTTGGGAGTCTTTATCAAAGAAGAAGGTATGGAGGTGGAGGCAGTGGAAGAAAAGCTCAATGTCATGGTGGACATGGAACTCATTGAGGTGGGGACAGAGGGGCATGAACTTGGGCCAAACAAATATGTTCCCTCTCAGCTGGGGAATACTCCATCAGTCCAGGACATTCAGCCTTGGATCTTCAGGCAGACTCTCACACACATCCTCTCTCATATATACAGTCTCTCAGGTGCGCATGAGCACAAATACACGTACACGTGCACACACTCTCTTCCACACACACACCCCCACATACACTCTCTTTCTTTCCCGAACACACACACACACACACACACATACACACACACGTAAATTTGTGGGGTGAATTTGTATTTGCAGATACAATCTATTTGTTTAAACAGCACACAGTTTATAGGCAATCAGTCAATGTTGCATTTTATAAATTCCAACTTTAGAAATAAAACCAGCCTGACTTCAACCAAGACACAAACGGATTCTAAACAAGGCTTCATACCCGACATGCATTGTCTGACCGAAAATGTCACCTCTTCTTTATATTGATAAAACCTCTAGTTCTCTCAGGTCAGTGGCTTGAAAGAAACTCTGGGATTTGCATATACATATTAATCAATTAAAACCTTCTAACTGATTAAAGATCTAACAACCACTTAGGTTTGTTTAATACGTCTTCATCAGTTGTGTGACCCTTTGATATTTTACTTATAAATTCTGTCTTCTATTTGCTTCTTACTTCACTTGACAAAGGAGCCGTGCTCTGAAAGCTTATGTTTTCAAATAAACCTGTTGGACAGTAACTTGGTGTTGTGTGATTTCTGCCATTGTCCACCCCAGTCCAGCAACGGCACCTCCACAATCCAATCATGGAAGAACAGTTGACATGCAGGCACAACATAGGGAAATAAATGGTGTTTGCACACCATTTCCACCCCTCTCCACCTCGAGATAAAATCATCAGCAGTTCTCAATGAAAGGAAATGGCTGATTCATTAGAGGGCTGGAATTTCCTATTGTGGCTTAAAAACTAAGGTGATCTTCACTGCCTCTAATAATATTTGGAAAATAGCTGAATATCCTTGTAGCTGTTTATGAAATATATGACACATGTCAGCCACAGATTCCCTTATGGGCCTCAGGGTTCTTGTGGATTGCAACTTCAACATATTTCAGCAGCAGTCAATGTTCTAATAGATTTCCACCTGAAAAAAATACTTAGTATGGTTGGTTCTGCTATGATGTGTGCTCTGGCAAGACAAATTGCCTTTAACGTGACTGACGAATAGGGGAGCGCTATTTCTAAAACATGAACTTGTGTTGGCTATAATGTGATTTAAGAGGTTGATTGCAGCCACTGAAGGGAATAAGGGCAGAGGTCTTCAACTCTGGAAGAGCTTTAACGTCAAGAATGCAATTAACACTACCATGGAGGCCTGGGGTGATGTCAGTAAGGACTCCTTTGAATGCAATTTGGCGGAAGCTTCTCCCAGATTTTTTTTCAAGATTTAAAAGGCTTTGATCCATCAGAGGAGTTCCCAAGAATCAAAGAACCTTGTGCTGATCTTGCAAAGCAAGGTGGATTTGAAGAAGTGGAGGGTGAGGATATTGAAGAGCTGCTTGAGTCTCACTGTGAAGACGTCTCTACAGCTGATCTACAACAACTTGTTGCTGAGGGGGAAGTGGAAGCTGGAGATGAAGATGATGAAATCCAGGATGCAGCACTGCAAGAGCTTTCCACTTCTGTTTTGACTTCTATCATGAAGGAAATTGAGAAGCAGTCGCAGCTCTTAGAGGTAATGGGAACTGCAGATGCTGGAGAATCCAAGACAACAAAATGTGAGGCTGGATGAACACAGCAGGCCAAGCAGCATCTCAGGAGCACAAAAGCTGACGTGCAGCTCTTAGAGGACAATGATTATAATTGAGAGCGCAGCAGGATAGCAGTTTGTGGAATAAGATCTTATCTGGCACCCTATGAACAGCTTCTTCATGAAAGAAGAAAAAGGTCAAGGCATCAAAAACTAGATGTCTTCTTTAAGCCAACCCACAATAAACAGTCAGCAGATAATGAACCACAGCCACCCATGTCTGGATTAACTATTTTTCACCCTAACCCTGCAACCACAACCACACCTGAAGGTGATGATGATGATGATGATGATGATGATGACGACGATGATGACAATCCTTAGCCCCCGTATTAACAATAGAGCAACCTCAAAAGCTCTTCCCCCATCAAGTCACCTCGACATTTTTTCAAGGTAAGGTGTTAAATTTACTTTCATTATTAGAAATGAATTTAACAGTTATTCAAACAGTGCTATCCTTCGTGTTAGGCTTTTGTCTGATTTTTGACCAATTTTGAATGTTTTTTTGGTGGTCTATCCCCAGCCCCACTTTTTCCAAGGGCTCTGTTATTTCTACAGCACAAATCTTTGTAACACTGTGTTGCACAGCTATTGTGTTATAGAAGAACTAACTGTCATCAACATCCTCTGTGCCTCACCCCTTTCTGGTTAATTGTCATACACCTCTCAATGGCCAACATATCTATATTCTCTGGGAGAAAATCTCTGCCCTAATCTTTCACTTGTTAAACTCCACAAAAAAACTCACGTGAATAAGATACTCAATATTCAATCTGACTACAGGGTGTTTCTCAAGTTTTGATACAAAGAAGTTCAGATTTTCCCCTCAGATGTGGTTACATTACTTTCTGTTGAGTTAAAAATTACAAAAGGAACACAAAACGTGGTCATTTCTTTCTAATGTCTGTATGCTTTGCCAAAATTAATGAAGACATTGCTGTAGGCACCTTTTTCTCCAAAGCACACAGATGTTGAAATACGAAGCAAAAGACTTTCAGAGATTTATTTGGATTTTCTAAAAGAATCTGTAATCTAGCACAACACAAATTTCTAGCTTTCCTTTTTGGATCCATTCCATGTCCAGAAGCCAACTTCCCAATGGGGAAGAAAGTAACCCTGAAAATTATTTTAATCAACATGTAATAATGCTCTCTTGCAGAAACTTGCAGCTTCTGGCCCAGGGGCAGAAACTACTGTTATACCTTTTTCTAGGCAAAGTTTGATAATATCCTATTAGAGCAAAAGAGTTAGTAAAGTCCTGGCTTTGTAGATACTTTTTATCAATTAGTTCAGATACATTACGATATATGTCATACTTTGATCCAGCCCTTCCAGTCCAGAGCACAAGAGCTCTTTGCCCAAATCTCGAATTTCTTTTCAATCAACTTATTCAGACACATAATGATATATGCCTCAACTGCAACCACTGCACCTCAAGAATCCCTAATAAGTAAATTCAATTGATATAGATATTTATAATCAATTGTTCAGATGTGTTACATAACCTGCAGCAGATGGGACTTGAATGCTGTCCTTTTAGCTCAAAGGTAGGAACACTACCACTGTTCCAGAAGACCCCTTATAACTAGCTTATAAAGATATTTTTAAGCAACTGTTTATATATGTAACAGTATATGTTTGGAGCATATGGGGCTTGAACTTAAACTTTCTGGCAGAGGTAGGGATATAAGCACTGTGCCACAAATCTGTAAAGGCTGCTCTGGGTAAGGCTTAAATTCACAACTTCATCATTTCACTCACTTCTACATTGTTACGTAAGTACCATACACTTACAAATTGCACTGCTAGAGTCTGGCAAACCCAGCTGTTAAATGAATTTTGAATCAACTTGTTCGTACATATTATTATCCATCTCCCAGGCAGGTGGGATTTGAACCCAACCCATCTGGCCCAAAGGCAGGGACAGTACCACTGTGTCACAAGAGTCCTTCAACCAGCTCTTAAAATATTTTCTAATCAACCTGCTTGAAAATGTTATTACATTCCACTGAAGCAGGTGGGACTTGAACTAACGCCTCCTGGCCTACTCTATTACAACCTCAACATATCTACAAATGTCAATATTAGTTGTTGAGTAAACTTTGGCAGTTCTGTTAGGCTGTGGTAGGTAGCCGATAATGATCAATTTAGTGATGAAGCGTAAGAGAAGGATATTACGCATCTTCCCGGCATTGGAATTGACTTTCGATGAAGTCAAAGCATTCTAGCTCTGTGAGGGTAGAATCCCAATGTCAGGCTGATGACTCACCAGTGCTGAAAACTCTTTGCCCCAGGGATTGGGTCACAAGGATGAAAAGCTTCCAGTTCCATTGTAGGTATGTCGCGTATTGAAACATTGTTTCTGAAGTCGTTGAGAATACTTCAGCAGAAAAATCAACTTTGAGGAAGTATGAAATTTCAATTTAGAAATGTAATATCTAGATTAGCTCATCCTATGACTTTTCACAATCAATGGAACTGGGCTCAGCCTTGCATAATGGTCTGGCATAACACATTACATTTTTGTACTGCTTGTTGTATTACTTTAAGTTATTTGTGAAGTGGCGGAACAAATGCTTGAACTATATTTGGTCATCTGTCATAGGGTAGTTTTCTCTTGTACTGCAAAACATATAATGTCTTTGAACTGTCAAACAAGAATACATAAATAGGATGGAAGTAACCTTGAAGAAAATTGCAATTAACACTGACAACATGGAGAAAGCAAAACAAGAAAAGATAAGAACATTCCTGAACGTTTGGCTTAAACTGAGCCGCATTGTTGAAACTATGAAACCAAGATAGTAAATATCTTTACTGAGGAGAAACAGACAGCATCTGGTCAAGCTTGACAGAATTTTATTACAAAGAATCAGGACATGGGTGCCCAAGTGCTTATTTTAATTGAGTTAAAGATAAAGTGACTTTTTGGAATTCAGTAGGGCTTACATTCCGTCCTTAACGGAGAATCCTCAAATGCTTTTAGAAGTGGATTGTCAAAGGAAATCTACATCTTAATTCACAAGGGAGATCGAACATAGTTAATAGAAGCTTATAGATAGAAAATATTGCCCCAGAATGAAATTAATGACTGTGAGTGCTAATTAAGTATAATTATAGTATTTGTGCCAACAAGAAAATGTCTGTTTACAAGTCTGTTATGATTGCTTCTGGGTCCAAAGAAGTATTAGAATTAAAAGCTGAATTCTCAAGATTTGGCATTATAGATTTAATCAGTTCATTTCTATTACGTGGATAAATTGGGATCATCAAGACAATCAGCTAATAGGTGATAAAGAGATGTTTCATATTGCTTCATAATGAATAACATATTCATATTCCAAATCAGATTCCACAGCAGACATCTAAAAGATACATTCTGTAAACAAAAATTGAGAATAAATATAGAAACTGAATAACTATGTGTTTTGGCACAGAATAGCCATTGAACATGTCAGGTCCAGTTCTCCTGACCCTGACACTATTTGAGCTATTGAGAAAACCAGGATAAACATTGAACATTAGATTTATAGGAATGTACATATATATATATAGAATTTTGCTTGGTTCTTGGTCAGGATCAGTATATTTATACTAGGATTTTCTTTAGCAGATTATATAGATGGGAAGAAATAGAAGTCAGACCGATTTATTCAATTTGTCGAAAGAATTGCTTTCATGTGTCAAAAACTAACACACAAAATAGGACAAGAGTAGATCATTCAGTACTCAAGCCTGCTCTGCAATTCAACAGGATCATGGCTTATCTTGTGTTTTGAATTCCATAGTCTCATCTACACCTGATAACATTTGACTCCCTTGCTTGATAAATCTATCTATCGCTATTTTAAAAATATTTAATGATCACGCTTTCAATGCCTTCTGAAGCAAAAAGTTCCAAGTTCTGCTCTGCTAGGGTGATCCCTAATTTTAAAACAGCGCAACTTAGTTCTGGATTCACCCAAAGACGAACATCCTTCCCATGTCCACCTTATCAAGACTATTCAGGACTTTATACACTTCAATCAAGTCACCCCTCACTCTTCTTTTTCTGATGAAGGGTCTAGGCCCGAAACATCAGCATTTGTGCTCCCAAGATGCTGCTTGGCCTGCTGTGTTCATCCATCTCCACACTTTGTTATTCAGTAGAAACATGCCCAGCCAGTCAAATCTGTTCATGTAAGAGAACTAACTATTTCCAGGTAACAATCCAGTAAACCATATTTGAACTGTCTCCAACATATTTATATTCATTTATAAATTAAGGACACCAAAATTACACTGTACATCAAGCATTCTCAATATTGTTAGAAATCACATGACACCAGGTTATAGTGCAACTGATTTATTTGAAAACACAAGCTTTCTGAGCCTTGCTCCTTCTTCAGGTATTAGTGGGAGAGGTAGAATCTGACACAGAATTTATAAGTTAAAGATCAAAGGGACACTGATGAGGATGTGTGATTTCTGATACTGTCCACCCCAGTCCAACACTGGCACCTCCACATCCTGAATATTGCTGGTCTCACCAATGCCTGGATAACTGATCCGTGACATCCTTGCATTAATGTTCAATTCTTCTTATAACAAAGAATAGCATTCATCCTATTAGCATTCATGTTTATGTGTTGCATCTGCCTTGTGACTGAGGCACTGGAACACCTAGATAGCTCTGTACCCCAGAATTTTGCAGTCTTCATTGAAGTAATACTCTACTTTTTCATTCTTCCTTGCAATGTGAACAACTCCACATTTACCCACAATATAGATTTCATCTACAAGGCTTTTTCCTGCTCAGTCAACCTATCCAAATCTGTCTGCAAACTCCTGAAATTTTCTTCAGAGCATATTTTCCTCGCTATCGTTGTGTCATTTGTGAATTTAGCTACCATACCGTCATTCACTTTATCTAATTCATTGATATAAACTGTAAAATGTTGAGACCCCAGCACAGGCGCCCATAGGACACTGTTGATTGTATCCCTTCAACGAGGCAAAGATCCATTTATGTATACTCTCAGCTTTCTGCTAGCCAGCCAGTCAATTTTCTTTCCATACTAATATGTTACTCATTAGCACGAGCTTTTATTTTCTGTAATAACCTTTGAGGTAGCACTTAATCAAATGCCTTCCTGAAACTGATGTGCAGTAGATTTCGTTCGAATTCTGTGCTATATGCCCATGTAAGAATTAAAAATGTCTGTTGATCATGTTTCTTTGCTCTCTACCCAGTTTCTCAAAAGCATCTGCACCAATATGCTAAGGACATAAAAGGACATATGATCCTCACAGCTGAGCACTTCCAAATAAAAGGATGTGGTATGTTACCCAGTCAACTTACTTTTTAATGTAGAAAGGTTCTATGAAGTTTCTCCCCAACCCCACCTCAAGATACATCAGTGATTTACTGAGAGAAAAACCTCTCAAGGGCAAATATCGACCAAAAGATTTTTCTTTTATCTAAACAAAAGCTTTCTTGGAATCAAAGCAACTTTTGTTTATTCTTTCATGGGATGTATGTGTTGCTCGAAATGCCAGCATTCGTTGTCCATTCCTAATTACCCTAGAGAAGGTGATAGTGAACCACCTTCTTGGATCACTGTAATTTATCTGTACCTCTATAGTAGTTAGGAAGAGAAGTCCAGGATTTTGATGCAGTGACAGTGAAGGAATGTCGATATATTTTGAGTCTAGACCGTGTGTGGCATAAAGGAGAACTTATAAATGATAAAGTTCCCATTTGTCTGCTTTCCTGGTTCGTCTGGGTGATAGAATGTATGGCATTGTAAGTGCTGTCACAGGAGCCTTAGTAGGTTGCTACCAGGCATCTTGTGCATAATATACATTGCTGCTACTAAGAACGAGTGGTAGAGGGTGTGAATGCTTAAACTGGTGAATAGTACGAAAATATTGGTTTGCTGTGTCCTGGATGGTGTCAATCTTTCTCTCTGTTGTTAGAAATGCAATGGCACAACTGCACAGTATTCCATCATGTCCCTGATTTGTGTTTTGTAAATAATGGGAAGTCAGTAGATGAGTTACCTGCTTCAGAACTGCCAATCTCTAAACTGCTGTTTTGTCACTGTATTTATGTGGCTGGTTCAGTTCAATTTCTGGTCAACGGTAACACATAGTATGCTGATAGGCGGGATTCAGCAATGATATTACCTTTGAATGTCAAGGGAAAATGATTAGATTTCTGTTTTGTGTGGATGGTCATTGCCTGGCACTTGTGTGGAAAGTCACTGATAAAGCAGCTGAAAATGGTTTGGCCTAGGAGATTATTCCGATGAATAATGTCCCTGGACTTAGAAATTCGAATTGCAGCAACCACAACTATCGTCCTCCTTTGTGCTCTATATGATTCCAACCAGTGGAAAGTGGGAAAGTGTTCTCCTTGATCTCCATTAACTCCAGTTTTGCTAAGGTTTGCCTGATGTCATACTCAGTTACGTGTTGCCTTGATGTCAAGAGCAATCTCTCCCGCCTCAACTGACTGGCCCCAATAATGACCCTACCAAGTATGCTGAGGTCAACATTTTTGTATGTTGCTAATTGAGCAGTGAGTGTGAATCTCACTTGACAAGCCTTTGTCATATAAGGAAATGGTGGAGCTGGTTGGAAGGTGATCAAGAAGTGTGACTCCTGTTTTTAAGGAACTGTACATCAGGAGCTGAAAATTCATTGTCAGGTATGGAAATCAAATAATAAATGGAAGTAAATTCTGCTTTTACCTAAATGGATAACTGCAATCAAACTGATTCCTGAGATGAGTGAATTTTATTGTGAGAAGAATGAGATGTGATCACTCTGAAACATATAAAACCCTGAGGGAAGATGGCTGCTGAGAGGATTTTCCTTCTTATGGGACAGACTTGAATTAGTTTAAACTTAAAGTGTCTCCCAGTTAAGTCAGAAATGAGAAGAATTTCTTTCTTTCAGTAGATTGTTAGTATGCAAAATTCTGTTCCTTAGGCAGCTGCAGAGGCAGGGTCATCAAACATTTTCAAGGCTGAGTTAGAGAGATTCTTAATTGACAAGGGAATTGAAGGTTACATGGGTGGATAGGAAAATAGAGTCGAAGCCATATCAGTTCTTATCATGTGAAAGGGCAAGCATGGGGCAGGGATAGTGAATGGCCTTTTCCTGCTTCTAAACATTCCAGCTGGAATGAAAGCATGGAAACCAGGGTTGCAATTTTTTTTGGAACTCTAACTGGAAGTACTTTCAAACAACATAGAGTAGAGAAGAAATGGCCGATTTGCACTTGATGGCAAGAGGCCTCTGTAATCAGCTTGACGTAACAATGACCAAATCAAACCATGGCACTGCATGAAAATGTTCAATGACCAAAGGTCAGCCAACTTCGGATCATCGCTTCTCTTTATGCCCCTTGATGCAATTCCCAATCAGACTTTCCCTCACAGTGTCACGTTCATGTAGACACTTCCATTTCTCATCTCACTTGTCTCTTTTTGCAGCTTCTATTGTCTCCGTTTAGCACTGAGATTTACAAAAGCATCCTTTGCCGAGCCTTAACTGCAATACATGTGATTTGGTCTGTTGTCCTTCTTTTTACAGGAGAAAGTGACCCATAATTTATGAGAATCTCAAGACACTGATAAGACCCCTGAACTTTGACATCTCACTTGCCATGAACAAGATATGCATAACAGATACAGTTGGCGACTGAAAACAGGAGACTTTAGGTCAGAGATAATGGGAACTGCAGATGCTGGAGAATCCAAGATAACAAAGTGTGAAGCTGGATGAACATAGCAGGCCAAACAGCATCTCAGGAGCACAAAAGCTGACGTTTCGGGCCTCGATCCTTGGTTCCATTTCATGGTGTCAGTGCGCAGTATCTTTGAAAACAAACTTTCAAGCATAGCTTAATTTGACTGATTAGGACTTACTTTTCTACAGGATGAAAGACAAAAGAATGAAAGACAGCAGTAATTTTAAAAGGAAGAAAATTAGGCAGTTCTGGTTCTTCATACCACTACATACAATCATGAATTATTCTTCTTGTATTCACCAAACCCAATCGGATCTACTCAGGAGACTCAAGAAATGCAGATGAATTTTTATCAGCACTTGCAGTACTGGGTATGTGGGAGCTGGAACAGTCAGAGAAATATGAAACTGGAATGGGTGCAACCCAGACGCAGGATGAATCAGACTGAATTCTGTTCATCCAAATCTTTAGAAGCCTACTTTGAAATCTGATGAAGGGGATTAAGATGGTCTTCGAAGATTAATGACATATTTTTCACCACCTTCTAATAAGGCTTCACGTCTATCTAGTACTATTTGAAGCAAAAGGTTGTTGCAGGAATATCCGCTTCTATTTCCTCTAAGACGGGCTTCTCAACCAGTTAGTATCTTCATTTGGAGGTAATACCTACGTATCTTCATGGATAGTGTCAAGCAGCTTCCAATATCTTTTGAATGCACCTTTCTGGAAAAATCAATCATCCATTTTATTCTTCATTGCCAAGTGGGCAATCTGGCTGAGGGGCTGGTACCTGGAACGTGGCAGTTTGCATTCAGAATCCTTGCAATTGGAAAATGTGAGGCCTCTGATCTGCCACGTTATACGTCTGCTTTCGTGGCTGAGAAGAAATGGAACTTTGGTGCTTACATAGCAACAGTTGAATTGCAATTTGCAGCATGGTCATCCAGAATTTAACTATCCCAAGAAGAGGGCCACAGTACTAGGAGGTTCATGGTTATTGTTTTCAGCCAGATAGCTTTGTCCCTTGGGTAGCAGCCAAAAGGAGGAGCAATACAGACTTGTAGATACAGCATAAAGAGTAAGGGTGATGTACATATGAATGAGTTGCTAGTGCAATGATGCAAATTTACAGTGGTGTACTGGTGGAATATGATCTGTGTGAGATATTTTGTGTGGAAATGCATAATCTCTGATTGCATTCACATTCATGATTATATGTAGCTGAGATATGCTGTGCTTGCCTTCATTTAATAGTCACAGGAGATGTTTTTTCATTAGTTGTTATCATTTTTTTCTTGTAGTTGGTAAGTATTGTTCTCCTCCCTTTTCCTTTTGCTCTTTTGTAAAGCACTTCCCCATTTCTGCCTTGACTTCCTCCTTGTAGATTGTCCATCACAGCATTCTGTGTACAACATTAAATACAAAAGATCCACCTTCGAAATGATCCAGGTATCAGATTCCATCATTTAGACCTCTGATAAAAACGGAGAGGCAATGGCCAAGTGGTATTATTGCTGGATATGGCTAATCCAGACAACCAAATAATGTTCTGGGAGCCTAGGTTCAAATCCTGCCACAGCAGATGGTGGAATTTGAATTCAATAAAAATATCTGGAATTAAGAATGTAATGATGACTGTGAATCCATTGTCGACTGTCAGGAAAAACCTGTCTGGTTCACTAATGCCCTTTAGGGAAGGAAACTGCCATCCTTACCTGGTCTGGTGTTCATGTGACTCCTGACCCACCGCAATGTGGTTGACTCTAAACTGTCCTCTGGGCAATTCAGGATGGGTAATAAATGCTGCCTGGTCAGCGAAGCCCTCATCCCGTGAATGAATAAAGGAAAATAAAATAGCATGCCAAAATGAACACGGGGCTGAATCTTACACTTTATTGGCTAAGTATGGGTTGCATTGAGTTTTTTCAAGTTTTGTAGTGGTGAGACTTAGCCAGTTCGGTTGCTGTAACTTACCAAACTTGCCTCATTAATGACCTACCATGCCACTATTGCATCTTATGTCTGATTTCCACCCATCTTACCATGCCCTGAGCAACTCACCATTCAACGTATATCACAAAATTCATCAGCATCCTGAACTTCAACTGACCTCACATTGTGTATCTGTTGCTCCTGTGGTCTCCTCTATATTGGAGAGACCAAACACAGACTCAGGGACCACTGCGCGAAACATTTGTACTCTGCACATACTAATCAACCTGACCTGCCGGCTGCCATCTACTTTAACACCCCCCTCCACTCCCCTGGTTACAAGTCCATCCTTGGCCTCCTCCATGGTCACAGTGAGGTCAAACACAAACTGGAGGAACAACACCTGATATTTCGCTTTGGGTGATTGCAGCCCAATGGCCTGAATATTGACTTCAGCAACTTCAAAATCTCTCCACCACCAACCTGTCCATCTTCCAACTTTCCTATCTGCTCCACCTTTCCCACTGACCAACCACAATAACCCCCTACCTGCATCCACCTATCTCCATTACACCTACCCTAACCCCAGCCCCATCCCTTCCCTCTATTTATTTCTGGGCTGCCCTCTCCCTCCCTAGTCCTTTTAAAGGGTTTCAGGCCAAAATATTGATTTCCCTGCTCCTTGGATGCTGTCTGACCTGCTGTGCCTTTCCAGCACCACACTGATTGTCATTGTGATCATTTTTTTCTCTTCTAGGAGTTGGCCGACACACGGCTCATTAATACGGGTACTCCTGGAGAATATTAATGACACTAAACAGGAAATATTGACTATCTTTAGCTAAAATTTTCTTTTCTGGGCAAAAATTAAGACTCAATGAAAATGTTTCCTATTTTAACAGGAGAGATGGTATGGGCCTGTCAGAAAATGTAATCAGAACTCTTAGACTGTGAATGAGTAGTTAGGTATGTCGACCTGAAGGATTAACTAGTAAATTTACAAAAGACACTATGACAAAAATTAGCCCCATGCTAATATTAGAAGGAATCAATTTCTTTCTGACTGAAAACAGTGGTAATACAGAGCTTTGAAACTGAAACCTGTACATAAATGAGAAGCTGGCACTTTAACTTTTCTGTAAAGACAACTAATAATCATCTACAAATCTTTGTTTCTATTTATGTAGCATTGTTTTAGATTTGGAAAGCTATCAGAATGAGCCCCATTCATTTTTTTTTCTTATTGGAACAGTACTGCAGTGTCCTTAGAAGAAGACAGATTAAAGTGTCAGGATGCACTTCATGTTGCACAGCAATCAACACCTAGAATGCGAACAGATCTTTGTCCTATGGTAGAATGAGGGAAGTGGCTGAATGGCTCTCTTACCTCCACTTACCCTTGCAAACAGATCATCTTATAACTGGAGAGAGTACATGTACTGACAATGCTTTGACTGTTCCTTAAAAAGTTGTGTGCATTCAACTGGTAGCTATCCACACTTACTTTGCATTTTTCTACTTGCATTATCAGGGTGAGTTCCTCATCCACTAGAGTCAGAAAAATGGTGGTAAAAAATTGGTTATCTGCTTTTCACCTTTCCTGATTGTATTCTTCATGAAGTCATCAGAAAAGAGAAACAGTGGTTGATACAGTAGTTCTGGAAATGTAGGCACAGGAAAAGAACCGGGTGTATGAAAATTGGTTTCTCTGTGCATTTTGCTGTAGTTTGAATAAATGTTTAAAGTAACTGGCCATATTTTATGAATCAACATGCTCCACAAGGCCAAAAGACATGATAAAGTCAATAAAACTTCTGAATGCCACAAGTTGTTTTTGACAGTAGGAATGTCTCCCATATTTTAATGTCTGGCCTTGAGGCTTGTAGATAATTTAGTCAACAATTGATAAGAAGACATGAAAAAATGAAAATTAATGGAAGCTAAATAACATAAAGGCAACTTTCACTTCAAAAAACTCAAAATACTGCTGGCATTTTATAATAAGAGCAACCTTTTCTAAGTCATTAATACAAATCCAGGTTGCAACTGAAAAAGGATACTAAAGATGTTGTAAAAAGACACTCAAGTGGAGTGTAGGGACCTTGTTTGCTACCAGTTAATGAGGTATGTTGAGACACTGTGGAGGTGATCACTTGTTAAGGTTTGTTTTTAATAGTTATTTGAGCTTAAAGTGAAGGGATTCATCTGTGTATACATAGGTGTAAATCTGGGATTCTTGATGCGTTAGTCTGTACATTTGGGTGCATTCTTATAATTGCTTGCTTAATAGTTAACTAAAACAAACTCATTTCGGAAAGCTCTGTGTCCAAATATTTTTGTGGATCTGTTTCAACTCAAAAAGCGAGGGAATATTATCCAAGGATAAGGAATATAGGAATCTGGCTGGTGGGTGGCACCACACCTCCAAACATGGCATCTTTTTCAGAGTTTCTGTTAAGAATCAAGGGCCTGCAAGCAAGAATCATGGAGGTCATTCTAAATGGAACCCCGTACCACAACATCTCTATTGTGTGACCATGTAACTGCCAAAGGGCTAGCCTAGTCTTTGTGATGACAATACTGAATTGAACGGAATCCAGTAGCACAAAATGTAAGTCATTAAGCAGGTGCACTGTGAATGAGTCCTACCCTTAGTGTTGTGAGTAGGTAAAAATTTGTTTTCGTCCTGAGGGATTAGTAATCTCAAATCAAGCTTTGTACAAGTTTTAGGCATAAAAAATGACAGAGCTTGTACAAAAGAGGCAGATATTGCTGGTGAAACTCGGCAAGTTTAGCAGCATCTGTGAGGAGAGCGTTGAGTTAATATTTTGAGTCGAATAATTCTTCAGATGAGTTACTGGACTCGAAATGTTAACTATGCTCTCTCCCCACAGATGCTGTCAGGCCTGATGATTTTGTCAGCAATTTCTGTTTTTGTTTCTGATCTTCAGCATATACAATTCTTTGTCTTATTTTAATGTACAAAAATGAGTCCACTTACCTTGGTATGCATTACTAATATCTTCTTATTTGCTTCCTGTTCTACCAGTTTATTTGCTGTGCCACCTTCTTCCACAATGCAAAAAGTCATAACTTTATTTGCTTCATATCTCACAGTGGAACCTCCAGGGCTTCATTACTGAGTGGGGTAGTCCTTTCGATATTACTTCTTCTGGCTATGACTCAGACTTTAAGACATTTAAAAAATGAACTCCTTTAAAGACTACCCTTCCTTTAAATGTAAAGGGTTGGCACACTTTCTAGAATGATGGACAGATAGTTTGTCAACTTGCTGATAAGATCATAGGGAACAGGAACAGCAGGACATTCAGCCCATGCAGCCTGCTCTGCCATTTGATGAGACCATGGCTAATCTTTTATTTAACCACTATTTTCCTGCAGTATTCCTTTATCACTTGAGGCCTTTAACAGATAGAAATCTACTGAATTCAGAACTGAATATATGCAATTATTGGGCCTCCTTTGAAGCAGAGAATGCCAAAGGTTCACGCCCCTCTCAGAGAAGAAATTCTACTTCATCTCAATCTTGAATGGCTGCTCCTCATTCTGAGACTGTCATCTGGTCTATACTTCATCACCAGCTGGGAAAACATCTTTCCTGTACCTACTCAGTTGATTACTGTGTATGTTTTGCATGTTTCAATGAGACCACCTCTCATTCTCCTGAAATCCATTGGATGTAGGGCCAGTCTTTTTAAAGTTTCCTCATAAGACAATCCCTCCATCTAGGAAGGAATATGGTGAACACAGCAATTCCTTTATGGCAAATATGTTTTCTGTCAATCACATGATGTGCACCACAAACATACGCATGGGAATAAGAATGAAAATATTTAAAACAAAATTAAGATAGAAGGCAGTCAGCATTGTATATAGGTAATTGGTGTAACCTCCCAAATTTGCATTACCCCACTAGAAAATCTCATTTGTCAAATAGTATAAAAAGCAATTTAAGGATACACTGCTTTTTGGTTTTCTGTCTGTAATATATGTAAAGTTGAGGGTGATCTGATTGAGATTTCCAACACATGCAGTTAGACAGAGAAGTATCAAAATGGCAAAGTTGGAAATCATCTTCAACAGATTCTTGCAGACAGCACTCAATTTTGCAATTTCTTGCGTGCACTTATTGGACAAGTATTAAATAATTTCCCGAAGTGCCCAAATTTTAAAGGACAATGAGCTCAAACAAGGGTTTTCCCAGATCTTTTGCCCTAGTAGTCTGTTTGGATTTCTAAAAGACATTCATAATGTGCACCATAAAGGCTACTGCAAAAGATAAGAGGTTATAATGTTGGGAGTGATATGTTAGCACAGATAGAGGATTGGTTAACTAATAGAAAATGGAGGTTGGTAAACTGGAAATGGAGAGGAAGGTTAGTAAACTGTGACCACTGGATGCTGCAGGTACTCAATTACGTATAATCTATATGAATGATTTGGATAAAGGAACCAACTATGTTGCAGACAAATTTGCAGATGATATGAAGATAGACAAAGAATGTAAGTTGTGAGGAACATACAAAGGCAACAGATAGGTTAAGTGAGTGGGTAAAAATTGGGAGAGGAGTATAATGTGGGAAATCTGAGATTGTTCACTTTGGCAGGAAAAATAGAAAAACAGAGCAGTATTTAAATAGAGTCTACAGAACACTGCAGTAGAGAACCACCTGTGTGTCCTTGTACATAAATTGCAAAGTAATTATTAAGGAAAACAGAATGTTGGTCTTTACTGCAAAGAGGATTGAGCATAAAATATCTACAACCGTACAGGCATTTTTCAGATTGCATCTGCAGTACTAAGTACAGTTTTGGTCTACTTTCTGTGATCTAGTGCATTTTTGTAATTTAATGCATTAACAATTCTTATTCATGTAACTGTTTTTTGTTTTTATCTTATATCAGTACCAATTGTGCTGGAGTCCTGTGTGTGGAGTTTGTCTTATAGTGATAATGTATTGGAGGAGAACAGTATACTGACTGAAGACATGCAGAAAACCGTACAGTGGGATTTGCAAACAAAGGCAGGATAAGGCAGTTTTATCAAGTCACACTCTTGCTAGAATTAGCAAATTGTGCAAAATGAACCAAACTGATCAGGGATTGGGAGTCAAACTGAGAACTCATTAAAGTGTTAAACATGTCCCCTCCTCAATAGTTCTACAGGTTGAACCCAGTAAGGCAATGTACAAACAAACTGATCTCATTAAGTGTATTTTTGCTTAAACATGATGGAAGATGCAGGGCAGGGCAGTGATTATGAAAACACAATTAAAGCAAATATTGCCTTATATGGTAAACACTGATAACGGCAGTCCCTCAGAATCAAGGATGGTGTCTGTCAAGCTGAATGACTCCTCCGGCGACTGAGGGACCCAACTTTGGACCTACAAGCTTTTCCACATTATTGTTGCATGTGGTTGTGTGAGGAAATGGAATTCATAATGCCAGGCTGGCATCTTTCTCCATTTCCTTCTGCTACCGTTCCACCTCTTATCTGAGTTCCTGAACCTTGAAGTAGCTTGCACCTTGATGGATTAGGTGGTACCATGGCAAATGGTCGGCAGCTTTCTCTTCCCACTCAGTGATGGCAATGCCTCTGTGATTTCCAGTGAGCTTGAGTGTATCTTTATAGTTTTTCCTTTGGACTACTTTTGACCATTAGTCAATGGAGAGCAGGGAGGAAAGAAACTACTGAAGAACATGGTTTTTAGATATCTAGGTTCAGTGGCCCATCTACAGGAGTTGGTCTTCTAAGGGCAGGGTTTCGATGCTGGTAAATTCAGCTTCATGAACAATGCTTGCATTGGTCTAGTGATCCTCTCATTTAATCCCCAAGATTTGATTGAGGCACCTGTGGTGTAACCTCTTAAGGATATTAATGTGGTGTTGGTGGACAGTCTAGATTATGCCACAGTGCAGATGTGTGGTTAACACAATAGCCTTATAAACCACAACTTTTGTTGACTTATTAAGGCCCCTGTTGTCAAAGACATGATGCTGCAGCTTGAAGAAAGTAACACAAGCATAGGTGACTCAGTGTTGGATTTCTTCTTTGATGGTAGTGCCTTCCTTCAGGAGACGGCTGCCAAGATATTCAAAGTGCTGTACACACTCCAGACCTATCCCATTTATACAGACTGCGCAGGGGCTACTCAACTGGTTAGGGAAGGCTGGTGAAGGACTTTCATCTTTGCAAAATTTAACGACCTACAAAGCATCATGTACAAAATGTTATTAAGGTCCAGCAACCTTTGCTTGTCTTGTGCGGAGTGACCATTGTGCAGCAATCATTTGTAAAGTGAAGGCTGTGAATGTTGAGTTGTGGTGATTTTTCTTTTTGCCCGAAGCAATGAAAGTTAAACAACTTCCTGTCCAAATGAATTTGAATGCTGATACCAGATGGTCAGTCGCCTTGGATGCATGTAAATAGATCATTTCGGTGGCACGGTGGTTAGCACTGCTGCCTCACAACAGCAGGGACCTGGGTTTGATTCCAGCCTCAGGCGACTGTCTGTGTGCAGTTTACACATTCTCCCCGTGCCTGTGTGGGGTTTCCTCCCACAGTCCAAAGGTGCGCAGGTTAGGTTGATTGGCCATGCTAAATTGATGCTTATTTATGTTTAAATGGTATTTTTGTGAACTGTCCTGATGAGTGCTAGATGAAAAATATGCATTTGTTCATGAACATTCAAATTTATAGATAAGGAAAGACTAACTTCTGTTGGAATCCCATTAATGTTTTGAATACTTTTCAAGTAATCAGTCGAATTTTAGTCACTGAATATTTTTCAGGCTGAATTGGATAGATTTTTGATTGACAAGGAAATCAATAGTTACAAGATTCAAGCCAGATTGTAACAGTGAGACTGTGATCAGATCAGCCATTATTTATTTAAATGGCAGAGCAGACCCGATGGGCTGTGTGGCCTACTCCTGTACTATTTGTTATGCATTTATGTTCTTTATTTTAAAAGGTTAGATCCTGTTGGATTTATTGATCAGAATGACATAGTGAAAAGAAGTCATGTAGGAACCATTATGAATTATGAACATCACTACACTCTTTGTGTCTGAAACAGTGGTCGTTGCATTGTCAGCACAGGTGCACTGCAGATGAAACTGAAAATCTGTATTTTGATTGCTAACTTTGCTCAAGGTGAAAGAGGAATAGGAAATCTCATGGCTTCAGATTAAACATGGGCAAGGAAACCTCCTGCTGATTACCACATACCATCCTCCCTCAGCTGACGAATGAGTATTCCTCAATGTTGAACAACATTTAGAGGAAGTACTGAGGATGGCAAGGGCACAAAAGGTACTCTGGGTGGGGAATTTCAATGTCCACCAACAATAGTGGCTCCGCTGCAGTATTACTGATCGAGCTGGGCGGGTCCTAGAGGACAGCTGCTAGACTGGGTCTGCTGCAGGTGGTGAGGGAACCAACAAGAGAGAAAAACATACTTGACCTCACCCTTACCAATCTGCCAGCTGCAGCTGGATCTGTCCATGACAGTATCAGTAACAGTGACCATTGCACAGTCCCTGTGGAGATGAAGCCTCGCCTTCATATTGAGAACAACCTTGATTGTGTTGTGTAGCACTATCACCCTGCTAAATGGTACAGGCTTCACACGGATCCAGCAAGTCAAGACTGGGCATCCATGAGGCGCCATGGGCCATCAACAGCAGTAGAACTGTACTCCAGCACAATCTGGAACCTCATGGCCCAGCACACCCCTCACTCAACCATTACCATCAAGCCAGCAGATCAACCCTGGTTCAATGGAGAGTGCAGGTGGGCATGTCAGGAGCAGCACCAGGCATACCTGAAGATGAAGTATCAACCTGATGAAGCACCAAACAAGACTACTTGTGTGCCAACAGCAAAAGCAGCAAGTGACAGACAGAGCTAAGTGATCCCACAACGGATCAGATCTAAACTCTGCAGTCCTGCCACATCCAATGGTGGTGGACAATTAAACAGCTCACTGGAGTAGGAGGCTCCACAAATATCCCCATCCTCGATGATGGAAGAGCCCAGCACAATAGTGCAAAGGTAAGGCTGAAGCATTTGCAGCAACCTTCAGCCAGAAGTGCCAAGTAGATGATTCATCTCGGCCTCCTCCAGTGGCAACCAGCATGACAGATATCAGTCTTCAGCCCATTCAATTCATTTCACGTGGTTAGAGGCACTGGATACTGCAAAGACTACGGGCCCTGACAACATTCCGGCAATAGTACTGAAGACTTGTGCTCCGGTACTTGCCGCTCCCCTAGCCAAGCTGTTCCAGTACAGTTCCAACACGAGTATCTACCTGACAATGTGGAAAATTGCCCAAGTATGTCCTGTGCACAAAAAGCAGAGCTAATCCAACTCAGCTAATTACTGCCCCATCAGTCTACTCTCGATCATCTCAAAGTGATGGAAGGTGTCATCAACTTTGCTATCAAGCAGCACCTGCTCAGAAATAATTCGGTGCTCAGTGACACTCAGTTTGTGTTCCACCAGGGTCACTCAGCTCCAGATCTCATTATAGCCTTGGTTCAAACATGGACAAAAGAGCTGAATTCCAGAGGTGAGGTGAGAGTGACAGAGTGAGGCTGTATTCGACCAAGTATGGCATCAAGGAATAAGAGCAAAACTGAAATCAATGGGTATCAGTGGGCAAACTCTGGAGTCATATCTGACACTTAGGAAGATGGTCGTGGTTGTTGGCAGTCAATCATCTCAGTTCCGGGACATTTCTGCAGGAGCTCCTCAGGGAAGTGTCCTAGGCATAACCATCTTCAGCTGCTTCATCAATGACCTTCCCTCCATCATAAGGTCAGACGTAAGAATGTTCACTGATGATTGCACAATGTTCAGCACAAGTCGTGACTCCTCAGATACTGAAGCAGCTCATGTTCACATGTAACAAGATCTAGACAATATCTAAGCTTGGGCTGACAAGTGGCAAGTGACATTCGCGCCACACAAATGCCAGGCTATGACCGTCAACAATAAGAGACTATCTAACCACCACCCCTTGATATTCAAAGGTGTTACCACCACTAAGTCCCCCATTTTCAACATTCTGGGAGTTATTATTGACCAGAGACTCAATTGGACTCACCACATCAACACAGTGGCTACAAGAGCAGGCCAGAAGCCAGGAATACTATGGCGAGCAACTCAGCTCCTGACTCCTCAAAGCCTGTCCACCATCTACAAGGCACAAGTCAGGAGTGTGATGGAATAATCCCCACTTGCCTGGATCAGTGCTGCCCAAACAACATTCAGGAAGTATGACAACATGCAGGACAAAGCTGCTAACTTGATTTGCACTACATCCAGAAGCATTCACTCCACCCACAACTGACGCTCAGTAGCAGCAGTATATACCATCTACAAGATGCACTGCAGAAATTCACCAACGATCCTCAGACGGCACATTCCAAGACCTCGATCACTTCCATCTAGAAGGACAAAGGTATCAGATGTATGGGAACACCACCACCTTCAAGCTCCCCTCCAAGCCACTCACCATCCTGACTTGGAAATATATTGCCATTCCTTCACTGTTGATGGGTCAAAAATCCTGAAATTTCCTCTCTAATAGCATTGTGGGTCAACCTACAGCAGGAGGACTGCAACAGTTCAAGAAGGCACCTCACCACCACCTTCTCAAGGGCAACTGGGGACGGGCAAGAAATGCTGGCCAGCCAAAAATGTCTACATCCCACAAATGAATCGGAAAAAAATGGGCCAGTAGCAGAAGTGGTCACAGATGGACCAGAACAAGTAAACTTGACAGCATCCCTTAGCAGCAAGTCAAAGATTTAATTGGGTGACCTGAATGTGCATATCCAACAATCTTTGAAGATGGCGGGAGGTTTTGAGAGAGTGGTTAGAAAGGGATTCTTGGTTCCATAAGTAGAGGCACTGAGTACAAAAGCAGTTGGGTACGTTGAACCTTAATGATGTTCAGTTTATGCTCCCACTAGAATACTGCATCCAGTTTTGGTCACCACACTTTTGGAAACATGCGAAGGTACTTGAGAAGCTGTAAAGGAGACTTACCAGAATGGATGCAATGGATGGAGGGTTTTAAATACAAGGTCAGGCTAGATATGCCGGGTTGTTCTCCTTGAAGCAAAGAAGATTGAGAGGAAATTTAATAGAGCTAAATAAAATTATGACAGGCGTATAGAGGGTAGACAAGCAAGGAAAGAAAATCTTATCATTAACTGATAGTACAAAGACTAGGAAACAGGTTTAAGATTCTGACTAAAAGCTGTACGAGAATGTCAGGAAGAGGGTTTTTTTATGCAACAAGTGGCAATGACCTGGAACTTATTATGAACGACAGTGGTCGAAACAGAAATTTAAAAAAACTGAAAAGGCAATTCAATTGGCACTTAAAGGAAATAAACTTGAAGGATCACGGAGATCGAACAGGGACTACCTAGACTGCCCTACAGAGAGCCAGCATGGTTCTAATGGGCCCAAATGGCCTTCATCGGTGCTTTCAAAGAATTCTCTTCCTCTAAGCCAGTTATTGAATTGTTTCAAAGTCATAGCACCCTGCAAAAATACATTAAGGCTCATATTCTCCCTTGGTAAGGGCATTGTTAAATATTCAACAAAGTCAAAAGGTTCCAAGTAAAGGTGTGAAAAGATAAGACAGATTTCAAGGTGAGACAAAAGGTATAAAATTGTAATAAGTTACAGACCATGCAGAACAAGCCAATGCAAGGACATTGGTTGAATACTGATATGTCATGTCAAACCAGAGGGTTTTTTCTTCACATTTGGAAGGTTTTCCTTTTAACTTCAAAGATTCCACTCACCTGCTCAAATCTACAAACAGGACTGTCTGGGCAGACCCATTGTTTCAGCCTGCTCCTGTTCTACACAACTCATCTCTTCCTAGCTTGACTCAATCTTCTCTCCCCTAAGTCCAATCCCTGGCCATGTACATCCATGATTGCTCTGACACTTTACACCAGTTTTAAAACTTTCAATTTGCAGGTTCCAGCCGCTTCTTCTTTACTATGGATGTGCAATCCCTTTATATGTCGTTGTGCAATCCCCCAACATGTCCATTCGTCATCAGGAAGGTCTTAGGTTTCTCTGCTTCTTCATGGATCAAAGACCCAAACCGTCACCACCCACCACGACTGTCCTCCACTTGGCCAAGCTCATCCTCACCCTCAGCGTCTCTTTAACTCCTCTCATTTTCTTCAGATAAAAGAAGTGGCCATGAGTATCTGCATGGGGCCCAGTTATGCCTGTCTCTTCATGGGGTACATGGAACAATCCTTGTTCCAGTCCTATTCTGGCCCCCATCCACAACTTTATTCTGATATATCAATGATATCATTGGCGCTGCTTCCCTTTCTCATCTGGAATTGGGCAAGTTCATCGATTTCACTTCTAATTTCCACCCTGACCTCACTTTCACCTGGCCTATCTCTGACTCCTCCCTTCCCTTCCTTAACATCTCTTTTTAATTTCTGCGCGTAGACTGGCCCCTAATATCCACAATATCTACCACTGACTCCCACAGCTACCTGGACTATACATCCTCACACCTGTTCCATCCCATTTTCTCAGTTCTTCCGTCTCGTTCTATGCGTCAGATCAGGCCAAATTTGACAAGGTGAGCCTCCGAAATGTCCACCATCTTCCTCAATTGAGAATTCCACAACCCCGTTGTCGACAGGGCATTCAACCAGATCTGACACACCTCCTGCGCTTCTGCTTTCACCCCTTCTCTTCCCTTCTGCAACAGTGATAGGGTCCCCCTTGTCCTTACCTACCATCCCACCAGCATCCACATCCAGCAGATTATCAGAAACCACTTCCGCCTCCTCCAATGAGATGCCACCACCAGACACATTTTCCCCTCCCCTCCCTTGTCCACTTTCCACAGGAACCATTCCCTCTGGGATACCCTGGTCCACTCTTCCTTCACCCTAAATACCATGCCCACCCCCCAACACCCCATGGCACCTTCCCCTGCGACCGGCAAAGGTGCAACACCTGCCCCCTTACCTCCTCCCTCCCACTACCCAAGGGCCCAAACATACCTTCCAGGTGAAGCAGCACTTTATCTGCACTTCCCACAATGTAGTCTATGGTATTTGCTGCACACAATGGGGAATGCTCCACTACACTGGGGAAACAAAGTGTAGACTGGATGACCACTTCATAGAACATCTACGTTCTGCTCTCAAAGAAGACCACAACTTACCTGTTGCCTGCCACTTTAAAACACCACCCTGTTTCTGGCCACCATCTCTGTCTCTGGCTTGCTGCAATGTTCCACTGAAGCTCAACACAAACTGAAAGAACAATGCCTCACTTTCCACTTGGGGACCCTGCAACACTCCAGAATCAATATGGAGTTCAATAATTTTAGAGCCTAAACTCTCCCATGTTCTAGCCCCCTATCCCACACACCAGGCCTTGTTATTACATAGCCTGCCATTACACACTGCCTATTGCTAGTCACTACAGTCCTCATTAACAACTTGTCACCCTCCCAGCCAGATCATTATCAACCCCTTTGTCTATCCATCTGCTCTTCTCTCTCTTTGAGCTCTATCCTGTCATTTACTATCCACTCCATGTCCCTCCCTATTTTCTGAATATGAACCAACGTTTTCCCAGCTACCATCAGTTCTGAGGAAAGGTCACCGGACCTGAAACATTAACTCTGATTTTTTCTTCACAGATCCTGCCAGACCTGCTGTGCTTTTCCAGCTGTTTTTGTTCTGTTTTTGTTCCTGATTACAACATCTGCAGTTCTTTCGGTTTTTATCTTCAGTTGTTGAGGACAATGCCTCAGACCCGAGGATGGCAGACATGAATGCATGTTGCTTATAAATTGGTAAATGCGAATTCTAAAAGTTAGGAATTAGACTTAATTGCAGGCACAACACTTTTCATGGCTACAACACATTTCAGAATCCATTGCAGCCAATGAGGATGTATCTTTTGAAATGTAGCCACTGATATAATGTAAAACACATGGTAAGTCATGATGCCCACAGCAATATCTACAAAAAAAAACAATGTGACAATGACCAGATCTGTTGTGGTGATGTTGATTGATGGATAAATATTAGCAAGAGCACTGAGGATAAACCCCTGCTCTTCTTCAAAATCGTGCTGAGGCTATTTTACATTCTTGTAAAAAGACAAATAGGGTCTTGGTTTATTATCTCAAATGAAATAGCACCTCCTGGGATATCATTCCTGATTTCTGTAGTCTAGCCCTGAAGTGGGATTGAAGCCCAGTAGTTCATAACTTAGAGACAACAGTTGTACAGCTGAGCCAAGACTGGCATGGCCAGGAGGGGGCTTCAACCAGCAAGACGGGAAGATTGTGCTGACAAAATACATAAAAAAAAGAAAATAACAACAGACAGATAGACAATAAATAAAATGTGTTCAGCGCCATCTTAAACTACAAGAGGTCTTGCAATGAATATTAGAAAATTAAAATATGACAAGAATGCAAGGCTGCTATACAAATTTTGATTTCTGCCATAATGAGTAACTGAGAAAACGGATAACTCCGATGGTGGTAATGAGCACATACTGGGGCTTGACGCATTCAGGAGGAACAGGAAAACAGAAATCGCTTCACATTTATGACCGTGGCTGCACTTCAAAAGTATTTCATTGGCTGTGAAGCACTTTGGGATAAAGTGGAGGTTCTGCAAGGTTCTACACAAATGCAAGATATCTTTTCTTCCTGGGGTATTTATATATGTCAGAAATATCTGAAGAGATACAAAATGTTAACCTATTAGTTCAGGATATGTTTCCAATGATTTGGTTTAATCAGAGATATGTTTAACACAAACTGAGTCAAGATTTTTGTGAGACTTTAATCTGGAACACTGAGCATACAAAGACACAACACTACAGAATCATAGAATCCCCACCTTTAGAGTAGGCCATCCAGCCCATTGAGTCCACCTGTCTGAAGAGCATCCAATCAAGACCCACCCTCTACCCTATCTATCCCTTGCATTTCCCATGGCTAACCAAACTAACCTAGACACCTTTGGACCGTGGGATGAAATCCATGCACACACAGGAAGAATGTGCAAACTCCACACAGATAGTCGCCCAAGGCTGGAATTGAATCCTGGTCCTTCTAACCACTGAGCCACTGCGCTACCCCAATATTAAAAAATAAAGCCTGTGAGAAATGACCATATTAACGATGAAACTTAACCAACTCAGTATACTTTGAGAATGTCAAAACAAGCTATAATATGAGTTTATGACCATTAAATATGATTTCATTCTGGTCCACTGCACTGGAGCTGGCATTAAATCAATGAAAAGAGAATTGTTGGGTGTGAGTGTCTCGGGAAGGTATACAGGGGTAAGGGTGTTGACAATAAATATGTTGCTGATTTATATATATCTCTTACGCCCTATTGATGAACACAAACTTCACCCCCATTTCACCCCCATGATAGCCAATGGATGTAGGGAGAGGAATAGGAGGCTCTGCATCTAACCCACTGTCCTGCCTCTGGTATCATCTATATATGGTACAAGAACCCAATAGCAAAAGGTCAACACCTAGTAGAAAAGAAGAAGGCCAATCTACAAATCAGTTTTCTTGACAGGAAATCAGCAGTAAAGAAAGCACTGCGCCATTTTTCTTCCAATAAAACAGTGTTGTCTAAAATCCACCTCTGTCTATCAATATTTTATTCTGAAATTTATATAACATCAAACAATCTACAACTGGAGTGCAGTCAGTTTCGCACACACATAAAATAGAATCCCAAATCTGCACACAAAAATCAAGTCCTAGCCCAATTTGTTTCAGAAATAAATTAAGCATTTGAGGTGGACAAAAATATTGTTCTGCTAAAGTGGAATTATATTCCTCTAGCACTAGAAAACCTAACTCTTGTTCAGGAACTCTAAGCAGCTGAACAACCAGTTGATCAGATCAAAGCATTACAGTCCGAGCAACATCCAGCTGTTAATGACAATGGACAGTTAAATAACTAACTGGAAAGGGTAATTCCATTCTAAATTCGGTGAAAGCCAAAACACGAGTGCAAAAGTCATGGTAAGAATGTTTGCAATTAGCCAGAAGAGCTGTGCAGATGATTCATTTTGGTCTAATCTTGGGATCTCAAGTAACACTGACGCCAGACATCAGCCAATTTGATTTGTCCAAATAATGCTCAGTAAACTAAAGACTCCTAAAAGCTAAAAAAAACCTAAAACACCGCAACAACGTTTAAGCTATAACATTGAAGACTTGTGCTGCAAATCTAACTGTGTTTATTGTCAAGTTGTAGCTGTTGAAGGTCAATTACCTCAATCCAAAAACTGTACTGCAAGAATACATCAGGTCATTGTCCTATCATCAAATATCTTGAGATGTTTTATCAATGAGTTTCTAGTTTCATAGTGCAATAAAACCAACAGTAAAAGTTGGCAATGGGGTGGAAGGGGGTTGAGCAGTGGAGATCAAGTGTTGTCTCTAACTCCACCAGCCGGCAGCAATACTGAAGAAGGGCAGCTGGATCAGTTGAATGGACTTTCTTTGAAAAAAATGGTATCTGGGGCAAGAAGGGCTCATGGGAAGATGAGAAGACAGTAATGGATTTCTCAAGTCAATGTAAACTATGGGCTTGATTCCATTTAAATACTTGCTTGTTTAACTGCAATTTCCATTCATGTTTGAAATTATCCAATGCCGGTGGAAAAAATCCCTACTTCATGATCTTTCAGCCTTCTGTGTTTTCAAGTCTCATGTTACATAAAGGCAAGCTTGTTTGCTAATGACTGCACAGTTTTCAGTTCCATTTTAACTCCTCAGATAGTGAAGGAATTCATACCTCCACCTGCAAGAGCCTGAATGATAGTCAGTCTTGGGTTCATAAGTGGTAAGCAACATATATACCACGGCAGTACTAGACCACAGCCATCTCCACCAAAAAAAAACGAACCTAACCATCTCATCTTGACACCTGGAGGCTAGAACTGAGGTAACTTGTTTTAGTGTAGTTTTGATTGATATTTAACAAAAGCATTCGGCACAGTGAAGCAAGTATTGCTGTTCTGGACTTTTACAACACAAGAAGGGATCCCAGAGAGGGCTTAAGAGACAGAAGACCTAAGACTTGTGTTCTGGTGCCATTGATTACACTGAGCAGATCAATAATTAATTGGTGGATTTTATATTTTTCCTTCTAAACTAGAACAGTAGTTTCAACTAGTCTGGAGAGTTTTATATGTATTGCATTACATTTATAGATCAGCTAGTTAAATTACTTCTGTAACTAGCAAAACTGGAACTGGGGACAAACTCTCCACTGATTGGAGCCATACTTGGCACAAAGGAAGATGGTCGTGGTTGTTCGAGGTTAGTCATCTCAGTTCTAGGACATCTCTGTGGTAGTTCCTCAGGGTAGCGATCCAGGACCACCCATCCTCAGCTTCTTCATCAATGATCCTCCCTTCATCATAAGGTCACAAATGTGGATGTTAGCCAATGACTACACAATGTTGAGCACTATTACCAACTCCTCAGATATTGAAGCAGTCCAAGTTCAAATGCAATAAGACCTGGACAATAACCAGGCTGAGGCTGACATGTGATACATTACATTTACACCAGACAAATGATAGGATATGACCTTGTTTGATAAGAGACAATCTAACCACTGCCTGTTTACATTCAATGGCGTTGCCAACTCTGAAATCCCCACCACTAACATCCTTGGGGTTACCATTGACCAGAAACTTAACTGGGCTCGCCATATTTGCTTTGAATTGTGTGATTCTTATTAAGACTGATCGATGCACTGCTTTTCATCCAGGATCGGCAAGAATTTAGCAGAGAGCTATTTGATGTCATGCTCCAACAGTTGGCAGAAAGCCATGTTGTTTTCTTCACTGTTGAGGAAGCACTTAGCATGCTTGCCTTCATTGCTTAGACCTTTGAGTTTAAGCGTTGGAGATTATGTTAAAGTTGGACAGGACTTGGTGAGGATTCTTCTGGAGTACTGTGTGCAGTTCTGGTCGCCCTGCCACAGGATTATTAAATTGCAGCAGGTACAGAAAAGAATTACCAGGGTGTTGTCAGGAATGGCGGGGTGAGTTATAAGGGAAGGCTGGATTGGCTGGGACTTTTATCACTGGAGCATAGGAGGTTGACAGGTGACCTTATAGAGGTTTATAAAGTTAAGAGGGGCACAGATAAGGATACGATAGCAAAGGTCTTTTCCCTAGAGTGAGGGAGTTCAAAGCTAGGAGCATATTCTTAAGGTGAGAGGAGACAGCTTTTAAAAAGACATGGGGGCAATTTTTTTACACAGAGAAAGTTTTGTGCGTGGGATGAACTGCTAAAGAAAGTAGTGGATGCAGGTACAGTTACAACATTTGAAAGACATTTGGGTAAATACATGAAGAAGAAATATTTGGAGAGATATGGGCCAAGCACTGGCAGGTTGGGATTACGGTAAGCATGAACTTGTTGGACCAAAGGGTCTGTTTTTATGCTGTATGGCTTTACAACTCTACATAAATACATGGCTACAAGAGCAGTTCAGAGGTTCAGAATACTGCAGTGAGTAACTCACTTCTTGACTTCTCAAAGCCTATCTACCCTCCACAAGGCACAAGTCAAGACTGTAAACAAAATACTCCCCACATGCCTGGATGAGCCCAGCTCCAACAACACTCAAGAAACTTGACACCAACCAGGGCAAAGCAGCCCACTTGATTGGTACCACATCCAGAAGCATCTACTCCCTCCACCACTGATACTCAATAGCATCAGTGTGTTTTATCAATAAGTTGCACTGCAGAAATTTCCCAAAGACCCTTAGACAACACTTTCCAAATGTACAACGACTTCCATCTTGAAGGATAAGGGCAGCAGATATACAGAACACTCCCACCTGCAAGTTCTCTTCCAAACCATTCTCTAATCCTGACATGGAAATATATTGTCATTCCTTCACTGCTGCTGAGACAAAATCCTGGAATCTCCTCCCTAATGGGCAATGTGTGTCTAATTGCAGTACACAGATTGCAGCAGTTTAAGAAGGCAGTTCACCACCACCTTCACAAGGGCAAATACAGACTGACAATAAATGCTGGCATAGACAGCAATGTCTATGTCCCATAAGCAAATAAAACAATAAGCACGATATTTCAAAATTCAAAACCCTGATAAATAAATAAAATCCAAATGGGACAATTTACGTGTTGTAGATGTTGCTGGGCGTCAGTGTGATCTACAGCAATCATATCTGCAATAAATATCTGAAGCTAAAGGAAATTCAGTTCAGTTAATAATTTGAAGTTCTTTGGATATTGAGATACATCGGGGAGGGAGAAAGGTACCTTGAAACAGTGTTCCATGAGGTAGTTACATTCCTTAGTTTAAGTACTTCAAACACATTCCATGGTCAGGGACAAAAGGGTATAACCATGAATTAGGCAAAAATGGGAGATACAGAAGTTAGCACTGCAGGTGCCTCAACCTTTGCATCGTCCAACAGTTACACAATTCTTGCAAACTTTGTGTTCTAGAGCAAGAACTGGAAGAAGGACAAGCAAACTGAACACAATACCATGGTATGGGCGGCTGATCAAGTTGACATGTGAAAGAAATGTAGTCATATAGGGGGGAATATAGATACAGAATAGCTATTTATCTCTGCTATCAAGATTGCTTGTGGTAAATATTGTACTGCCTGCTCAGGGCAAACAGATATCTCCTTGAGGCTGGTGAGGAACTTGAAGTGGGAAGGAAAGGTTCACAACTGACATATGCAAAACTAAGAAATGGATTCTGTTAAGGGAATATGAACAGCTAGAGCCTAAATTTACAACAGAACAATAATACCTAGATTACTAGCTGAGTCACAGGCAAATTGGTATTGGGTTAACAGGGTGTACTCAGGGACAGAACGTGTAGCTCAAAGATTGATATGGAAGAAATGGATTTCATTTCATGGGGTACTAGCACCTACACTTATGTGTGGAAAGCAGTTTTTCTGCTGGGATAGGCTTAACTTGCAAGTTGCTGGAATCAGTGTCTTAGTGAATCAAAGAACTAGGCCTGTTGCGTGGGCTTTAAACTTAATAGTTGGAATAGGGTTCTGGTGAGAGGAAGCTTATAAGGTTGAACAAAAAGGGAATGAATAATGCAGGGTAATGGTATGGGGGACGATAACTAGATTATGACAGGGAGTGACTGTGTACAAACATTACAGTCTACCCACAAACTGCATCAAAGAGAATTAAATAGTGAGAAGCCAGCACTAAAAATTGGTAAAAAAAAGGCAATAAATGAGTTGACAGTACAAACATCAATACATGGTTCAAATTATTTTCGCTATTGCAAAAGGTTGGAAGAAGAACAAGACTAGAAACTGAATAGTCAAGCATATTTGACATTTGAAAGGTATATAAAAGGGGAAAAGAGGGCAGGGTAGCTTTGTTATTAAAGGATTACATCAGCACAGGAACGAGAAATTATTTTGGCTTGGAAGGTCAAGATATGGCATCCATTCTGGGTGGAGATAACAAATAGCAAGGAGAAATTACTTATCGTAGGACAAATAATAAATCAGAAATAATGGAGGCTTGTAAGCAAGGGAATGCAATAAATGTGAGCAATCTTAATCTTCATGCAGATTGTACAAATGAATTCAGGATATTCAAGACAGTTTCTTAGAATAATATGTTATGGAGCCAACCAAGGGACTGGCTGTGTCACACTTGGCAACGTGTAATGAAATTGGATTAATTCATGATAGAAACAAAGAAACTAGGAGCAGAAGTAGGCCATTTAGCCCGTCAAGCCCACTCTGCCATTCACTATGGTTATGGCCAATCGTCCAGCTCAGTAAAAAACAAAAGGACAGCGGATGCTGTAAATCAGGACCAAAAATTAAGTTGCTGGAAAAGCTCAGCAGGTCTGGTAGCACCTGTGAAGATAAAAACAGAATTAACCTTTTGGGTCCAGTGGCCCTTCCTCAGAACATCTGGCTCAGTACCCTTTTCCAGTTTTGGCAACACACCCTTTGAGTCCTTTAGTTCCATGAACTATATCTAACTCCTTCTTGAAAATATCAATTACAAAATAAAGAACCTATTGAGGACCAGTTGTCATAACATAATGGAATTCAGTTTAAGATTAAGAAACTTAAATATGAAACTCATATCTTAAACATATATGAAGTTAATTTTGGTGGTATGGTGAAATTATTGGTTGAAGCTGACTAGGAAAATAAGTTTAAAATTAAGATGGAATACAAGCAGTATCAGGCACTTAAGGGGATATTTAAAACACCCAAAATATATTTTCTACTAAGGAATAAACATTTGAGAAAGGGTAACAATCTATGACTAACTAAGGAAGTTAAGGAAGTATCGAACTGAAGGGAAGGGAATGCAATACTGCCAAGATTAGTGAATGAACAGAAGATTGGGAGAAGTTTGAAAAAACAGATAATTATGCCTGAAAAATAATAGAGGAAAAAATAGACTATGAAATTAAACCAGCAAAATTGGGGCTTCTCCATGTCTAATGTAAGAAAGAAAACAGCTAAAGTATATGTTGATACATTATAGCATGAAATTGGCAAATTTATAATGGTAAACAAAGAAATGACAGTGACTTTGAACAAGAATTTTGTATCTGTTTTCATAATAGAAAACATAAAATTTCCCATGGAACAGAAGAAAATCAAGGGGAAAAAGTGAGGGAGTATCCTAAAAGAACTCTAGCGGCTTACTAATCACCCAAGCCTGATGGCCTGTATTCTCCGGTCTTAAAAATGGCTGTAGAGACTGTGGATACAATCAAGTCACTTTGTCCTGGATTATTGTCAAGCTTCTTGAGTAATTTTGGAATTGCACCCATCCAGGCAAGTGAAAAGAATTCCATCACCCTCTTGACTTGTGCTTTGTAGATGGTGGATCAGCATTTGAGAAATGCCTGTCATTCCACCATAATTGAGGAACTTTGGTTGGAATATGCATCATTTTTAAGATGACTAAAGAAAGTCACTGAGGTTTTTTGACAAATTATCTAACCTGTACCTGCCAATTTTTCTCACCTAAAAGAGCAGCACACCAGGGATAGGGGAACTCAATACTTCCAATTTTCATTAAAGTTTAACCATCCTGACTTAGAAATTTAAAATAGTTTTGCATCTGCAACAAGTTGTGATGTTTGAAATGTGACTTCTAAAAATTCCATATTCACTAGCATTTTTGTTATTACTTTCTGATGGGCTTGCTCATTTAGATGATATACCAAGAATGCAACACTGTACAAAGCATATGGATTGTTTTGCTGTTAGCTGAAATGTTCAAGCTCACCAAATATGATCAGTCAGGAATAGTAAATGAGTGCAATCCGAGATTAATTACCTTCTCGGAAAAAAGGCCTGATTTGCTATTTTTAATTGTAAAAGTCAGAGGTTACAGATATTTTGCATGAAATTTCTGTCATAGCTTTGGCAAGCAATCTGGCCACAGTTACTTCTCTGGAGGTTCTTTCACCCTCTACAGAAGTTAGGATAGGCATTGGGAAAGCCTTTTTTTAAATATTCATTCATGGGGTGAGAGTGTTGCTAGTTAGGCTAGCATTGATTGCCCATCCCTAATTATCTAGAAGGTATTTAAGCATCAACTACATTGCTGTGGGTCTGGAATCATAGGCCAGACCAAGTAAGGATGGTAGTTTCCTTTCCTAAAGGACACTAGTGAACCAGATGGGTTTTTCCATGGTTTCATAGTCACCATTAAACTTTTAATTCCAGATTTATATTGAATTCAAATTCCATCATGTGCCATAGTGGGATTTGAACTCGAGGTTCCAATAACATTACCTGGGTATCTGGATTACCATTCCAGCAATAATACACAAGGTTACTGCCTCCCCAACAATAATAATAATGTAGAAATATTACACTGCTGCCTTTGTATTAATAAATCACTTTGAATTGCTGGATGAATTTTTTTGTATCTTCTAAGGGTCAATCACATTGCCGTAGCTCTGGAGTCACATGTAGGCAAGGTCAGGTAAGGATGGCAGATCTTGTTCCCTAAAAGGCATCAATGAACTAGATGGGTTTTTGCAACAATCAACGGTCGTTGCATGGTTGCCATTAAGCTAGACATTTATTCCAAAATTTTTAATCAAATTAAAATTTCATCATCGGCCATGGTGGGATTCAAAGCTGAGTTCCCAAAACACTGGCCTGGGGTTCTGGATTGCTTGTCTAATGACATTATGACTAACTATGCCACCATCACCTCCTAAATATACCTAGAAGAATTTGTCCAATTTTGCAAGTAAAGTTTGAGTGGCAAGACAGGAATCTCGATATTGGTCAGTGAGAAACTAATTTCATACACTTATAGGTGAAGAGTACCTAATCTTGTCTCACTGATATGCATCTTCCTATTCTTCACGCACTGGGGAGAAACTAGATTAAATGGTGACAATTCCCAAAATGAATGCCAGAGCAGTTAAATGGCGACTCCAGCTCGCTGCTAAATCTCAGTCCATGCTCCATGGTAAGCAACTGCCTACATCACCATCCAGAGACCAGAAGACAATAAGATACGGGAGCAGAATTAGGCCATTCAGCCCATCATGTGTGTTCTGCCACTCAATCATGGCTGATATGTTTCTCAACCCCATTCTCTTGCATTCTGCTCATAACCTTGATCTGTTTACAAATTAAGAACTTTTACTTCTCTGTCTTAAATACACTCAATGGCTTGGCCTCCACAGGTTTCTGCAGCCATGAGTTCCAGTTTCACCACCCTCTGGCTGAAGAAATCCCTCTTCATCTCAGTTATAAACGGTTGTCCCTTCACTTTGAGGCAGTGCCCTCAGGTCCAAATCTTTCCAACTAGTGGAAACATCTTCCCCGGGTCCGTTCTATCCAGGTTTCTCTATATTCTGTAAATTTCAATCAGATCGCCCCTTGTCCTTTTAAACTCTATTGAGTACAGACTCAAGGGTCCTTAACTGCTCCTCAAATGACAAGCCCTTCATTCCCAGGATCTTTCTAGTAAATCTCCTCTGCTTGCTCTCCAACATCAATAGATCCTTCCTTAAATATTGGGCCCAAAACTGTTCACAATATTCCAAATACGGTCTGACCAGAGCCTTATACAGCCTCAGCAGTTCGTCTCTGCTCTTATGCTCTAGTCCACTTGAAATGAATGCTAACATTGCATTTTCCTTCTTAACTACTAACTAAACCTGCACATTAACCTTAAGAGAATCCTGAACTCAGAGTCCCAAGTCTCTTTGTGCTTCAGATTTCTGAAGCCTCTCCCTGTTTAGAAAATAGTCTATGGCTCTATTCTTCCAACCAACGTGCATAAGTTCACACTTTCTCACATTGTATTTCATCTGCCAGTTTTTTACCCACTCTCCTAGCCTGGGAAAATTCTTCTGCAGCTTCCCCACTTCCTCAACAGTACCTAACCCTCCAGATATCTTTGTGTCATCTGCAAACTTAGCGGCAATGCCGTCAGTTCCTTCGTCCATATCTTTAATATATAATATGAATAGTTGAGATTCCAATACTGATCCTTGTAGAGCTCCACTAGTCACTGTCTGCCATCCTGAAAAATCCTCTTCATCTGTACTCTCTGCTTTCTGCCAGCACTTTGCCCCTGACCACAGGCTCTTATCTAATTTAGCCTCCTGTGTGGCATCTTGTTAAAGGCTTTCTAGAAATTGAAATAGACCATGTCCACTTATTCTCCTTTGTCTTCTTTGCTCATTTCCACCTCCAAGAATTCTAACAGATTTGTCAGGCATGACTTCCCCTTGACAAACTCGTGCTGACTTATTCCTACTTTACCATCCACTTCCAAATACTCAGCAATCTCATTGTTAATTATGGATTCTTAAAATTTTACCCATGATCGAGGTCAGGCTAACCAGCTGATAGTTTCCTGTCTTTTGCCTCCTTTTCTCTTCTTAAACAGGAGTCTTGCACTTGACATTTTCAAATCCGCTGGGACCCTCCCTGACTCCAATGATTTCTGAAAGATCACCACCAACACCTCTACAATCTTCTCAGCTATCTCTTTCTGAGCCCTGTGGAGTGGCCATCTGGTCTGGGTGATTTAAGCACCTTAGATCTTTCAGCTTCCCCAGTACCTTCTCCTTACTGATGGCTATAACACTTACATCTGCTCTGGTATGCTGCTGTTGTTTTCCACTATTCAGTTCCTCTACCATTTCTTAATTTGCTGTTACTACTTCCCCAGACTCAATTTTTGGTGTTTCAATGTCCACTCTTGCCTCTCTCTTACCTTTCAGACATCTAAAAAAGTTTTACCATATTCTTTTGTATTACTAGATAGCTTATACTCATATTTCAGCTTCTCCCTCCTTAACATATTTTCAGCTATCCTCTACTGGTATTTCAATGTTTCCAATCTGCTGGTCTCCCTCTCAGCTTCACCAAATTGTAAGCTTTGTCTTTTGCTTTTATGCTGTCCCGGACATGCCTTGTTGGACTGGTTGCCTCATCCTCCTTTTCAGACAAGTATCAACCTCCCTCCATCCTCATTGCACATCTTTAACCCACTCATGATACAGTTCTGCATTCAATGCTGCCGTTACGAGCACACTGACTCCTTTTACAGTTATGCCACTGCCAGGACAATCTGCATCTCATGCATCACTGGGCTCTCTGCTTGCTCTCTTGGTACTTACTAACTTTATGCCTTCTTGGATACTCATAGCATCTCCACCTTGTCTTTTTGTGTTTTGGCCCCTCAGCCAGAGTTTAAAAGTTGACAGTATTTCTTTCTGGACCTGCCTTTTAGTGCAGACATGAGGACAGACAGCTTGTCATAGTAGTAAGCAGTGATTAATCAAGGAGGAGGACATGTTTCTATACAGCACCTGCTACATCATATGCCGGTGGCATACAAGGCAAACACATTGAATGTGCTTCTGTGAAATAGCCATGTCTCAAAGTCCATGGGGACTAATCCTCAGTTAAGTCAAAAGACACAGCCTTCAGTAGGGCATTCTGCTATTCTAAGTAAAGGACAGTATCCAACATCAGTCGACTACTTAAGGTGGCCAGGGTGCATGCCTCGACAGTTTAGAAAGTAGGCCATGGTTAATCCTGCAGGTCCAGTGCAACCAGCCCAGGATTTGGTCAAAAGGGCAAAAGCACAGACATCAGACAAGGCTGTTTGTCCAAGTTCACCACAGGGTGGGTCACAGTCAATCCTGGGGGTCAGCACAATGAATGCCAAGAGGATAATCAGGAGCTACTGCTATGTTAGGAAAGTTGGAAAGTCAATTTTGGGAATTGGAAGTAGCAGGTGAGGATGCAGCTGGATCAACAATTGCGAAAAAGAGAACACAACATTTTGGGGGACTCAATGCACTGAGGAACATGGATTACTGCAGTGGACAGTGAGGAATCATTCACTGTCACAAATATTCTGGCTTTAGCAGGGGGAAGCACTGCTGATGGTTAGCATGACTATGCTGTAGAGCCAGATGGTAAAGTTGCAAAATGAAATCTCAAAGAGATGTCTGGAAACATGTGGAAGTTTAATATTGACTGGGTCAACAGAAAGTACAGGGAAGAAATGAACATTGAGGTCCAGGGGTTCTTCAGACACTTGTACATGTTTAAGTAATCTATAAACATAGTACCCTTCATGTGGAACACGCAGTGTCCAACTGTGTGGGATAGAAATCCTGGTTAAATGCAGTTGACAAGGTGTAGAGCTGGATGAACACAGCAGGCCAAGTGGCATCACAGGAGCAGGAAAGCTGACGTTTCGGGCCTAGACCCTTCTTCAGAAATGGGGTCCAGGCCCAAAACATCAGCTTTTCTGCTCCTCTGATGCTGCTTGGCCTGCCGTGTTCATCCAGCTCTACAGCTTCTTATTTCAGATTCTGCAGCTCCGCAGTTCCGACTATCTCTGGTTACATGCAGTCTTGACCATATCATTGGTCATTACAGACGGTCACAGTCATCTCTCTGAAGCATAAGAAATCACAGATGATCTTAAAAGTGGCATCTGAGGGCCATAATTCATGAAAAATATCTCCAAACTCACAGGCTGCACAAGGACATTATTTCCTCTTGCTTTGAACTATATTGAACAACATGCTTTAATATGTAATGTTTCTTTTATTGAGTGTTGTGGGGGGAAGGTGGTATCGGTAAACATGAAGCAGTCATAATCTCCTTCTTTATTTGCATGATACGGTTTGTGCTGCACTCTTCAGAATAAGGTTCCTATGTCAAAGGTCTACGCATAGGTATTTCATGACCCTGTTTCTTAGTGTCCTCCATGTCCCAATGTATGGAGGAATAAACAGAACAGTAATTTTTAAGTGCCAACTTAAAAGTCAGGACCTGTCGTGTTTGTTATATCTCACAAAGTTTCACTGGAAGCATAAAAAATGCAGTCAGTCACAATGGCGATCATTGTCACTGGAGTGGTGATGCAATAAAAGTGCAAAATAATTGAGGTAAAAAAGATATACCAGCAAACTCAGAACAACAGCAACGTCTGGCAGCTGCTGAAAAATCCACCAAATGAAGTGTCACAGCTAAATGTGCCTCAGGATGTAAAGGAGAGTCAGAATCAATTGTCCTCGATGCTATTACAGTCCAAAGATGTGCAGGCCAGGTCGATTGGCCGTGCTAAATTGCCTATAGTGTTCAGGGATGTATAGAGGGATGGGTCTGGAGGGATGCCCTGAGGGTCGGTGTGAACATATTGGGCCTAAGGGCTGTTTCCACACTGTAGGGATTCTATGATCTATGATCCACTGGAGGACTTGTGTGGGATTTCATAACTCTCAAAACAGCATCAAGGCTGTTACTGATGTAATTTGAGCCAGATAACACCACTTCATCTAATTTCCTAATTAAAAGATCAGTGTTGCAGCCTGGCACTTAGCTTTGCCAACATATCTTGCTTCCCGGAGGTGCAAAGCACTAGAAACTTATACACATGTTGTTTTGAGGGCATCTTATCATAATGTAGCTGACTTCAACAAGAGAATAGGATTTCATTCTTTCAGTATACAAGTCAGTTAATATCATCATCTTTAATACTACATCTTGTACGTTTGCACCCAGGAACACTGGGAGCTGCTGTGATACCCACTTCTTTGAAGAAGAACTCTCATGGTCTTCCTTTGATTCAAGGACTAGGTGCTTTATAAGGATTGTTATTGAGAGGCAAGGAGCAACCTCTGCCACCATGGTCCATGGTTCTGTTACAAAAACCCCTATCTGAGGCTGAGCATAGATAGAATCCTGCCCATTCTCTAACCAGGGCCATTGAGGAGCAGATGATAGGCCTGATGATGAACAGACTGCACACACAGTGTGTTGCACAGTCCTCATCTGCTGCCCTCTGCACAGCTGGAATAGGCAATCTGAAGACTCTGAACAGCTGGGAGATCGACAGCAGTCTTCCAAAGAGGAAGACGAGAACATTGGGCAGGAGGAATGATAGCATGAACATGATAGAACAGTGCTTCATCAAGTGCAACAAGCTAGACAGTTGGTTATTTAAAACTTTGGTTCCAATAGATGTGAGCTGGTTGCAGTGATGATTCATTGTCACTGTTCAAAAGGCAAGCTGCCTCTGTCTGTTCCCGGAAGCAAATACAGCCTATAGCGTCATAGAATCAGAGAGATGTACAGCATGGAAACAGATCCTATGGTCCAACTCGTCCATGACAACCAGATACCCTAAATAAATCTAAGATTACAAGGTGTAGAGCTGGATGCACACAGCAGGCCAAGCAGCATCAGATGAAGGGTCTAGGCCTGAAACATCAGCCTTCCTGCTCCTACGATGCTGCTTGGCCTGCTGTGTTCATCCAGCTCTACATCTTGTTATCTCGGATTCTCCAGCATCTGCAGTTCCTATTACCTCTGATACAATTTTAATCCTAAATAAATCTAGTTTGATTTGCCAGCATTTGGCCCATATCCCTCTAAACCTTTCCTGTTCATGTACACATCCAGATGCCTTTTAAATGTTGTAATTATACCAGCCTCCACTACATCCTCTGGTAGCTCAGGCCATACAGGCACCATCCTCTGCGTGAAAACATTGCCCCTTAGGTTCCTCTTAAATCTTTCCCCTCTCGCCTTAAAACGAAACCCTCTAGTTTGGGACTCCCCCACCAGGGAAAATACTTTGTCTATTTACCAAATCCATTCCCCTCATGATTTTATAAACTTCTATAAGGTCACCCCTCAGCCTCTAATGCTCCAGAGAAAATAGCCCCAGCCTATTCAGCCTCTACCTCTCCCTCAAACCTTCCAACCCGGGCAACATCTTTGCAAATCCTGAACCCTTACGAGTTTCACAACATCCTTCCTATAGCAGGGAGACCAGAATTGAAAGCAGTATTCCAATAGTGGCCTGACAAATGTCCTGTACAGCCACAACATGTCCGTCCAATTCCTATACTCAATGCACTGACCAATTAAGGCAAGCATGCCAAATGCCTTCTTCACTATCCTGCCTACCTGTGACTCTACTTTCAAGGAACAATGAATCTGCACTCCATGGTCTCTTTGTTCAGCAACACTCCCCAGGACCTGACCATTAAGTGTATAAGTCCTGCCCTGATTTGCCTTTCCAAAATACAGTACCTCACATTTATCAAATTAAATTCCATCATTCTCAGTTCATTGGCTCATCTGACTGAGATCCCATTGTACACTGAGATAGCCTTCTTCGCTGTGCACATCACCTCCTGCTTTGATGTCATCTGCAAACTTATTATCTTTGATTGTCTTTTCATCATTTTTACTGTTGCTGTGTAAAAGTGAATGTTTTCAATGATTTGAAGGTTTTCTGACATGTGATACTCCCATATTGATTAATAAGATGATGTTTGGCTACATTAGACATTACAGAAACAGTAGCACACTGACTGACAGGATTCTGAGATGAGATTACACAAAGGACAGGTAGTCAGTGCAGGTAGATTTTTAAATGGCGTAAAGCTGTGTTGCCCATGTTTCCTCAGACATAGTTCTTTTTCATTTACCATCCACAAGATCTACTGTGAAGATCAACGCCTGGGTGGCAGTGCTTGACTGATGCACAAATGGACTTTAAGAATGGCATCAAGCGCTGGGAATCCCTCAAAGTCCCAGCAGTGGTAAGCAGCTCACCATTACAGCGCAGAATACTGTGTCAGCAGAGTGCCATAGAGGCACAGTGCTCTATGGTCACCTGCTGAGAATCACACAAAAATGCTTGCAAGGGCTAGAGGAGAGAAGCCGTCTATGAAACTCACCAAATTGACACATAGCTGACTTCTCGTAAAATTCAACCACCGAGCTCGATCTAGTCATTTCAAGGCCCAGTGTTGCGGTCAAAATTTGGGAGAACAAAACACAAGTTAAATATCCTCTATCAAAAACCCTGTATTACAAATAAGACTTTTCTCTTTCGAGCCTCATTTGAAGTTCTGAAGAAAAATCATATTGGACTTGCAGCTTTACATCTGTCACAACAGCTGCTTCTCAACCTGATGAGTTTCTCCAGCATTTTCTGTTTTAGTTTCATACCTTCAGCATCCGTTCGCTTTTATTAATTTTATTCTGCTGCTCATGGTAAAACTGAGGTGAAAAATTATGATATTGTTTCCTAAGATTTCGTTTTCATTGGAGCATTTTCCAAGAAGAAGAGTACCTCTTCCAAGTATAAATATGATGGATACCCGAAAAAAATGGGTCAGAAAATGCTTATCACATGCATGACAACAGGAAGATACTACACGCCCCTACACACTCACCATACTACCTTACATCAGGAGCACATCTGAACTGACCACAAGACTCCTATAATCACTGGGCATCAAAGTAGCATACAGACCCAAATCAACCCTACGCCAACTACTCCCCAGAACCAAAGGGCCACTATCCACTATGGACAGGGCCAATGTCATATATAAGATTCCCTGTAAAGACTGCAACAAACACCACTTTGGACAAACAGGAAGGAAATTAACCACAGGGGTACACAAACATTAACTGGCAATGAAAAGACACGACCAATATTCACTCATCTTCATCCACATGGATAAGGAGAACCAACAATTCGATTGGGACAACACCAGGATCCTGGGACATGCAAAATAGAGACGAGCACGAGAATTCCTAGAAGCCTGGTACTCCACTAAGAAAGCCATCAATAAACACATAGAACTAGGCCCAATATACACTCCATTGCGAAGTAAAACCGGAAGTGAGGTAATCCAGCTCAACGGACACCCAAGTCTAAATAACAGGCATGAAAACACAACAGTTCTTCATCGGAGGCTACACTGATGATGCCACCCAGCAGGGTAATGAAATGTCTGCGGAACAATGAACCAGCTTGGCATGCCAACCAACCACAACATCCACAAGCCAAGCTACAAATCTACTCAAATCTTAGATATGTATTTCGTTGTATTGCTCGTCTACTGTCACTGAAGCAAATTTTGGTGGGATTACTGTTCATAGCTGCAGCAGCAGCAGCCTTGTAATTTACATGCTATCTATTGATTTGTTTTTTTTGATTTCACCAAGTTGGAGAAGTCATTTGTTTCTGCAGCATTACCTACAGAAGTTCGTAAAGCAATTTAGAACCATCTACTGTGCCCTATTTCTTGGGAGACACAGCAATGCTATCAGCTGAAGGGCCCTAGCTCATGCTGTTTTTGTAATCGAAAATGTTACCATTGACCAGTTCCCCAAACAAGTGTATCAGCAGTAATCTGATAAACTCCTGCAGTAAATGGCCTTATCAATATTCCCTGTGGCAACCTAAATTCCGCAGATCAAAAGAACAGCCAAACTAATTTTGGAAACTTGGGTGAAGAAAGATCTTGAGGGGAGGTAGAAAATAATTTCTGGTACTGAAAAAGGCAGAAACAACTTTTTTATCCAATCTGTTGCTCAAGAAAAAAATTTATATGAATCTGTATGTAAAGCTATGACATTTCAAGGTTTACATCTTTAAGCTAATAAAGCAAGATGCTCATTGCCCTGAATTGTCAAATATGGGTAATACTTGCACCAATTTGTTATTTTACTTCTAACTATTCCCGATTGCAGACCTACTCTGACACCCAATAATCCAATGGTGGGTTGCTTATTAAGAGTTCTTGAATCATGTTTCCAAAATAATTAATTAATAATCTGAAATCATAAACTATTCCAGCCACAAAACATATTACTGCCCTTTTTATTCTGGGGAAAATCAGAGATAATGAATACAATTTTGATAATAGAATTTCCTAAGTCAGTGAAAATAAATTGAGCTTAATACTTGGCTTATCCACATTCCAAACAAGTATTCCAAACAAGAATTATCTCAATGACCAAACAAGGATTTGAGGGAATGCACATAAACATAAATGTCATGGGTTAATCTATGAGAAGAAAATTGTTACCTTGTTGAGGTATAGATAGTTCAAAAGAGAAAATGGCACAGACAAAATAATTTTCATAAATTTAGAATAGCATGGTTTTCTCCTGCAGTCATTCTGAACACAATACCAGGATGATCTATAGGCACAAATAGAGATAGGTGATTATGATATCAATGACACTACAGAAACATGACTGCATTGTGACGAGGGCAGGGAATTGAATATTGAAGGATTTTTGACATTGCGGAAGGATGGACAAGAAAGAAAAGGAAGTAGAGTTGCACTGATAACATGAGATAGGTTAGTACGTTGATATGGGAGGATCTCAGATTGGAAGGACAATGTTGGAATCTGTTTGGTGGAACTAAGAAACAGCAAGGGCCTGCAGACAGTGGTTGGAGTTATCAACAGGTCATCAAATAGTAATAGTAGTGAAGGGTATGGTATAGATGAGAGAAGCTTGTGGCATATGCAACATTGTAATCATACATGGTTTCAATCTCTACATTGCCTGGATAAACCAAATGAGCACTAAAGCCACAGTGGACAAGTTTTTGGTGTATCTTAAGAATGGTTTTCTCGAGCAGCATGTTGAAGAGTTGACTGGAGGGCAGGTTATTTTGGGTATATTTTTATATAATGAAAAAGAGTTAATTAATAATTTTGTAAAAGAACCTTTCAGTGTGAGTGACCACAGCATGATAGAATTTTACATTGTATTTGAGAGTACAGTAGATCAATCTGATGCAAGGGCATTAAAGTTAAATAAGGGAAATTATGAAAACATGAGGCACAAGTTAATTGAGCTGAATTTGTAAAGGATATTAAAGGGCACTCCTGTACCATAGACCATGGACAATCTATAAAGAAGTATTATGTGGCTTACAGCAATTATACATTCCTAAAAATGTATAAAAAGTGTAATAATTCAAAAAGGGTCAATCAATCATGGCTGACAAAGGAATTTGGGGATTGCGTATGATTAAAAGAAGAGGCTTATAAAGTGGCCAGAAATATTAATAAATTCAAGGGTTGGTATGGAAAGAAAAACTCGAATATAAATGCAATCTACCAAAAACCATTAAAGTGGACTGCAAACTTCTACAGGTATGTAAAAAGTAAATGTTTTGCTAAGAAGACTGAATACATTTAAAGGAGAGTTAGCAGAACTTGTAATGGGAATTAGAGAAATGGCAGAAAAGCTAATTGATAACTTAGTGACTGTTTTCACTGAGGAAGAAGCAGGAAATCTTTAAAAATATAGAGATCTAAGTTACTGCGAAGAATGAGCAGTTGAAAAAAAAAGCTAGGAGAATTAATGGGCTGAAAGTTGATAGGTCTCAGGACTTGTTACAGAGATTATAGGAACTGCCGATGTTGGAGAATCTGAGATAACAAGGTGTAGAGTTGGATGAACACAGCAGGCCAAGCAGCCTCAGAGGAGCAGGAAAGCTGACGTTTCACCTGAAATGTCAACTCTCCTGCTCCTCTGATGATGCTTGGCCTGCTGTGTTCCTCCAACTCTACACCTTGTTATCTCAGGTCCCAGGACTTGATAATGTAGACTCCAGAGTGTTGAAGGAGTTGGCTGCAGATATAGTTGATACATTCATGATACTCTTGTACAATTTGTGGAATGATTCCTGCAGATTGGAAATTTGAAAATGCCACCCACTATTTAAGATAGGAACAAGGGAAACAAAATATGGAACTGCAGACCCATCAGCATTATATCAGTAGCAGAGAAAATGGAATCTCTATTATAAAGGATGCGGTAAATGGACATTCAGAAAAATACTGATCTGATTAGGCAATGTCAACACAGATTTGTGACTGGAAAATTGTGTTTGGCAAACTTGTTGGAACTTTCTGTGAACGTTATTAACAAAATTGATTAAAGGGAGTCAATGGATGTCTTCTATTTGGTTTTTCAGAAGACTTTTGCCAAGATCCCCACAGGAGATTGGTTAGCAAAATTATAGCTAGGATGTAGAGGTGCTGGTGTTGGACTGGGGTGGGCAAAGTCAGAAGTCACAGACACCAGGTTATAGAACAATAGGTATATTTCAAATCACAAATTTTCAAATGATGATAGGTATCAGTCTCATAACGAGTGTCTAACTAAAGTAACAAATAATCCAAAACTGTACAAATTAATTAAGGTAGAGAGATAATAACAAGTTATCAAGGTGATGGTGACTCTGACACTTATCCTGTTATTCCAGCCATTTTGTTTGTCTCTAGCACCATGTTATTTTTGATTTTTGTAATTATCTCCTTCGCCTTAGTTAATCAGTTCATAGGTAATCCCTTCTTCAACTGTTGACTTTTTACTCACACTATTTGATACTATTGATCACCTGCAAAGACTTGTTATTCAGCTGTCGACACTCCACTCAACACTACTTGTACTTATCTCTTGACATTCTTAATTAACTGGAATTATTTTGCCATTGTTCTCCACCTATATATTCTGTGCCTGTGTGGTTCCCTCCACTTGAGATCAAGGAGAAGTGCTCTGAAAGCTTGTGATTTCAATAAACCTGCTGGATTATAATCTGATGTCATGTGATTTCTGTGCAAAATTAAAGTGCATGGTATAAAAGATAATATGATGGTACAGATTAAGGATTGGCTAAAAGACAGAAAGCAGAGAGTATCAATAAATGAGACCCTCTTACATTGACAGACTATGATTATTGGGTCACTGTGAGGGTTAGTACTTGGGCCCCAGCTGTTTACAATATATATCAATGTTTTGGACATGGGGGCCAAGTATACTATTTTCAAATTTGTACAAAAAAGTGTGTTGTATGGAAAGCGTAAAGTGTTTTCAGGAGGATTTGAACAGGGTTATTGATCATGCAAAAAATGGCACATGGAATATCATTTTAAAAGAGCTGAGATAATCCAATTTGGCAGGAAGAACAAATCTGCAGGGTACGTTTTCAAATGGTGAGAGGTTGGAAAATACAGTTATGCAAAGCAACTTGGGTATCCTTATCAATAAGTCACTGAAAACTAACATGAAGGTTCAGCAAGCTATTAGGAAGACTAAACAAATTTAAATCTTTATCGCATGAAAATTTGAGCACAGGAGTACTGAAGTCTTGTTTCAAGTGTATAGGAGCTTAGTTAGAGCGCACCTGCAATTTTTAGTCTCCTTATCTCAGGAAGGTCATTATTGCCACAGAAGGAGTACCATGAAGGCTCATGTTTCTGGGAGATAGTAAGAACTGTCGATGCTGGAGTCAGACAGTACACAATATGGGGATGGAGGAACATAGTAGGCCACGCAGCAACAAGAGAAACATCATATCCCCTCCCCGCAACAGAAGCAAAGACGGAATCCCCTTTGTTCTCATATATCACCCCACTAACCTCCATATCCAATGTATCATTCTCTGTCACTTCCTTCAACTACAATCCGACCCCACAACCAAAGATATATTCGCCCCCACCCCAATCTGCTTTTCACTGGGACTGCTCTCTCCGCGACTCCAGTGTCCACTCCATGCTCCCCACTACCCCCACCATGCCTAGCAACTTTCCCTATAATCGCAGAAAATGCTAGACCTGCCTCGACACCTCCCTTCAAGGCACAAAACAAACCTTTCACATCATTCAGAGGTTCACTGCACATATGTCAATGAGGTCTATTGCATCCGCTGCTCCCGATGTGGCCTCCTCTACATCGGTGAGACCAACCGGATGCTTGTAGACCTCTTTGTAGTGCTCTGTTAGTGAAAAACAACACCTTCCGATCATGAACCATTTCAACTCCCCCTCCTACTCCCTGGGTGACCTGTCCATCCTGGGCCTCCTCCAGTGTCACAATGATGCCACCTGGAAACTGGAGGAGCAACACCTCATATTCCGCCTTGGGAGACTACAGCCCAATGGTCTCAATGTGGACTTTACCAGTTTCAAAATCTCCCCAACCCTGCCCTCATCCCATGACCAACCCTCCCTCTCATTCCTGCTTCCTTGGCCTGACATAACCTGTCCGTCTTCTCTGCCTATCCGCACCTCCCACCTCACCAACCAATCCCCGCCACTGTCTACCTGCACTTGCCTATCACCATCCCACCTACCTTCCTCAGCCACACCCCTCCTCTCTATTTATTTCTAAGCTCCCTTCCCACTCCATCATTTCTGAAGAAAGATCCTGACCCGAAATGTCAACTTTCCCACTCCTCTGATGCTACCTGCCTGCTGTGTTCCTCCAGCTCCACACTGCGTTATCTCATGTTTCTGGGATCTGTATGAGAAGAGATTGAATAAACCAAGCCTTTACTCTCTAGAATTTTGAAGAATGAAAAGTGATCTAATTGAAATCTACAAAATATTTAAAGGGATAGGCAGATACATGCAAGTAAGATGTTTTACTTGTTCGGGGAGTTAATAACCAGGAGGTACAATTTAAAAATAAGAGGGATACCATTTAGGACTGAGATGATGAGAATTTTTTTTTATTTAGAACGTGGTGAGTCTTTGGAATTCTTTATGCCAGGGTTATGGGGTAAAAGTCATTGTGTAAAAGTCATTGAAAGGTTTGATCAGCCACGATTACACTAAAGGATGGAGCAAACTCAATGGGCTCAATAGTTTACTTCGGTTCCTATGTTCCTACCATCTGTTGTGTAAGGAAAAACCTTTTCCACAGCAAGCATTTAGAATGTGGAATGCTTACTCGATTGAAATGACTTATGCACTTCAACTCCCAGATCTCTTTCTTCATTTACAATTCCTACATTCTCACCACTTACAAACACTCCAATTTATCTCACTTAGATCAAAAAGTCTGTGATTCATTCTATAAAAGCAGTTGGCCTCAGATTGACATTAAAGAGGCTTCATTATTAACTTCACAAGGGTGGTTGGGATTGGGCAATAAATGCTGGTCTTACTAATGTCATCATATTCTGTGAATGAATTTTTGAAAATGTTGTTTTCCTGGAGCTCATCTTTAATTTTGCCTGCGCATGATCCTGATAGGACATCAAGGCTACACAACATGATCCAGAAATCTTCAACCATCAACACTGCCAAAGGTTATCACTGACCAGAAATGTACTTGGCAGCTTAGATTTTAGACTGCATTGGGGTCCCATTCTACCCAATTGCTGACGGCGATCTTAGCCAGATCACCTCAAGCAATTTAGCTGCTGGATGGACAATACACAGCTCAAGGTGGGTCTTCTGCCTCCTCTGTTGAGATGGTCTACTTCCAAGAGCTGTAAGCCAATCAAATGGCTAGCAGTTTCCTGGTGCCAGCAGCACTACACGGAGCAACAGCAATTCCTATGACGGTATTCAAAAATGATCATCAATACAGCTAGAAACTGAGGTAATTAGGGAATGGCAGCTGGCATGCCAGGGGTGTGGAGATGGAAAATACAGCGAGGACAGATCATGCTTTCATAATTCTCTGTTTGGCACAAAGGGTCTGCAAAGGAGATACTCCCTCTTTTCTGTCACCAGGCCAAGATTTGTCAGGCCTCATGCATAGCACTGGCTTTTTCCTGCCAGGGGAAAAAATTGTGCCAGAGCTGCAGGAGCCCCTTTATTTGATATTTACCGATCAGTCAGGGGCCTCAATTAGCCCAAAGACTGATGTGCCACCTGAATTGCCCCAGGAAACTTTCTGGTGCATATCTGTGGGTTCTTGAAGTGATTAGGGGAGTATAATATAAAACTTAAGAGCAGGAACAACACAGTGTATAGCAGAGGGATCATAAAAAGGCTAATGGGTAGCATTAGGGAAGTAACAGACATTCAACAAGGATCTGGAGAATGGGCAGAAAGAGGTCAGAACTCAGAAGTTTGGAGGCTGGTACAGAGCCAGCCCAGAAACACCAAAATGTCCACTTTCATTGTTGTGAATACCTTTGGTCTCATGCCATCTACGTAACTAAAAAGATCAGGTCGGTTCAACTGATTAGTTAGCTCACTAAAAAATACATTCACATGCCAAAGGCACCAGCAGATATACAAAGAACAGATTTGCAGTTTAAGGACTTCAACCAACAAAATAATTCCACTGATTCCATATCAGGCAAACACATGCTATACTGTTAATTAATTATTTTTCTTTATTCACAGTTCACCCAGCCTTAACTGGGGAAATGTGGAGGCTTTTGTTGCTGATCCATGAAACTGGTAACAATTGACTGCAATTTTACAACATACACAGGTAGCAATAGTCAGGTTGAAAATCAAATGTTAACTGCTGTATAATATTTATATTTTAGTCACACTGTCCATTCAGGATACTCAGTGGGCCAGAAATTGCTGCAATGTAATGTTGACAGCAAACAACAATAGAATTTGTGCACACCACTGACATCATGCAATGACTGTATTATAAACTGTTCTAAGTAAATCCAATAACAGCATAGCAATGGCAATGTTGCATTTGCAACCTTGGCAACACAAGTCTAATAACGATTTCCTCTGCCAATGAAAAAAAGAAACAAAGCAAATAATGAAGAAAGGATTAGAATCAAACACAACCTCTGGAGTCCAAAAGATGAATCAGAGAAGGAAATAGGAGCGCAGAAAGAGAAAAAGAATTAGACTTATTGTCACATATACCTAAGTATAAAGTACGGGTGTGCAATGAAATGTGTACAATGTCACCACTTAAGGTGCTTAGGTACAAAGCACCTAGGTATAATCTTTGGTATTAAAATACATTAGGTACAAAAATAAAGAAATTAGAAGAAAAGTTAAAAGTTCCACATTACAGTTTCTCATAGTATAAATTAGAAAGTGGCAGAAATGAAAAATCAGAAAAACTTAAAACAGGCAAAAAATAGTGTATTGTGTGTTACAGTTACGTCTGAAAAATATTAATTGGTTTTACAGGAACTACTTAGCTAACAGGAGTAAAAACGTTCTTTATCTAGGAAGTAGAGATACTTCATCCAGCAACACCCTTCACCATGACCAAGAATATTAAACAACCAATGACTATGTCACATCACTACTTCTCTAGGAAATACAACAGAAAAAGACGGAGGTCCTTCTAATTCATTATCTGCCACTTTTAAGTCAAATGATACAACATTAATGGAGCTATTTAACTTATCATGGCAATTGATCTCCATCAATCAGTAAAAATAGACTGAGAATAGCAATAAAGAAAAACTCAGTGGCAGACAATAGGTCCAAACTAATCCTTTTTTCCTCCCCTAAGGACGCTATACTTACAACTTCATGATTCAGATTTATTTATTCACTGTATCTCAAATGGTATTTTCTAAAAGAAATCTATCTTGTTTTTATAAGTGTCAAAATATATTTTCATCCTAAAAGCCTTATTTTCCAATACCAATAGAACTGTGATTGCAATGTCACACAAAGAGACTGCCAAGTCAGATAAAATTAATAAGCCACTGAAGAAACAATTTGCTACCTGTTCTGGAGAGACCCTCAGCTTCACTGAAGGTTAACCAACCATTGTGTCAGGAGTTTCCTTACATTGACAGCTACTTTGATCCTCGCATTACCTCTATAACATTTTCAGGTTGCCTCAAGATTGAAAAATTATTTTTTTACAATTGTACTTTCTTTTATTTGCACACTGTGATGTACACACCTCAGAATTTTACTGAATATAAATGGATTGAAAGGGTCTGGAGTAGCTCTTTCTGAAATAAATTGTTTCCTGAGAGGGCAGCAGGGTGGCATGGTGGCACTGTGGCTAGCACTGCTGCCTCACAGCGCCAGGGACCCAGGTTCAATTCCGGCCTCGGGTGACTGTCTGTGTGGAGTCTGCACATTCTCCCCATGTCTGCGTGGGTTTCCTCCGGTTTCCTTCCACAGTCCAAAGATGTACAGGGTAGGTGGATTGGCCATGTTCAATTGCCCATAGTGTTCAGGGTGATGTGGATTAGCTGGATTATAGGGGGATGGGTCTGGGTGGGATGCTCTGATATTTGGTGTGGACTTTTGTTTCCTGAGAGACAGGAGGTAATACTGCTTGATAACCTGCTGCCTTGTGACGTATGAGCAATTACGACTGTCTGCAGAAGGAATGTCCTGAGGTAAATGGTTTTCAAAAGACAGCTAACACCAAATAAGACAAGGAACAGCAAAGTTACTTCTGATAAGAAGGCAATCTACAGACTTGAGGACTCCAAAAGTGTAATCAATGATTGGAATGAAAGAATCTAAAGCATCATCAATAATATCACACCACAAACTTGAGCGTCAGAAAATAATATTAGAATTTAACTCCAAGATTCTTCATGAGCAGAACTTTGAAGAACAACACTGCACAACAACTGAAGCCTTGACATCCAGATACAGACACTCTTCACTGGAATCATAGCTAAATTCCACTATTAATTAGGCAATAGCCAAGTTGGGTTGTGAGGCTTAATCTGCTTACTTGAGGGGTCGTACTTTGGTTGCTACATGCAATAAAGTTTCAGCAATTGTTTTAGAATTTGATTAACTGTGAGACTTCTTAATAAGTGGCTGTATTAAAGGTGGCTTGGGATGATTCACACAGAACACACCTTTATCCATTTTGTTGTGCTGACATTTCATGTGAATGTGATATCCATTGTACTGTAAGGCAAATATTTAATAATTTTAAGTTATTTTACATTAGTGAATCAATTATGACATTGTACATAGAAAGAGGATAGGCTATCCTTCTTGTTTATTTTGCAAGTTCTTTTGTGGGCTGCTATTGTGTTTCTTTTTCTCCTCATAGCTTTGGTTTTCATTTCTGCAGTCCTCTGATTGATCTATCCTCTTTACTTTTGTATAGAAAAGAATAGGCAGTGTGTCAAGGAAGTAAATAAACAAGGTGAGCAAGTGTTGCAAGGAATATATACCAATTCAATATTGTGGGCAGAACATAATGCTTTCCCCTGTGGAAGGATTGAAGGTAGCCTCTGATGAGCTAGCAGTTCTTTCCGGGCAAGACTCTTGGCCCTTGAGTCACTGATTGTAAGGAAATGCCCATTGTAGTCTACTTCAGTGCTTGGTTGACACTTAATTCAACAGGCCTTCTCAGAAAGAGATGTCACAAGGCTTTCATCAGCTCTCCAGCCACTGGCATATTCCATCTCTATATTAAATTATAATCCTATATGTCAATTGCTTTATGAAAACCACTTGCTTTCACTGGATTCCCTACTGCTTTAATTGCAAGGACCAGCTATCTTGCTTATTGTCTATCGCTCCATACTGATTCAGTTTCTATTACGTCTTTCAAATATATATCCAGTGTAGCATAGTTTTTAAGTTATCATATGCCATTATGTCACAGGACCCTGTGCTTTGCAGTAGTGTATGTTGCTCTTTTACGCTATCCTTCACTATGCAGCTTTAGCATTTGTAGTTCTTCTCATGTGCAATTAGGCACCATCCTTTTGTACTTCATACATGTCCTTTGCAAATGCTTTCACATTCCCGTTTGTATCGCTCGAGTCTTGAGCTCTATCACGTGCCCTTGTGGCTCTCAATTCTGTTGCATGCCACTTACCTCTTATCTGCAACAGGCTGTATCACAAACCAAGGAAGGATATAGAGAGGGCATATTCTTGTACTACCATGGCCAACAATTCATATTTTTCACTGACTACCCCTGGCCTGTGGCCCAATCAGTGACTGATAAATGCTCGCTAAATGTACGTGACAAAGATAGAGAGGGTCTGGGCCATTATGGAGGCTCAGAGTTGCAGGGTGGCAGAAAAACATGATGTCGGTAAAGTGGGCATAGAGCTGTAACATTGCTGGAACTAGATTAGGGAAATAACTTAAGGGAAGCAAACAAAATGCTCCAACCTGATGTCAAAATATTAGGGAAGAAGACCAAGAGAAATGGAATCAGGGTCCAAGAAGACTTAGGATTAAGTTGGCAATTTGTGGAGGATGACAAAAGCAGCAAAGATGAGAAACTGTTAGGGATGCCAGATTGATTGACCAATCTGATGGAAAAAGCCAAAATGGGTGAGAAAAATCAAGTTAAGGTGCGTCAGGGGCTAAGCAACAACCAATGAGACTCATGGAAGGTTTTGTTTTCTTTATTCATTCACAGGATAAGGGTGTCGCTGGCTAGGAAGCATTTATGGCCCATCCCTAATTGAGGTCAAAGAGAGACGAAACAGAGGGATCTGCTACCAGTCTTAAATAGCTTAACTACACTGTCACCGGTAAACATTCATAATGAAATTCCTCTGATAAACAAGCATATCATGTTGGAAATATGGACATAAAAGATTTATTCAACAATTATGATTTCGGAAGGTAATGTTTATGGGCAGGAAATGAGTACTAAATGCAAATTTCTTCATAATAGAAAGATATGAGACTTTTTCACACACATATTTGTGAGAATATTGAATGCACTGATAAAGATGACCATAAATGTAAAGGCAAATGAGATGTCTAAAATGGGGATTCATTCTTACAGGGAAAATAATATTGAAGAATATGAAAACACGATATGAAATTACACTAAAATAAATTGCTATCAGCAAGATTAAAAAAAGACAAATTTATATATATATACATAAATAAAGAGTTTTGGAAGAATATGATATAAAGAATTTGATATAATTACCTTTGACGGTTCTGTATTAAGCATTTCAGCATAATTCGGTACATACGTTCCTGCTTCATGTCCTTTGTGTGCATGCGGATGTGGACGCGGCTGTGGTCGTGGTCGCGATATTGGTGGAGGGAATACATCTGTTTCTTTTCCCCCTGCTTCTTCTTTATCGTCTGGACGCAAAAGAGAAGGATTCCAAGACCCTAGTTCAGGTAAATACTCTTTTCCTTCATACTGCTTCATTAGGTGTCCTATTTTGGTAAGAAGGTCTGTACAAGCAGCCTTTAATTTAGGTTTCAGACAATCTATCTTAATTATTCTTATTACGTGAGCAAACAGAGTTTGTATATCCTTGTTGGGTTCTACTGCTCGCACTTCTTCATTAACTTTAGTCTCAAACATATCATCAACATTTGTTTTGATTCTAGAATTATTTGATGAAGAAGTTTTAACTGATTCCTTTATTATTTTCTTGGGATGTACTGGGGGAATTAAATCTTTATTACCTTCCACTTTCTCCACAGCCTGAGTGGTTGTCCGGTGTTCTGAAACTCTGGTCGTACTGGTCTCTTCAGTGTGATTGGTCTCTGCGGTAGATTGCTTGTATGCATCTTCGAGTAGTTTAATAATTTCAAGTTGAGTTAGCTTAGTGTTGGATTGTGTTACAGAATTTGGCTCAACTTCATTCTGCACAGCTTTATCCAGGAACTGACCTAGTGGTTTGTGCCAAGACCCATCTGAAATATTAACTGTATATGCTTCATTATTACCCACATCAATAATCTCAGTATCTTGCATAGACCTACTGAAATGTCCAGGGTCAAGTGCTTTCCTTAGCAGTGGCTTTTGCTCAGCTATTACATACTCAATGTTATGTTTTTCTGAATAACTATCATCTGATCTATTTTCCATTTCAATAATGGCTTGAGGTATTTCACTGTTTTCTGGAGGAATACTGGGTATTTCAAACATAGAAACTTCCACTTCTGGGGACTCCACTACAGTTTGTGGATTTTCAGATTCTGGAGTAGAAATGTTCAGTTCTATAATATCTGGGTAATGTTCATCAAATTCATACATTACGTTTGGTTTGTCTGTAGTTGTTTCTTTGAATGTAAAAACTGTAGTCGACTTCACTTCCTGCTTGATATTTTCTATTTGATCTTCGAGGTTGCCCCGCCTAACTCTCTTGATAACTTTGTGCTTTTTATGCTTTACATTTTTATCAACACTGGAAGCACTTGTGGTCAGATGAGGCCCATGATTAAGATGTTTGGGTGGTCGATGGTTTTGCAGGGGAATATCGTCAGAATTGAATAAGTTCAAAGGACTATGTTTACCAGTTCTCCCTCCATTAATGTTCCACTGAAGATGGTTTGCTCTGCCAAGGTGTGAACTAAATCCATTATCTCTAGCAAAGGTTGGTCTTTGCCTAAGTCGACTTAAATGAGACATTCTGGATGCTTTTGGATCAGCCAAACGTGGATCTAAATGATTTCCAACATACATGTTTTTTTCACTTTCTTCTATTTGATGAAGTAAACCTAACTTAGAAGATCTTGATAATTTGTTCTCACGGGCTAATTTCTTACTAGATTCAACATTTTGATTAAAGAATGATTCCAATATTCTGTGGTTTCTTAGGGACATTTGAGATCTTAGCACAGTTCCATTGATCATCAGAAACGTTTCACTTACGTCTGTAATACAAATAAAAGTGAAATCAGAAATGTTCTATTTTCAAAAGTAACTTTAATCATCAATTGATACTTTCGCATGATTTAGATGATAAAACATCACTCCATACTATTGAATTAAGAAAGAAATAAGCTAGAATGGTGATCTTCATTTTTTTTCTAAATCAAATTTATTAACTTAGAGTATTCAATTGTTGTTTCTAAAATTCTATGATGTTATAGTTTAAGACCATAGGCTAGGAAAATCTTCTCTGACATAAGCAGAAACAACTCTGTAGTTAACTCAGCTGGTGCAAAAATCTAAACTTTATTAATACTCCTTCAAATGTGTATTGAATTCTCCTTTCTTTCTTCATTGCAGTATTTGCCTCCCACAACAAGGTAAGCCAAAGTAACGTGCTCGCTGTGTACAGAAGCTCAATTAAATAGTGAATGGATCTTCCTTCTCTCAACTTGAGCTGGTGTAATCTGATTTAATGATGATCACAGACATAACAGTAGGATTCAAATTTTATATTCCATGAAGAATTTTGAACACTTGTGATCCTTCCATATATTCTTCCACCTAACCTCACAGTCTAGACGTCTTCAACTAGGTATTGTTTTCCTTCCCCTTCAATGTCTATTTAGTCACACAAATACACAAGATTGGGTATCTGTGTGTCATCCAATGGGCCCATTCATTCAGTGCACCACCAATATCATATTGATGATTTTCGACAATGGCATGACCTTGAATGAGTCCTGCCAACATTTCTGTATATGCCAAAGATGGCATAATCAAAATTGCTTTTTTGTACTGTTTTTTGCACTGACTGTTTGTTACTCCATATAAGAGAGAGAGAGAGAGTTTCATTCCAAGTAACTGGACCTCACCTTGGATCAGGATCGTGAATGGTACCAAGAACAACTTCAACCTTCAGATCAGCAATCAATTGAGGGGTCCCCAATGGGCAGAACGGTGTGCAGCTTATTGTTTCTTTTCCTTTCTTTTTCATTCCTTTTATTTACTTAATAAATGTTCCTTTCTTTTTTCATCTTATTATCTAATAAATATTCATACTTAAGCAAACTGTTATTGTTGAGACTTCTCTTAACTATATTTAACCAAATCTGAAAAGAACTGCTTGGATATGCCCTATAATCTGAGACAATGATATAAATGGAAATAGTTTGTCACCACCTACTCTATCCAGCCTTCTTACAATATTGAAAACATCTATCTGACCTTCTCTTAACCTTCTCCTCTCCAAGGAGAACTATCTCAACTTCTTCAATCTGCTTAGGGACACTGCAACCTTGCTTTTCCTGATATATATTAATTAAAGATATACATTAGGAGGATATGTTAATCTTAGGAGGACAGTGTAAAACTCCAAAAGGACACAGACAATTTGGTGAAGAGGGTAGATATGTGGCAATGAGTTTCACTGCTGAGAAATGTTACTGATGTATGTGGGTAGGGAAAATACTGAAAGATAATACAAAATAGGGATGCAATTTTAAAGGGTCTACAGAAGCAAAAGTGTATATATGCACAGGTCACTGAAGGTGGCAGGGCTGATGCAGAGAGCAATAAGTAAAGCACACAGTATCCTTGGTTTAACAGGGGCACAGAGTGCAAGAGCAAGAGGGTGAAGTTGAAATTTTATAAGACACTTATTACACTTCTTATTTGCTGAAGTATTGTAAGTAGTTTTGTCAGCTTCATTATAGAAAGGATGTGAAGAGATTGGATCCACTGCAGAAGCAGTTTACAAGATGAGAAACAGGGATGTTTAGATTTGGCCCATTATGAAAGTACTTTTCTTGACCATCAATTTCTGGAGCGGACATTTTGTAATTTATTATTTCACTGCATATAGGATTCATTGGCTACAGCAACATTTTTTGCCCATCCCTTATTGCCCCTAAATATGTAGAGGTGGCCCACTGCCTTTAACTGCTGCAGGTCATGCAGTTTAGGTGTACCCAAAGTACTGTCAGGGAAGAAGTCAGCATTTTGATCCAGCAACAGTAAAGGAATGATGAAGTAATTCTATGTCAGGATGGTGTGTGGCTTTGAAGGGAATTTCCATTCATCTGGTTCCTTCCTTTTTCTAGATGGTAGAGGTCATGGGCTTGGAAGACACAGCCAAGGATGCTTTGGTGAGTTACTGCAATCTATCTGGTAGATGGCACACACTGCTGCCCCTGTGTATCCTAGTTGAGGGACTAAACACTTATGCTGGTCGATAGGCTGCTTTGTCTTGGGTGGCATGAAACTTCTTGAATGTTGCTGGAACTGCACTTAGTCAGGCAGGTGGACATTATTCTGTCACACTAAAAGGGGAGCAGGATTTGTTGAGTCAGCAGTTGAGTTACTTGCTGTAGAATTCACAACTTTTGAGCTGCTTTTGGAGCCACAGTATTTATACAGCTGATCCAGTTCAGTTTCTGATCATTGATAGCCCCCAAAATGTTCATAGTGGCAGCTTCAGTGATGGTAATTCCAATGAATGTCAAAGGATGATGGTCAGATTCTCTGTTGTTGCAGATTGTCACTTCCTGGAACTTGGTGTCATGCAAACGTTACTTGAAGCCAGGGCTTCTGGCTGAAAGGCAGGGGACTATCTACTGACATGTGACTAAGCAAAGTGATGAAGTAGAAGGCTGACGAGTCTTCAGGTCCCGATGGGCTTCATACTAGAGTCTTATAAGATGTTGCTGCTAAGGTAGAAGATGTACTGGCGTCAATTTATTCAAAACTTGCTAGATTCAGGAAAATTTCTGTCAGATTGGAAAATAGCAAATATTGCTAAAAATCATGAGACTGGAGGCTGATTATTTTGACGTCTGTTGTCAGGAAAGTGTTAAAATCAACCATTAGAGAGATGGTAGCACATTGAAAAACTCAAGATAATCATGAGGTTTTGTGAAAGGGAGAACAATTTGAAAACTGAGGTGCTGCAGGATATGCGCTCCAAAGCATCAATCACAGAATTTTTGTATGCAGTTGATAGCACATAATCAAGAAGGCTATTGAGGTGCTTTCCTTTATTACAAGAAGAAGTGAACATAAAAGTATGGATGTTACTGTTCAATTGTAAACATCAATGGTGAAACTACATCTTGAATACGTCTTGTTTCAAGAAAAACATAAATGCATTGGAGGTAGTTCAAAGCAAGTTCATGAGACTTATAACTGGAATGAGTGGGTTATCTTGTGAAGATAGCTGGGACAATGCGGGCTTGTTTCTATTCATGTTTGGAAGAGTGAGACAGAATTTGAAAGTGCAAAAGATCCTGAATGGTCTTGGTAAAATGCATGTATAAAGGGTGTTTCCTCTTGTGGGTAAGACCAGAACTAGAACTATTTTAAAATTAATGGGTCACTCTTTCAAAACGGAGATGAAGAGAATTGTATTTATCTAAAGATGTGCAACTTTGGAAATGTGCCTCAGAAACTGGTGCAAGTAGGATCATTAAACATTTTTAAGGTAGATAAATGCTTGTGAGGCAAGACAATCAAACATCAACAGGGGTAGATGGGAATATTAAAATGAAAACATGGAGGGGCTGACTTAGGAGGGAGGTTGGGATTGAACTTTTTGGAATTCTGAAAAATGTGCGATGATCTTATTGTAGTATGCAAAACTCTTAGGGAACTTGATAGAGCAGATACTAAAAGGTTGTTTCCCATTGTGGGACCGTCTAGAACAGGAATGCAAAACCTCAGAATTTAAGGGTTGTACATTTAAGACAAAGGAAGAATTTCTTTTCTCAGAGGATAATGAATCTGTGGAATTCCTTACAGCAGGGAATATGGGAGTAATTTACTGCAACAGGCTGTGGGATTTCCATTCCTGCCTGAGAATACCACACCTGCAAGTCCCCTTCCAAGTTATACCCCATCCTGACTTGGAGGTTTACTGCCTTCCTTCACTCTTGCTGGGTCAAGATCATGGAACTCCCTTCCTAACAGTAATCTGGGTCTACCTATAACCCAAGGACTGCAGTGTCTTCAAGAAGGCAGCTCACCATTACCTTCTCCATGGCAATTAAGGATGGGCAATAAATGCCGGCCTAGCTAGTAAAGTGACATCCCATGAAATAATTTTTTAAAAAATCAGCAGAGCCCATTCAAATCCCAAGGTACCAAACCCCGAAAAACACGAGAAATCTCTACTGAGAGCAGAACAACACAAACTAACAGCCTTTGTCAGCACTGTGGAACAAGGAATAATCACAGGCAGAAGCAGTGCTCAGTTTTGAAAGAGTAATGCTTCGGAGTGTACTTACAGAAAATGCGGTGAAGTAAGACGCAGTCACAGTGCAGGAAGAAGCCAAATGTTTACTCACATGAAGAAGCTCACTACAGTAAAACACACTACAATAGAAGAAAAGTCAAAGGTATTCCTAGATGATCCAGACGATGCTTTCTGGTAAGGAAATGTTTAAGTCAATGAACATCTCACTAATTTTAAGTTTGTTATGGGGCAAACTCATTAAAAAAAAATCAGACAATGTACTGTGGATGAAGAAACGTTATCTATAGCCAAAGCAGTGGAATTACATGGTCCAGGAGGTATAGCACTTAAGATTAAAGGTATGATACAAGCAATTCTCCAACACAGGAGGTTTCAGATGGTAGAAAACTTGTATGTACTTCACAATCAAGAATTCTAACTCTTAAGCATGAGTGAAAATCTTAATCTTCTTCAAATGTTAGAAGGAGTCAAACTCATTCAAGATGAAAAACTATGAGCAGCAGACATGAAACAACAGATTGGATATGTATTGTAACAACCAGTCAAGGCACACCCAACAAATGATTTCATAGGACACTCTAAACTCATAGAATAATCCATACAAAAGGCAAGATCCATTGAGATTAGGTATGTTAGCATAGGAAATTCACTTCATACCGTAAGCAAGTGACTGTACTGGATTCACAGAAAAGTTTTCCACAACTAAACAGAGTTCAGACTTCAAAGGTCTCCAAGGTTTGTGAACAAACACTAGCAACCAGATTGCCAGTGAGCAGCATAGCCCACTTGAGCTCAGGGATGAATCTTTAACTAATGTAATTCAGAATGCAACACAGCTAAGTGAATAAGTAATAACAGATTTAAGTTTGGTGCCAGGTGCCGAGATGATTCACATGATGCAAATTCAATCAAAGTATTCCATTTCCTCGTCTTCCCATGAAGAATCCCAAATACGTGACAGAAATTGTGCCAAATAAGAAACAAATTTCAAGTAGTACAATTGAGGAAGCAAGCACGCTGACTTTATCAATACTGCAATCAACATGAGTGAATAAAAATATCTAAACAAGCAAGAAGTTGAAGTAGAGAGTCTACACACTGCCATATGAATTTACTGGTAGATTGAGGATAAAAATCTGTACATGCAGATTGAAAATGTAGGACATACAACACCATGGAATTCACGAGCAAGAAGGGACAATCATTATGAAGAATTTCTTCTTTGTCGATGCCTAAACTACGTAGTTTAGAAATCCAGGCTGAAACAAAGAAGAAATGATCTGGACTAACAACCTGCAATAGTGCATAAAGTGCCCTTGTCACTAGGGCAGAGGTCCTCTTTGAAGAAAATTCAAGAAATTAAGTTAGTCCAGTTTAACGAAACTTTCAGACATTCTACTGCCAGGAAGAGAATCAGTAAAGTCAATAATCTTCAACCCACAGATGCTCAAAGTCTCGGAGAACAGTCAAATCTGCAGGACTAGGGTGCATATGAGAGGTGAAAGGTTTTAAAAGGGCATGACAGCAACTTTTTTTTACACAGAGTGTGGTTTGTGTATGGAATGAGCTTCCAGAGTAAATGAAGAGTGCAGGTACACTTAAAACATTTAAAGGACATAAATACATGAATAAGAAAGGTTTGGAGAGATATGGGCCAAACACAGACAAGTGGAACTAGTTTAGTTTAGGATTACGGTTGGCATAGACTGGTTGAACCGTAGGGGCTGTTTGTGTGCTGTATGATGCTAGGACCACCTAAATTTGTGAAGTCAGAAACGTGGAAAAAAAATGATATAGTGGTGAAAGTAATTCTATAAAAATGTAAAAATGTTAATATTGGAAGCATTAGCCTGAGGGAGATGTTGTATAAGTGTGTGAGGATCCGAAAATGTGAATGGATGAGGAGTGCCTTAGGCAACATCCATTATGTTGTTATAGCAGCTTGGGAACAGAAACAGCTTAGGATCATGAAGTAATGCATGCCACCATCTAGGACTTCCTGATAGACTCTGTAACCACGAGTGGAATTTCCTTTTTGTGGGACTAAGTGTCAAGATGAGTCTAAAGTGGATGAGACTTATACATCAGACATATCAGGTTTTCTTTTGTGATTACATTCTGCTCAGTCCATTAAATCTGCAGGCATGGGTAAAATGCCAAATTTTATGAGCAAGAGGCTCTGCTCCCCATCAGGACCTCCAAAGTCTGAGCTCCATAGTTAAAAGTACCCAGACAGCATTTCATTCTCTGCAGCTCAGGTGCATCAATCAACCTCTCTTTTCGCAACCCAGGGAATCCAGGGAATGTCAGAGACCAGGAAAAATGTAGCATCACAAGCACTCATACACCACCGTGTCAATGATCTTTCATTACAGTTCAGACATGCTTGCCTGCCACAGTCAGATTTTCAGTCATCGGCCAGTACGGCTGCTTCACTTGTTGGCCAAATGAAGCTTCACCCCTTATTCTACCAGTGTTTAACAACAACAAGCAAGAGTGTACATGACTGAGGCTTCTCAAGAGTTTTTTTGATCCAGACATGTTTCATCACTTATCTATAACTGTTTGCACCAAGTAATGCCTGCCTTGAAAGAGTAAAGTTTCCAAAGAAGCTAGTACTCACCAGAGCTTGGAGGAAAAGTCTACCCTACTAAGTACACCTCATAAATAGTGTGTTTGTAAATACACATTTCCCAACTTTGCTGAATAAGATTGCACACATAAAATGTAATTCCAGTGGACTGAGATAATAATGAGCATCTACGAATGCATAAGAGGTTCCCAAAGAAGACCAATATGAAAGGTTCTGAGAACTCAATGGCAAAACTTTAATCTGCCACTGGGAAAATGAACACTTGCCTGCCCCTCAATTAAGTTTCCCTGCCCAGGATTACAACTCTTGCCTTTCATATTAACACAGTTCATAGCCAGTTTCTATATTACAATAAATGTCATCTTGTTTAAGACTACGAAGTGGCTTTCATTCAGTATACTAGATCAAGCAGACTCTGTTCCTGAAAGACAGTGGCGGCTGCAAATGTATCACATAATGAGCAATTATTGAAGGATATTGTACAACATTATGAGCAGCAGTATGGATTGCTCACACAATGGGCAGCACACACTAGTTGGCAGAATAAGATACATTACTGCAAGGGTACAGACTGTCCTGCAGCTCCAAACAAAAATTTATTCGGCCACGGTATTTTCAAATAGCCATCTGAGCTGCATGAGACAATATGGTGTATAGTACAATATGGTGTTTGGAACATTTTGTGTAAGGGTATTTGTGGAGTAGTGGCAGTTTCCCTATCTGTGAGCCAGGAAGCCCAAGTACAAGTCACATCTACTCCAGAGGCACGGAGTACCATCTATGAATAGGATGATTAAAATACATCTTCAATACACTTCAGGCACAGAGGATCATGATGTAAGAACTGGTAGGATAATGCTGATTAACGGAAAGCTGTGACTTGAATTTCACTCTTCTTGGTACTCGATTACAAAAATTGCATCCACGGCTGAAACAGGAAGTAAGGTTTCTGCCTATATTATTGAGGGGTTTAACCCCTGTTTCAGAGCTGTTGCAAATTTGGTTTGTTCTGAAACAGCCAACACTTGGAAAAACTAAAACTCAGCACCAGCTAAGAGAACAATATTCATAATCAGTGTTCCATCCAATGCCCCAGTTCCCCACCGCTGAACAATTTCACTCCTTTCCACAAAAATCTGACCACCACGCCTAGGCCAAATAGAAAAATCCATTTTATTCCTTTCTTGATCCCTCGGAACAAATTGATGATCTAACTCTAGAATGGAGACTGTACTTTCTATTTAGTCTGTACAAAAGCCAACATTAGGTAATCTAACACAGGCTGCCAGAAAATTAAAGGCAGCAACAACCATTTCCATCATGGACAACTGTAAGCTAAAATTCTTGAAATGTATGAATTAAGGTATGGAAAATTACTGTTTCTAGTGCCTGTGACAAAACTTGACTGTGACTTCCAAGTGTTTCTGCAAAATTGTTGCAAAGGTATGTGCAAGGCTTTGCTTCTTGACCTCCATCTACCTCCAGGATTCTAGTATCATGAAAGAGTTAATGAACCAATCAACTCATTTTTAAATAAGAAAACTGAAATAACAGTTTATAGCAATTTGACACTTCTATCAAGAAGTTTGGTATGAGGCTTTGCAAAGCTAAAATTTGATTCATACCCAACGATATTTTAGGTCAAAGAAAGAAGCCACCTGTTATGACAATGCCCCTTCATTCAACATCACTTTGGGGATGTATACAAAAAGATCCCAGGATTTCTCAGTAATCCCAGTAAATATTCTACATGCACGACGCAGAAGGCCATTTTTGAACAGCAGCAATCCTAGAGAAATAGCTACGTAAATTAAAGGCTGATCAGTGAGGGTACAGTAGAAGGTCACAGTCTTGGAAACTTCAAATGGAGTGGCGTTTGTGTCCCTCCTACTCTTCCTCATCCACCTTAGTAAGTGCTGAATAGTTCTATAAGATGAGCAACACAACAACCTGATACTGACATGGAAAATCTATATTTAATGTAAAAATGATTCTGTCACTAAGAACCAGGCTTGGGACACAGCAACGACAGAAGGATGCACAGAAGTTACATCACTGTCTCATCAAATTTACCATCCCCTTCACTTTACAAATATCAATAAACATTCCCTTCTTAAATTTTACAGTGAATAACATTCAAATGCCTGGAACTTGTTGCATAAATTTTGTTAAGATATCTATTCCAATACTAAAATAATTTTGATATAGACTTGTGTTTAAAATGGCCGTGGTTGTTCTCAGGAAAGCAAACTGTGAACTATTCCAAATTAGTTAAGTGTCATCCCAATGAGTTTTTGATGAGAAAAGTTTAATGTTAGCCTATTTCTTCTTTAGATTTGAATGCCCACTTATTCAAGGGTTGCTGAACTATAGCTTCTGCTGTGACTTAATTACAAAAAAGGGCAAGGAGATAGAGAGGCCCAAATCTACCTCAGCCAGAAGAAAGATTGAGGCCTGCACTGTTAAAGAGATACCATGTATGAATTTTAAAATGTCAAAGGGAAAAGAAGGTTTGAGATAAAAGTTTAACATTTCTGATGTCTTGGAAAATAAATACAGCAGGAAACTGCAGTTATCTAGATTTGAACATAATAGGTAGGATGAAGAATGCTTACCATGATACCCTTTGAGATTCGAGGAACTTAAAAGTAAAAGTCAAATGAACACCGACTATATTACTTCAATCAATCAGAAAAGGCAAGTTTTTGAAAGAGATTGGAACCCAGAGAAAGGTCATTGACTCGTGACAACCTCACTCAATTATGCCATCTGGGAGGTGAGCTGTCTCATGGATGCGTACAGCGTAAACATAGCTGGGCTCTACTGAATTCAGTGGTATTGAGTAGAAAAGATGAACAAATGATACAAAAGATGATACTGTGCTTTTGACGAAAATGCAAGAATTCCATTTTAAGATCAATAGAGATAGAGAGACCTAGAATATTGTTAGAATTTTTTTATTATAAAAGGCTGAAGGAGCTTGAAAAAGAAAACAATATTTTGATTACCTCATTGAAGAGAACGGACGATGCCAGGATGCAGTAATTTATTCCTGTGCTGCAACAGCAAAGGAGATTAATAGCACACACGGTGCAATTTGAAGGACGTGGAAGATTAGACGAGTTTGAATGAAAAGTTGATGTTATTGACCAAGGAACTGAATGGGAGTGTAACAAGATCTTTTGGAAGGATGAGTTATATTCAGATCATATGTTCATTGCATAATTATTTATTTTAAATTAATTGCTTTTAAGCAATGAGTCATTTAAAACAAAACTTCACAATGGGGTTCAATTACTACTGTACTAAAATAACTAGAATTTGGCTGGTTTCTGTTTACAGATCTTGCAGCTGGCAGCTAGAGAGCTTCACTATTGACTTCAGATAGTTGGAGGAATCGAGGTTGTGATGAAATCTTCTTGTATCTCGTTCCGATACTCGGCATGTCAGCAATCTATGACTGGCTATATGCATTGCATGTATGGTTCCAAGTGTTGCTATGTGGCAACATTTAATTCTGCCCAAAAATAAGGGAGGAGCTTATTGCAAGATTTTCCATAGGCCACCAAAGCAGAATTCAAAGAGACAGAGGCCAATAAGTATGTGAAGGAGAAAGAGGATAGACTCCACGTTAGAAGTATGGATTTTTTCTGCACTGTGGGAACAGCAACAAAACTATCTGTGTTTTGTGTAGTTGGAATGCTGTGGGAAATCTGAGAACAGTTGTATTCTAGGCTCAGGGAAGTCCTGGGGGAAGGAGTTAAGAGAAGTGAACCATTGAACTGTATTGCCGAACTACACTAACTCTGTGTAGTTAAGATCCTGTGAGAAGTCAAAAGTAGTTGAATATCTCTATGACATTAAAACTCAAGCCTTGTTCTAGGAGTTATTAGGTTGTTAAGCATTGGAGTCAGGGCTCAGGAAAAGCTCACAAGAGGTCAGATGCCATTAATAAGCCAGTATATCGGAGAGCGGTGGTGGGGGTTGGCGGTGACAATACACAAGCAGTGTTTACTTTGATGCAGCTGAGCAGTATTGGATCAGGGACAACAGGAAAAGATTTAGCTTGGTGAAGTTAGAGGCAGACAAAAAAAACTGTAGTTATACCTGTAAATAATTACTGGAATACAATATTTGGATTCCAGGAGAGTGAGGCTCCAGGGGAGAACTGTGATCAACCAGAACAGTAGCAGTCACTGAGGCTATCCATGATGGCACAGCTTGTGAGAGGGTGTTTCAAACCTGGCTCAACAAATTTGCGGATGTGTAATCCCCAATGAGGTTGAATGTGATTTAGCAACCTACCCTGGCATTAATGGCAGAGGCAGAAGTGGTGGTTCTGAGAAACTTACGGGATTGGTCATGATCACATTTGATATTAGATGCATATTAGTGGGTGTTTATCCACAGTATTCTACCCACTTTTTTTTATTCATTCATGGGATGAGAGCATTGCTGGCCAGGCAGCCTTTATTGCCCATCCCTAATTGCCTAGAGGGCAGTTAAGAGTCAGCCACATTATTGAGGATCTGGAGTCACATGTAGGCCAGACCAGGTAAGGATGGCAGTTTCCTTTCCTAAAGGGCATTAGTGCACCAGATGGGTTTTACCTGACAACTGACAATGCTGCCATGCTTACTTGGTCTGGCGTACAGACCCACAGCAATGTGGTTGACTCTTAACTGCCCTCTGGGAAATTAGGGATGGGCAATAAATGCTGCCTAGCCAGTGATGCCCTCATCCCATGAATGAAGAAAGAAAAAAAACGGGTGCAATACTGTCGCTAAACACCCATTATTGAGCATCAAATATGATCGTGACCAATCCCATGAATTTCTCAGAACCCACCACCTCTACCTCCACCAATAATGCCAGGGTAGGCTGCTAAATCACATGGTCATCATTAGATTTTTAATTCCATGTACTTATTTGATTCAAATTCCATGGTCTGCTATGGCAGGATTCGAACCCATGTGCCAGAACACTATCTGGGTCTCTGGATTAACAGTCCAGCAATAATACCATTAACCCATCGCCTCCTCAAACTTACTGACCTCTGTCTCTTTGAATTCGGCTTTGGTGGCCTATGGAAAACTGCAATAAGCTCCTCTCTTATTACAACATGTTAATTCTGGGTATTCAAAATAAGGTGCACATGTATTGAAGACTGCATTACTGTGCTTACTTGTGTAATAAAGTAGTGTTGCTAGTTCAAAACCATGGAATCTTGAAGCTTATTCTCTGAGAAAATCTCCTGGATCTCACATTTTGTCTACTATACCAGATCGTAACATAAAATTAGTGGTCAAGTATGGATCATGACAATGCATACTGGCTGCAATATAACTAATGGTCACTAGATGGCATGATTGCATTACAATTCAAATTGTGCTTGTTTACATACACATTTTATAGTTGCAGTTCACATACGTATGCAGATGTGACCTACCACATGAGTTGTCATTAGCAGCACACGGATCTGAACACTGTATCTTCACAGTATTGAAGAGAATTTCAACAGTTCGAGCAACATAACAAAGGCAGCACCTCACTGCATCAGGCACATCACTGTAAAAGTAATGAAATAACAGAAGTAGTAATCAAATAATAAGCAAAATAATGTAAATAAAGTACCTTTGTATAGAATGGAAAAACACTCACAGCTGTACAATGTTTGGAACTGCCATAAAAGCTGGGTACATCATTTGAACAGAGAGCTTTGTTCCACGTAAGTCTCTGAAAATGAAGTTGGTTAAGCAGAAATGACTGTTAAGAACATATTAACAGAATAAAAATATTTTTCTTTAGATTCCTGGCAAAAAAATCCATTATGTATCTAAGACGTCTTTAGTGCCCTTCTATAGTTAGCTATACAAAAATGCATAAGTGTTAGTTAGGTAACTGGATAAATGCCTATCCTCTAATCTCTCAAATATTCAGCATGGATTACGAATTCGAACATTTGTTAAGGGCTCCAATCAACTAATTCAATAAAACAGCATGGTACTATGTCAACACTACATTGATAATTGATAATTAAACCATTTAGGGTACAAAGATTTGATGTATGTGTTGCTATGATCCCAGTTAATAGTGAAATTGGACAAGTCAGATCTCAAGAGAAACCTAGTAACGACTCAGTAAGTCATTAATTTTATTTTTATGGTTTGGCTACCATGTTGATCAATCTTTGGACATATTCACACAAAGCTCCCAAAGTTCTCTTAAAAAACACAAGCTTAATACACAAAATATAAACTAACAATATATATTAATATACATACAGAAAAGACAAATTTGAAAGACCATGAAATAAATAGCAAAAAGAAAAAACACCAAGCTTTTCCCATCAACATCCTTTATAGACCCTCATCCCCGCTGAAGTATCACTCCTATCTTAATTCTTTAAATACTTAGCCAACTGATTGAGACACAAGCATCTTTTGGCCAATTTTCAGTTTACTCTCCCGAGATGTCATTCACTTTATTACTGCCTCTCCCAAGATAGCCAGAATTCAGCTACTTCACTGACTTTTTCAAACTGAACTTTGAGAAAAGCCCTGCTAAAACAGTTTTATGGCTTCTTTCCAACTATGAAAGACTGTACTACACAAGCTAAATAGCTCTTCTGTAGGTATGAAACAATTCTCAACCAAATACTGATAGTGTCCCCTTGTTTGTTGATTTGTACATCATAACAGTTCAACTTTCTAAACACTTCATCAATTAACTTTCCAGGTGATTAGCTTAAATCACATGATTTCTTGGAAATGATACTTGAACTCACTGTTCAAAACTGCTTCCTGATCTTTGTTTTAAAAAAAGTCACATTCGCAGTCTAAAAACTAAAATGCGTGTTATCTAATTTAAAATATCATATTACAAATCTTTAACATAGTGTCCTTTCTCTCTATGTTTTTGTTACTGATTGAAGATATTCATGCTAGTTTAGATATGAATACTAATTTTGAAAATATTTTACCTCCAGTTTTTGTATCTTTCAAACTAGAAGTCACTTAATAATAATCCTCACCAAAAGCAGAAATCAAATCAACAAAAGCTTTTCTTTATAATTATAACTCCTCAATGACTCTAACTTCTGATATTTTTTTAAAAATCTAATCATTGATCATATTGCTGGTTACAAAATGTAACTCAACAGAAAAGTATCAGAGAGATTTGTACTGCAAATAATAATTCACTATATTCCTATTTTTGAGTGCAAAGCAATCTACTGAGATCACATCTGCGTGCCTGAAGTGGCTTCCATGTAATAGTTTCGCAAAAGCAAAATCACTGTATTTGTAAAATTTGAAAACAAACATGCAATCATTTTATTACGGTATTATTAAATTATTCAAATCACTGACTATTCAAAAATTTGAAAAATGCAACTTGTTTGCGTATAGCACATTCTACTCTTGGGTGCCTCAATACGATTGTATTATTTAAAATATATATTCCATATCAGACACACAGTTCAAGGTAGCCTAATCCTAACCCAATGGCCAAAAAAGTCCTGAAGAAAGATGGAGAATCTGCTATCAACATTCATTCTGAGCACCTCAGTGATGCAGAATCCAATATACTTGCTGTTGTGTAACATAATTCAGCAGAACAGCAAACCATAACGTTTACTTCATGGTCATTTGAGATTTTTTTCCAATTTTGTCAATATCTATGAGTCTAATACCTATACTTGCCTGTGATGCTGATCCTTATGATTTGGATTTGATAATGCAGCATTATCAAGGGGCAAGCACCACTTTGCTATTTGTAACTCCTTCAATTGAAACAACCACTGATTTCATTCTATTCAAAGTTTTGAACAGCACTCTTCAACATTAAACAGCTATTCAGCTTAAATTCAGTGTGGTTTGCCAAACTTGGATATATTTCTGAAGGTTTAATCATGTAGCATTGACTGCAGTTTGAAAATGCCATTGCACTCATTTCATTAAAGTTGGGCAATTGGGTTTCATTGTTTACACGTAAAATATATTTTCCAAAATAGATTCCAGTCAACATGAGTAAAATATAAAGATTCAGGTAGCCAAGCTAACTCTGTATGAATCTCAGCTAATGAAAGGACAAGATTTGTAGCTCAAACTCACATTTTCAAGTGTTACATCAGTCAAGCCACTTCGCTTTTAGAATTTAGAACAAAAGAGTTGATTAAAGTTTATCTTAGCCAAAGAAAATATAATTTATCCAATTTATTGCCTTTAATTTTAATTCAGTTAAATGTTGATCTTTGTACAATTCTTGAAATATAATGATGTCAGAGCGGCTGAAATTTATTATAAACTTTTATGTTAAACAACAAAACTGGCTGATTTTTTTCTAAATAAAAATTAACACAGTTGTGCACTATATTTGATACTTTATTGTATAAAAATCAGACTGCTAATGGTTATGAAGGAGCACCCAAAAATCAGGGAAATTGCTGGGATTACCACTGAGATTGCTGTCAACAACCAAGAAATTCCATGGCCAAGATTTAGTGCTGTCTGTACCAAATTTTGGGCAACCATCTTCAAGGGCAATTGACTGTCCACCCCATCGATGAGAATGCTCACTGGGTCAAGTTCTAATTAGCCACTTAAGAGCTTCTTGGCAAATCATGAGCCTCAGCAGTGAAGAAAAGACTCCATTCTTTGAAATGTTTAGCTGGTCTACATATTCTTCTGGTGCTATGACTTCTGTTCTCCCCCCAGATCAGCTGGTATCAAGCTGGTTCTTTGGACATACACATCTGAATTTAGCTCATGACTACTGTCAGCAACTTGGGCACAAGCAGATGGAAATGATACATTGGTCACACAGTGTCAAGAATTCCAAGTCAGTGAAATACAAATGTTCTCAAACTCAGCTCGTAGTTTCTAGACTGATAAAATAAAGTCTTACAATACTGACTCAAACCTTATTCCAGATTCATAGTGACTTGAAACATGTTAAACAACTATGCAATTTGGAGGAGGCCAAGCCTTGTAGACACTGCAGGATAAAAATTGTCAGGATTCACATGAAGAAATACGATGAAAACAACCAAGGCTCAGCAACATGCAATGAGATTCTCCAAAGCAAATGTCCACCCAGTATTTATTTGTACTGAAATTGCATCCATTTATAACAATGCTTCTATTTGTTTCATTGGACCTACAGATTCCTTCTCATGTTGACTGAGTCTTGAACATTGGAGATTGATGATCATTCGCATGGGCTAGTAGTGGGCAGCCTTAAACAGTTATGAGCCTTTAGAGGGTCTACCTGGTGTTTGTCCTGCCTGTGTATTGTCTAGACAATCTAGGTGCCAATAAAAACTTTTGAGTCCGACAATGGCAGGGCTGGCAGCAAAGTGGGGAATCATGGCCACGCGGTCATCCTGAGAAAGGATTACATGAGCATCTCTCATGGTGTTCAAGTCATTGTCATGGGACTACATCTTTACATTGCCTCTACTTTTCATGCTAACAGAATGAAGGAATATGGTGATGTTCTGGATTCACAGATCTAAACTCTTTTTCAAGGATTGAAAAGATGAGGTACTACACCCTACACCATAATGCATGCCGAGTTCCCAATGAAACCATCAGAGTTGTCATTAAATGTTTCATCATTGCATTGCCCCTAAAAGTTGATAAAATGGAGTACTCAGTCAGCTTAACTGCATGGTCTCAATGCTTTGGTGCAAAATCCCACACAATCTGAGTAGCACTCCATGATGGTATTGGGTGCGAAAGCACACTTGAATAGCAATAAGCATGTACTGTGATCAGTTTTTGAATGGTCCATGCAGCAGGATTAAAACCCTCCTCACACCAAATTGTCCAATCCACCTTAGGCACTAGCGCTTAGTGAGTTTCCCTGTTTAAACTCTATCTTTTAAAGGACATTCACTGAGAGAGATTTTCAATTTCTATTACCATTTCCACTGTACACTATTTCCCTTTTACTTGCACAGATTCCATTTTGACAGTAGTAACATATTTGCTTTAAAGATACAAGGAATTTCCATAACAAGATGTTCTACGCAATTAAATTCTGATCATGACAATTGCTTTCCTCCACATTTGCATTCTGATACCATCTCTTTCTGCAATATGAGTACTTCTCAAATTGTATGGTTGTAGCATTATACTCTACCAAAACAGTCTCAAATCCTTAAGTAATGAAACCTAGGTAAAAAATAAGTAAATGGTTATGGTCCCTGCAGAGTCATAGGGTAGACTTCAAAATATTCCTGCAAAATATACAGCTAATACAAAACTCAATGTCTCTTTTTCCATAGTTGAGTATTTCTGCTGGCAGGAATTTAAATTTTCATGAAAACTAAATTACTGGTTGCTCGATCATCAAATTATTGTCCTGGAAAAGAACTGCACCATATCAAAGTTGTTCCTATCAACAGTCAATTTAAACGGCATGCTGTAATTCAATGCTGCTAAAACTAAAACCAGTGCCATCGTAAATGTAGCTGTCAAGCTGTCAAAGGCATTCTATCACTCCTCTGTCCATTCACATCTCTTTTCTTTAATAAACTTGTCAAAAGAACTTTACAGCGCTTCTAATAAAATCCACTTGTTCCTATAAACTGGAAAATCTCTCATTTTGACTTGGGCACTGAATAATCCAAGATAAACTTCATTTTTTCTTCTGTAGGAACTACTTGGCTTTTTCTGCAATGTAGTCCAAAAAGTTACATTTCCTTTGGCAAATTCACTTTTGGTCAAGTTTATGACCAAAATAGTTCTTTGTAACTGATCAAACAATTCACTAACATATTGTAAATGTCCTTCCCAGATTAATTAAGCATCAACATGCACATCACAATTGCACAATCCTTCAATGACCTTGTTGGTTAATTGGTAAAAATTGATGGTATAGTTTTCATTCTGAATGACAATGGTTTCCCATTGATAAAGTTCATCTGCAGCTTCAAAAGCTGATAGTTCTCTGTTTGCATTGGTCTGTGGGACTTGCAAATATCCCTTCAATAAATAAAAATTTGTGAAAAACTATGCATGTTCTATCCTCTCAAAATAGCTCTTCTAATTGTCAAATTGGATGAAAATCTGTCCTTGTTATCACACTGACTCTGTGATAATCTGTGTACAATCATGTGGTGCTGACTGATTTTGGTGCCATCATAATATGTGAGCTCCAGCTACTGTGACTTGGTTTGATAATGTAACTTTCCATCTGAATCTTGCATTATATTTGTAAAGGTTTTGCTTTATGGTTGATACATCCCATATATTAACATTATGAGTGACCAAAAACTGTTTCTCTATCCTTTTACATAATTTGGTTTATGAGTCTGTAATAGCTTTCACAAGCCACCTCAATAGTTTGGCAATTTTCTGGGAGATTGCACAATCTTCAATGGATGCAATTTCAATACAAATAAATATTGGGTGGAGATTTGCTTTGGAGAATCTCATTGCTTATTGCTTGACTGCTCTGTGGCTGGTGACCCTACTGAGCCTTGCTGTTTTCACCATATTTCTTCTTGTGAATCCTGACAATTTTTATCCTGCAGTGACTTGGTCATTTTATTTTTGTATTGTCTGGAGTACTTACTACCGAATTCATATCGAGTTTCTTTTTAATTTACACATTCCACCGAACATTGATTTTAATGATTCCTCAGAGACAATTACAATACCAAAGTAGCAGAAGATACAATGAAGAATTCAAATATAAATTAAACATCTGGGCTAAATTTACCCTGCACTTGAATGACATGGGCAATAGTGAGTCAGGTGATAAAATGTAGCAAGATTGGAAAAATGAAATTCTCAACATCGAGACAAAAATGTTCAACTTTGCAAATTTCTGGCAAAATCAGAATCTCACTATTTTGTGGGGAACAGACCTGTTTGTATACATTTGTTTGACATAAATACCTAATCTTGACTCATAGTTATAGACTTTCCTATTCTCTCATGTACCAGATGGAAACTAAATGGTGATCGTTCCCATCATTTAAGTCAGAGCAGGAATCTGGTGGCTCGCACTCACTATTGTTACTCTGGGCTTCCATCTTGGACAGCAGTCCCCAACGTCTCAGGGCATGTTCCCTGAGCAGCAACCATCAGCACACCGTATCCACAAAAGTTGGTATTGGACATGTAACAGCCTTATCACAGTAACATGACATAGGTCCGACCCATTTACTTTAGAGTTTCCCTCTTCAGTGCTGCACGTTGGAGCTCATCAACACCTTTCATTGTAGTTCCGCTGCCTATAAGATGGTCACATGCCTCTCTGCTGGTTCATTCAGAACTTAAAGGTTCACAGTACTCCTGTCTTGACTTTGGTGCAGACTGAAAACCAGGCTGTGTGAGGGGGCATTCTCAATAGTCGCAATCAGCTTGGCTTTCAAGGGTGGGATGTTGGGATGTTGGGAACAGCATGATGTTTGACAAGGCTACACTGTAGGGTTGGGACTCAGACACTAATGTTGGGACTTAACGACTTAAATGGAAGAGTTGGATGGGAATCCATGGAAATCCAGTATCGATGGAGTTCATAGGGAGGAGGACGCCTTCATTACCAGGCTGAGTCTGCAACTTCATCTGCCAAGCATGACTTGTGTTGCCTTCTCTCACGTGAATCCTAAGTGAGCAATGGAAATAGAAAATAATTGAAAACACACCTGGAGTGGGCGGGGTAAGTGTTTTCTGTCTGAGCACGCAGTCTCTACTTATGACCTTACAAAAGCTTTTGACACTGTGAATCGGGAAGCATTATGGAGCATCCTTCTCCACTTTAGTTGTACCATGAAGTTTATCACCATCCTTTGCCTGCTCCATGACAACATGGAAGTTGTGGTAATGACAAATGGGTCCACCACTGACCCATTCCCCATTTCGACCAGTGTTAAGAAGGGCTCCGTCATCACGCCAACACTGTTCTCAATCTACCTTGCTGCAATGCACTCCAGACCATCGTCAGCACCTTTACAGAGGTACTGAGAGCATGAGTCTCACCTGGAACATCCGCAAAATGAAGGACCTCCACCAACCTGACCCGGAATTGTGAAATGAACTGCCAAATGTCAAGGTCCACGGCGAGGCCTTAATGAACATTGACCACTTCCAATACCACAAGAGTGTCCTGTCTGGCAAAGCAGTTATTGATGAAGAAATCCAGCACCATGCCCAGTGTGCAAGCACAGCCTTCAGCTGCCAGAGGAAAAGGGTGCTCGAGGGCAACAACATCAGGTCTGATACAAAGCTCATGGTTTACAGAGCTGTGGGGGCTCCTGCCCTCCTACCTGGCTCTGAAAGATGGACAGTCAGCAGCAGACACCGCAAGGCACTGGAGAGGTACTGTTGACATGCCCGAGCAAGAAACTGCAAATCCGCTTGGAAGAAAGGCGCACCAGCACCAGTGTTCTCGACCAAGCCCACATCCCCAGCATTAAGGCACTGAACACCCTTGATCAGCTACGATGAGCTGGGCAAGTCGTCTATGTGGCTGACACAAGACTTCCCAAGCCAGTGCTCTACTCCCAGCTTTGAAGCAGCAGGCAAGCCCCAGGTGGACAGTGGAAGCATTTTAGTGTTACCGTCAAGGGCAGGTGAAGCATTTCCACCAACACCTGGAATCACTGCCCCAAGACCATCCTAAGTAGAGGACGAGCATCCGGGAAGGCTTCAAACACCTCGAGACTTGATGTCAGGGAAAAAGCAGAAGCTAGGCAAAAACAGCGAAAGGAGTGTGCTGCCACATCAATGCTCCACCCACCCCTTCTCATGATCACCTCCTGCCCTAAATGTAACAGAGCTTGTGGCAGCCTCTTCAGTCTGTACAGCCACTTACAGGGTCACCTTGAGAGTGAAAGAGAGTCATCCTCATCTGCAAGGGACCACCAATAACAATGACAACTTATCAGTAATGTAACCCTTCAAGGGGAAACTACATTGAGTAAGCAATTAAGCAAACACAGTACCTTTTGGAGATGAGATACATGCAGTATCCAATTATGTTGGATACAAATCCTGGTCAAAAATAAGCTTCACCTTGTTAACGGTTATTACAGATTTATCTCATCCCTCTGAAGTAGGTGACCTTAAAAATACCATCTGTGGGCTACAGTTCACAAAGACGATCCAGGACCTCACAGGCTGTACAAGGGCAAGGAGCTGATTTCCTCTCATAGTGAACTGTAAGTACTTGACAACATGAAATTTGCCTTTCTTGGGTGATGTGGAGTGGGCTGTTGATAGGACAAGGTTTCAGCCTTTTTATCACAATTACGACCTTTTTTCTGTAGTTGCACATCCTATACATCATATACAAGGTCCACTATGTCAAGGTTTTGTGTCCAGGTATTCAATGGCCCCGTTGTCAGAATCATCCACATTCTCTGTGTCAAGGATTACGCCTACCGCTCCCATTACTAAGGACCTGTTTTATTTCTGAAATTCCTCAGACAGTTTCATCGCAACAGTGACCGATGGATCCAGTCACATCAAGGGTCATCATTATTGCGGCTGCAGTGCAATGAAGGTGAGAGAAATAGAAGAGGAACAGATGCGCCAGCAAGCCCAGGATCCACACCAACCTCCAGGAGCTACTGAACAGCATTCAAATCATGACATTGCTGCTTCAGATACACAGCAGGCACAAAAGGCCCAGGATTTAACGTCTTCAATGCCAGTTCCTCCAGAAAAGTGAAGCACATTGCTGCTACAAACTACGGAAGTCCGAGGACATGATCACAAAGCTATGGCAACTGCTAGAGTGGGACCTACAATCTGAAGCGGGTGGAGGGGGGGAGCGGGTAGCCATCCCTATTCTGATGGCTGATAAGATAATAGTTGTGTTAAATATTTAGGTAACTCGTTCTTTCTGAGGATGCACTGGCAACCTATGTGGGATCTCAAAGTTTAATCTACAAATGTATCAAGGCTGTTTTTTTTTAGATTAGATTAGATTCCCTACAGTGTGGAAACAGGCCCTTCGGGTCAACAAGTCCACACCGCCCCTTGAAGCATCCCACCCAGACCCATCCCCCATAACCCACTCACTCCTGAACACTACGGGCAATTTAGAGTGGCCAATCCACCTAGCCTGCACATCTTTTTGGACTGTGGGAGGAAACCGGAGCACCCGGAGGAAACCCACGCAGACACAGGGAGAATGTGCAAACTCCACACAGACAGTCGCCTGAGGCTGGAATCGAACCCGGGTCCCTGGCGCTGTGAGGCTGCAGTACTAACCACTGAACCACCGTGCCACATTTTTTGCAGATCACATTGCATCATCTGATTTCCCCATGAAGAAGTCAGATTAGCAGGCTGGGCAGTAGGCTCTGCAACATGGCTGGCTCTTCTCAGGTCCAAGGTGCACAGACTACACACACTGTGGCAAGAGTGTCATACTACTGCGCTGTAGACTTCATGAAGAGAAAACAGTTCCAATCCAATTCTCAATGATCATCACTACCATGCCTTGGAAGTCAGCACCAGGCATCTTGGGAACTGCCATGATGCATGAGATCCATGATGCTTGAGAACGCTGAAGGTCCTACTTCATTTCGAGGGCCAGATCTCTTTCAAGAATGGTTACTGGGAGACAAAGGCACCCTGTGCAATCATGGCTGATAACTCTGTTACACAAAACCCTGATTGAGGCTTAGCATGGATATCGTGCTACCTATTCTTCAACCAGGGCCATGTTGGAGCAAAGTTGCTTCCTGAATCAAATGAAGCCTTTTTTTTGGTTCACATTTGCTGTTGTTGAATAAAGGCTAACATTTCCAACCATTTGAAGGCTTTCTAATATGTCATGCACTCAAATAATGAGACAATGCATGTAATCCTGGGCCTAATGGAAAACTAGAACTCTGTTAGACAGGGTTCAAAGACTGCATGTTACTGAGGATGGTCAACCTGTTGTAGATTCCGTTACAATGACAAGTAGACAGATGGTGATGTAAAATAGCAAAAAGAACATGACCTTGTATTTGCAATGAAACATCAGCCATGTCACCTATCTGCCCTGAAAAGTATTTGTTTTTCATTCCCCTCCATCTCTGTCCACTCTGAAGGGCATATCCTGGCTGCATGGTTGAGCTTTAAATTTGGTACCGATGCCAGGAATCCCAGAAGTTGCAGCAGTTCTGAATATCTACGCAGTTCCTAAGTGCACAAGAGTACATCTAGGGTGCTATAGAAACATGGTGTATATGTAATAAGGTGAGTAGAAGAGAATTGCATGAGTAAACCTGCTACAGCCCACGGAGGGAAAGTCTTATCAAACTCCCCATAATTGACACTAACCTAATTTTTGGTAAAATTCAGCCCTCTGTATCTGGATGTATGTAGCATTACAGCCTAGAGGAGGAATTAATAAAATGGCTTTGTATAGTTCCGTGGAACAGTGTGCTTGCAGCCATCCACGAAACAAGCTATCCACAACATGGTATGCTGCAATGAGATAGGATTAATTAATTATCATACAGAAAGGGGCCCAGCAGTAGCAGTTACCATGGTATCACTGAAATTAACATTCAAGGATGGGTCTGAAATTATTTTTGAAAATTTAAATAAGTGCAATTAAGAGGGCATGGAAGAGCTGGCTGAAGTGAATTGGCAAATTGGATGAAGGGATAGGTTGATAGAAATGCAGTGGTAGACATTTAAGAGGATATTTCAGAATACACTGAATAGATACATATCAAAGTGCCAGGAAATGCCAAGGGCCACACCCACAATTCCTAGTTAATTAGAAAAGTTAAAGATTGCATCAAACCTTCAGAGAAGGTATATTATCATTTCACTAATGTTCTTTGAGATGGTGGATGGAAAGCTGAAAGCATTAATTATTTTATTCTCAAATTATTCATTATTTCTTTGAATATTTATGTTGACAAAATCAAATCATACCTGTAAAAAATTACACTAGCTCTTCCATTACAACTTTTGTCAAAATTTTCCACAAAACACACTGACCAGGAAATTGTGGTGAAATATCCATAACTGATAAAAGATATGTTTCACACTTTTAGTTGAGGGTAGGGTGAGAAGGTTTTAGTATTTCCATTCTGCATTTTCCTAATATTTAAGTGATCTATCAATGGAATCCATGAGGCACTTGTAATATCTTTCTGTAATTCTTCGATGGAACTATCATCTGATGAATGACTGGCCATTTCTCATCAGCTGGTATTTGAAGTAGCTCCCATTTCTCCCTAAACAGTTTAGCTTTTGAACTTTAATACTCAGGTATTGGTTCTATTTCAGTTTCTGAGTAGGCAATTTAATATTGTTGTATCAACTCAGGATTATTTTGTTATATTTATTGAAGAAGATGGGCTAAATATGTCAGCCTCAGTATTGTAACTTTCCACCCTTTTTATTCTCCCGAGCTATTCCCCTTCCTGTCTGAGGTACACATGCTACCTGTGCCACTGCTATGGCTGGTACTAACAACTTCCTTTCCTGATTCACTACTTTCTAAGGATTCCTAAGGGGTTCCTAATACTGAAAAACTGGTCTCCATTCAATTTTAGCACTTAGTTTTAGTATATCCAGTCTTGTAACAAGAGAAGCATTTCATTTTATTTATATTAATTTTGGGTTTGGGCCTACCTCCTTTATTATTTTGGGGCCCATCTGTTTATTCTCTAAAACTAAAAGATTTTGCATTTGTAGATTTCCCATTTCACTAATTTGCTTGTTGATTCCCTCAGATCTTCATAATATAATATTTCTTTGGGTAGGTTTTAACCATTATCGGATTTCTATTTTGGAATACTTCCATAATAATGATTTCCCTCACATTCTCAATTATCTTCTTTTCAGTGATCAAAATCACTGATTCTACAGTATTTCTTTTACTCTGTCAAATTCTGCAAATATTGAATTAGGGTTCTTTTTTACAGTGCTAAATTTTAATCAATATGCTCACAAGCATTGATTATTGATCTTTTAAGAGCTTCATAGTCTTCTGACTGCTCTTCTGACAGACAGTGCTCACACTTATGGTTGTACCTATCAGGCCACTCCATAGTTTTAAGTTACAAACATCTTAAGGTGACTTCAACTTCAGAGCTAACTTTTCAAATGAGGTACCTAATCAAAGATTGCTTGTTAAATCAAATCCCTCATTGGAATCAGAATCATTCTCTGAACTACTATCACTTCTTGCTTTCTTTTCTCCACCAGTCATGTTTACTCAGTTTTCCTCCTCTTTAGTATGAGCTTTTTAAATGCTGTTTGTTTCTTTTTTGTTCTCCTCTTTTGCTCATGCAAGCTTTTGTTGTTTGCATCTCAATTTTTTCTTTCATCTCTTTTTGTTTATCTTTTTCCTGTTCAATTGATTTTTTTTTCATTTGATTGAATTTTAGCTAATTCTGGTGATAATACATGAATTCCAAGTTTCACTCATTTTAACTGTACATAATGGAGGAGGTACTATATGTGTCTTATCCTTAATGAACTTGCATTTACTTCTTCCTCCAAATGACACTGACAATTGTCTAATGACACTGTCAGTTTAACTAACATTGGTCAAAGAGTTTTCTATGCCAGACCTCCATGCACTTAGTGCCATAGAGTCATACAGCCGCACAGCATGGAAACAGACCCTTTGGTCCAACTCGTCCATGCCAACCAGATATCCTAAATTAATTTACTCCAATTTGCTAGCATTAGGCTCTAAACCCTTCCTATTTATGTACCCATCCAGATGCCCTTTAAATGTTCTAATTGTACCAGCCTCCCTCACTTCCTCTAGCAGCTCATTCTATACATGCACCATGCTCTGCATGAAAAAGTTGCTCCTTAGGTCCCTTTTAAATCTTTCCCCTCTCAGCTTAAACATACCCCCTCTAGTTTTGAATTCCCCTACCATGGGAAAAAGACCTTGGTTATTCATTTTAGCTCACTTTCCCAGCGTACCACCACGTCCAAGTGTACACCTGATCAGGTCCCAAGATTTATCCACTTTTATGCGTTTTAAGACGTTCAGCACCCCCTCTTCTGTAATGCAGACATTTTTCAAGATGTTGCTATTTATTTCCAAAGTTCTCTAGCTTCCTTATCCTTCTCTACAGTAAATACAGATACAAAGTACTTGTTTACTATCCCACCCCCCATCTCCAGAGGTTTTACATACAGGTGGCCTTGCTGATCATTAAGGAGTCCTATTCTCTCCTTAGTTACTCTACTAACCTTAATGTATTTGTAGAATCCCTTTGAATTCTCCTTAACCCCATTTGCCAAAGCTACCTCATGTCCCCTTTTTACCCTCCTGATTTCCCTCAAGTATAATTCTACCGTCTTCATACTCTTCTAGGGGTCCACTCAATCCCGGTTGTCTATATCTGAAATATGCTTCCTTCTTTTGTTGACTAAACCCTCAATGTCTCTAGTCATCCAGCATTCCCTACACTAACCATCTTTGTTCCTCACCATAACAGGAACATACTGTCTTGGGATTCTCGTTATCTCATTTTTGAAGGCTTCCCACTTTCCTGACACTTGTTTACCTGCAAATATCCACCCCCAAAGAAGTTTCTTTACATAAAAAAAATCACTGACCCCTCTCAAATTCAAGGAATTTTGATCCTACAAGTAGCCTCTACCTTTATTTTTGATCTCAGCTAATGAAATGCCGGACAAGTTAGATCCCAGAGTGGAAACAAGCTTGATAGATCTTAAATTTCATTTTTCTTTTAGTTTACTATGGCGTGAACTCATTCAGAAGAGGCTCCAAATGTACTTTTAGCAAAAAAATGACTCAAAAGAAAAATTCAAACTATGTTACACTAGCCAAGAAAAACAATGAATTTTTCCCTGCCTTGATTATGCTTTTTACAACTATTGATAATGATCACATGGTTATCATTAAACTAGTGTTTACTCCCAGAATTTTATTTAATCCAAAATTCACTTCTGATGGAGAGGAATTTGAACCATGTCTACAGAATATTAGCCTGTGTTCTGGACAACTACATACAACATAGAACAGAGAACAGTACAGGCCCTTCGGCCCATGATACCTCTGACATCTCCCCTATACCTTCCTCCAATCACGTTAAAATTATGCCCCCTCATAATAGTCATTTCCACCCTGGGAAAAAGTCTCTTACTATCCACTCTATCTATGCCCGTCATCATCTTGTACACCTCTATCAAGTCACCTCTCATCCTTCTTTGGTCCAATGAGAAAAGCCCTAGGTCCCTCAACCTTTCCTCATAAGACCTGCCCTCCAGTACAGGCAACATCCTGGTAAATCCCCTCTGCACCCTCTCTGAAGCTTCCACATCCTTCCTATAGTGAGGCGACCAGACCTGAACACAATATTTCAAGTGTGGTCTAACCAGGGTTCTACAGAGCTGCAGCATAACCTTGCAGCTCTTAAACTCAATTCCCCTGCTAACATTACCATTGGCTACTGCTTCCCAAAACCAGTAATGTTTTCACTGGAGTCTTTCACAGCAGAATCTGTGGGTCTTACTGTCTAGTGAGTTGGTACCCATGTTATTCTTCCTTCTGCCTATTTGCAACCCAGTCATGCCCAGTGTTTCACTATGTATAGATCACATAAATATATGTAAACATAAATACTAGCTGTAAAGTATGTGCAATGTCAAGTGATGGTGAAGATTGTCAAAGCTTCTTCAATCAACATTTTCTTCAGCTTTTCACATTGCTCCTGAATCACAGCCTGGCCAGGTAACATTTCTTTGGTAAGCAAAAACAGAAAGACACAAATGATAGGGTTGTGGTGAGGAGAATAAGGCATGCTTTGGTTATCTGGCTGAGTGGCTTGCTAGCTCATTTAATAGGGCAATTGACAGTCAACCACTGTGGCTCTGAAGTCACATGTGGGCCAGACCAGGAGACGATGGCGGACGGTGGCTGACTTCCATCCAATAATTGTGAACGGTTTCATGGACATCTGTAGATTCTTAATTCCAGACCTTTTATTATTGAATTCAAATTCCACCATCTGGTGGAATTCGAACCTGAGTCCCAAGAATATTAGCTGAGTTTCTGGATTAATAGTCTAGTGATAATACCACTCGGCCATTACCACCCTGTAATTTTAGATTACCTACACTTCCCATCCTACTCCCCATCCCAATTTTCATGGAACAAAGCCAGTTTTTCATGGTTTGTGGATCTCGGAGGAATTATGAATTGAATTTGGGATTCAGGATTTTTTTGAAAATTAACTTCAAAAAATCTTGATCTTATCTATGCCCATCTTCCCCCTCATGCCAACTCATTCCCTCAATCAAACTCCGTGGTCACGTACAGCCCCATGCTAACTAATGTCCCCAGTCCATTGGCAAAGGCCTCTCATACACTCCACACCAACTCATGGCCTTAAAATAACTATTTACTCAATATACATTATTATTAGAACAAAATAAACCATATAGTAACAATATCATGTATTAAACTTTCTAGGGAAAACACATGGGTAATTTTTTGAAAAAAAAACTTGATTGAATTTTGAAAACAACCGAGAACTTTAAACAGACAATTGTAGTTTGAACAACAAAAGCTTTAACGATGAGACACCTCTTAACCAAGTGCAATTAAACACTGAGACACTGACAAAAATGGATCACAGAAGGCAATACCTTGTAACTTCATTGAGATGTCAATCAAGCAAAGTCAACACTTATTGAGATACCTGTAAACAAACACACTCACATATCTTTTTATAAGCCTGTAGGTGAGCTATCCAGAACAGGCAGCAATGCAGAGGCCTCAGAATGGATGCAACTCAATGGTCAAGCAAGCCCCAGAAAAGCAGGGTGATGGTGGACTTAATTATTGAGGAAAGGGGGAAGGTGTTTCCAAGGGTGCAGCCCTTGAAGCCATAGGACACTCTGCGGACAAAGTGTGACTGATCAGGAGTGCCTCCCACTTCCTCTGAATCAGCAAGGAGACCACCTTGGGTGACATTGGGCCCCTAGCTGCAGACAGAATGGGGTGAAACTATTGCTGGCTCTTGATTGGCCCCCAAAGGCCTTAATTCACTTGCAGGTGAGAAATCTGTCCTTGGCCTTCTCTATCAAAATAAATCGGAGTTTGTCAGGAAAGTACAGGCAGTTTACCTTGCCCTTCTCTTTGATTATATGCCTATCCCTTTCATACTCCTTCATATAGCTGCAAAGGGCAGAATGAAATTTTGTCCATCAATATAGGTTATATGCTTAATTCCTGAAATAGAATTTGAACTCACAACAATAGGATTTAGAGTTAGGAGTAATACCGACTGAACCAAGCTAATTTAATAAGCCTTAACTCCTAATAAGCAACAGGCAGCAGAATTCTCTTGTGGTAATGTCCAAATTATTTATGCAGGTGAAAATAAAATACATTCCAGTGCAAAATACTTCAGCAAATAGTAACAAACATTTCACTAAAACTATAAAATGCTATTCTCACCTATTATTTGCTTTCTGTCTGACAGCAATCTCGATATTCAAAAGTCGCATTTCCTTTAACTGCATGTGGTGATATTAAACATAGAAACATAGAACATTGGAGCAGGAGGAGACCATTCAGCCCTTCAATCTGCTCTGCCATTCATCATGATCATGGCTGATCATCCAACTCAATAGCTTAATCCTGCTTTCTCCCTTTAACCTTTGATCCCATTTGCCCCAAGTGCCATATCTAGCCACCTCTTGAATATATTCAATGTTTTGGCATCAACTACTTCCTGTGGTAATGAATTTCCCAGGCTCACTGCTCTTTGGGTGAAGAAATGTCTCCTCAACTCTGTCTTAAATGGTCTCCCACGACTACTCAGATTGTGACCCCTGGTTCTGGACACACCCACCATCAGAAACATCCTTCCTTCATCTGCCCTGTCTAGACGTGTTAAAATTTTATACGCCTCTATGAGATCCCCGCTTAGTCGTCTGAACTCCAGCGAAAACAATCCGAACCTAGTCAATCTCTCCTCATATGTCAGTCCCACCAATCCTGGAAGTGAGCCTTCGCTACACTCCCTCAAAAGCAAGAGCATCCCTCCTCAGAAAAGGGGACTGAAACTGCCTCCACTAATTTCTACAGATGCACCATTGAAAGCATACTGACCAGGTACATAATGGCATGGTATAGCAACTGTCCTGTCCAGGACTGTAAGAACAAAAGGTGGTGTGCACAGCCCAAACCAGTATGGAAGCCACCCTTCCACCCATGGACTTTATTTACACTTATTGCTGCCGCAGAAAGGCAGTCAATATCAAAGACCCATCGCACCCCGATAATGATCTCCTACAACCTCTTTCGTCAGGCAGAATATACAAAAGCCTGAACACACACACAAGCAGGTTCAGAAACAGTTTCTTTCCAACTGTTACCAGACTGTTGAATGGACTCTAGCCTCAAATAACATAACTTGCAATGTAACCTTTCTGATCTGTACATTCTTTACTTGCTGTGATCTGCCTGTGCTGCTCATAAACAAGGCTTTTCACTGTATTTTGGTACACATGACAATAAAAATCTAACACAACATCCCAGATATGGCCTCACCAAGGCCCTGTATAAGTGCAACAACACATTCCTGCTGCTGTGTGTGAAACCTCTTGCACAGCTAGATTGGCAATGATTCCCTTCTCATTACTCAGTACCCAATATAAGATGGCCTACTCTCTAGTTGGTTCCTCCACATATTATCAAGAAAACCATTCTGTATACACTCCATGAATTCCTGCTCTACGGCACTGTGGCTAATTTGATTTGCCCAATCTATGCGCAATTTAAAATCATCCATCGTCACCGATATTCCCTTATCATGTGCATCTCTAATTTCCTGTTTAGTGCCATTCCCAACATCACCACTGCAGTTTTTGGCGTCTATATATGACACCCACTAATGTTTTTTGCAGTTGGTATTTCTCAGTCTACCCATGGAGACTCCACATTGTCAGAGCTAACATCCTTTCTCACAATTGTGTTCATATCCTCTTTAACCAGCAATGCCACTCCATCACCTTTTCCTTCTTGTCTGGGTTTCCCGAATACTGAATACCCTGGGACATCCAGTTCCCATCACAGGTCACCCTGCAGCCATGTTTCCGTAATCCCAATTATATAGTATCCATTTACATCTGTCTGTACGATTAGTTCATCCACTTTATTGTAAATGCTCAGTGTATCAAGGCACAAAGCCTTTAAGTTTCTCTTTTTAACACTGTTTCTTGTTCTTATTTTTCTCAATAGCCCTTTTTGAATTTTGTCCTTGGTTTCTCTATAACTTTTCTTATTCCCTTTTCTATCTTTTGTTTTTGTTCTTGTTCCATCCTCCTGTGACTCCTTACCTATGCCAGGGGAATGGAAACCTATTAGTATAAACCCTCCCCAACTGTTCTATTCCAGCTAGCAGGTGTCAATCCTAAGATCGCTACCTTCAAGGTATGATTTCTTAACTTTCTTCCTAGTTCCCTGTATTCTTCTTTTAGGACCTCATCCTTTTTTTTAAACCTATGTTGTTTGTAGCGATGTGTACCATGATCACTGGCTGTTCACCCTTCCCCTCCAGTACATCCTGTACCTACTGGGAAACATTCTTGACCATAGCACCAGGGAGGCACATATCATCCTGGAGTCTTATTTGCAACCACAGAAATACCTGTCTATTTCCCTTACAATTGAGTCCTCTATAACTTTTGCCCTGCTACACTTTTTGCCCCTCCCCTCTGCAGCTGAACTAACCATGGTGCAATGGATTTGACTGCTGCTGCTTTCTTCTGAGAGGTAATTCCCTTCAGTAGTATGCAAAACTGTATATCTGTTTTGCAGAGAAATGGCTACAGGATATTCTAGCACTACCTAGCTATCTGTCTCGCTCTGCCTGGTAGTCACCCATTCCCTTCCTGTCTGCAGAGTGCTATACACGATACTCTCTGCCTCGCGGGTGCTGAACAGTGTCCCCATATGCCACTTCAGCTCTGAAACTCGAGCTTCCAGAAGCTGTAACTGGAGACACTTTCCGCACACATGCAGACCTGGGGGACTTGAACGGTCCCTTGCCTGTCGCATGGAGCAAGAGGAGTAAACCAAGACTTTGATGCCCTCTTGCCATGGTTGAACTCTTTAAAATAAAACCTTGGAGATACTTAACATTAGATTAAATCAAATCCAGTTATTGGTGGCCCTCCTTTCCTGGTCCGTGTCCTACCCTTACAGATAAGAAGCCAAAAAAATGTACTATTAACTATTTCTTAACACACCTCAGATGTGGCACTCTCTCAAACATTTTCCTAAAAAAATCCATATATACAACATTCATCCCATTTATCTGTTGGACCTTATTCCTTCAACAAAATCAACTCAATTGGTTAAACATTTACTTTACAAATCCTGCTATTAGTTTTATTTAGCCCATGCCTAAGTCATTGCTATCCAATATTTTACTGGCTACTGCAATTTTGATTTGCTAATGATAAATGAATAGTTATAGTCATTGGGCATGTGCCAACAATACTCAGTTGCGCAGTATATCCATGCATACCCTAACCTTATCTGGCGATATGCAAAATGGTGAGAGAGAAACTGTTTAAGTGCTTTTAGATTATTGCGTGTGCCTTACTTCTACATTTATGAATTTTGTGTTGAAATGATGTATACAATAGGGGAAACCTCTGACACTGTATACTAAATCAGCTCAGCCAATCAGAATAACTGCTTTGAGCCAGCAGATGGACACAAACCCACCTAATACTTGGCAACTCCAACACAGCCCTTGCTCATGAAAGGTAAAAAGGTTCTAATCCTATTTTGAAAGGAAAGCATGGCAGATTTGTTGTACACTGTCCTATTTAACATTTTCAGTGAGCATTTTGAATGAGTCAAAATACCCACTGCCTAATGCTGCTGAACAAGATAGCCTAAAGCTGCACTAAGACGTCTGATATATTCATGTCAGAATTCCAAACTTCAGTTTGTAAATATTTGGAAAATCTCCAGAGTTCTTATTAAAAGAAGTGCAAGTAGCTAAAAGCATATCAACCATAGCCACAGCCACCGAGCCAGTTTCGGATTTCTGATGGAAAACAACTTTCCAAATGTTTGCTGATTCCAAACCATATTAGTATTGTAGAAACATCTCCATATGCCTCATTATTTACAGAGAAGTGGGGAAGTTAAAAAAGATGAAGAATGTAAAGAAGTTGCAAGATAGGCCAGAAAAGATGAGGAACCAAGTCAAGGTGTCCTGTAGATCTTGAATCCCAATGTCTAGCTTAGGTTCTTCTTCTTGCTTCCTGGGAGCTTCACATTTCAGCTTACTAGGCAGGAGACAGCAGCCATGGGTACTTAGGGAGCATCTCCAACAAGTGAACGGGGATACGGGCAGGATCAGTTACTACCAACAAGTTGGACTGAGAGGCAAAAGCTCTGGAGATACGTGGGCAAAAATTAAAAGCTACAATGGTTGAGGGGGTTGTTGTTGGGTGTTGAGGGAGGAAGGGAGGGGTGAGTGGAGGGGAGGCTTCTTGACAGGTTGAACAGAGAGTGAATTTCTGCTCTTTCTGGTTTACAAGATGCATTGTAAAGGTCTCTCTCTCTCTCTGATAGCATGCAGTTCCCGCCTCCCTTTCATTGTCAGGTTTCCTGAACCTTGGGAAACCCAAGCAGCAACTAGAGAGTTAAATCAGGCTAACAACAGCACTGTGTGATGTAACTGAAATATGATATTGAATTGTAACATCTTTTTCTGACAGGAAGGTCAGGTGTCATGAAATGGGACCATTGTAGAGATGGCAGTAGGCACCTAAACAGCACGTTGGATACATGTTCCCAGCAAGTGTCATAGTTAATATGGAGGACATTAATATTTATAGCAGAAAAGGAGACAAAGTAGCCCATGCGCTAATTCTTTGATAGAGTAATACAATTCTCCTATTTGCCATTTTCCCTGTCTGTTGACAGTGTAGTTTCTACTATACCCAAATAGTTATCCACTTCTTTTTAAAAAGTTAGTTCCACCTATTTTTTGTGGGGTGTCATTTTAAATTTGAAACAAAAATATCTTCAGCCTCTTCCTTCAATCTTTTTGGTGAGGAAAACTTAGTGCCCTGACACATCAACCAGTGGGAATTTTTATTTGACCTTTCACCTTATCAAAATCTGTCATAACTTTGAATTTTAACTGAGTTATTTACTTCCCCTTTTTGCGCTGCATCTAAATTTGCAAATCTCCACTCATTTTGCACAACATCCACTTCCAAACATTTTCCAAATATTTATAGTTGCTAACTCCATTGTGTTTTCCAAAACCTCTTTCAAGAGGTATTGATTTTTCTACTTTTAATCCCATATTAAAATAAATTAATTTGTGTTCTGAAATCATTGATGCAATAATTGGTGCGTTGGGAAAGCACTCCAGTGGTCCTATAGCTATGCCAAGGTGCGAAAATCATACTGAAAACCTCAAAACATTTTCCAGGATTGAGTTTGTTAAAAATGTATATTAAAGCAAGTATCTGCAAGGTGAATTCTGTTGTGGCTTTGCAAATACGTCCATAGTAGCTGTAGCACAAACACCAAGTTAGGTGAAATGTATAAATTACAAACACTATTAGCAGTCTCACCACTCACAGCAATTTCAAAATTCTCCATACTCACAGGTACTGCATTGAGGGCAATTTATCAAATGCATCATTCTGTATTACTTCTAGTGGGTTGGATTTTAAATTCCTGTTAAATAGAGAGGAAAAAAAGAAAGGAATCATATCAGAAAAACTTCTAGGAACATTCTTAGTTCCATTGCTACTACGCTGATACAGTAAATTTTAAAAATACAAATTCTGAATACTGCATTCAGGACAATAGCTACTTTTTTGAATTTTGTCAACAACGTCATTCCTCATGAACAGTGTGCAACTTCCACAATATTTCTTTTTGCCTTATCCCACGTGATTAATTGTTGCATGCATGTAACAACACATTTGATTCAATGGTTGGGAAAGCTTTTTATTGGTGAAATCTACTAATTGATAATGCTGCAATTATTGCAGACTATTACCGAGTCTTCTAGTCAAACAGTGACATTCTACATTACAGTCACAACTTTTCTGCCCAACTACACTACCATTAACATGATACTTGCTGACAGCATAAAGGTGGCTTGGGAGTTTTTTCAAAATTAAATTTCAGTCACGGTCACATTACATTGAACGCACTTTATTTATGTGTGCACAAACATCATCATTTACCCTTGATAATAGCTTATTTTGGCACACCTACTGGTTGGCAATAGGGACATTTCTTTTATTATGGAGAAACAATGCAGTATTTTTAAATTGTCTCCTTTTTGAGTATTGGTCTGGTAGTATTGTACCTGCCTGTCTATGGGAAATGGTTGAATTGCAGACTCTAGATAAGTTAAAAGGAATGTTATAAACAAATTCAAAGCTCGTAAAGAGTCTTATCAGCCAATACAGTCAGACAGATACAAAAACGGGCAATACTGACACTGCCTTACCCCAACATGCCCAGGCCTCCAGAGTCTTTCCAATTCACAGCTCCATGCTGTCTAACCATTACCAATCTCAAGGTTCCATTCTCCTACTCCCCTCTCTTAATTCAACAGGAGAGCTACCAACTTTATGCACAACTACGCTAAACTGACAATTGCACACCTCCAAACAATTGAGAACCAGGTGCACTAGAATCTCATGCAATACCAACTCTCTCGATGATAAGACTTTATTGAAATTTTTTTCACATTAATGAGTATAGATGGCATGCAATTGTATTACAATTTGATGCCACCACAGGTCAGTGTCATTTTCGATACACCACAAGCACATGCTGACTTTATCACTACTCTGCCTAATTAAATCATACTTATGAAGTTTCCCGTTTTTGTAGGCTACTTAAATTTCCACCCAAAGTTATTATAAATACTCAGCAAATCTGGAAGCATCTGCAGAAAAATAAACCAATTTATTGTTTTAGTTCAATGGTCTCTATCTCCCTGAAAGGTTAATTAAGCTTCTCCGCCTGCTGAAAAGGGAGACCAATGGTGTTGTTGTTGTGTCATTGGACAAATAATCCAGACACCCAGGTTCAAGCACTGTGGATGTGGCTTCAAATCCCACAACAAAGGTGATGAAGTTTGAAGTAAATTAAACAAAACCAGGTAATTAAAGATATTCTCAGCCATGGTAGTCATGAAACTATCATTGTGTAAGTGCATGTCATTGACTAATGTCCTCCAGTGACAGAAAATGCTGATCTGCATCTGAATTGAGCTACACATGACTCCAAATCCAAAGATTCACAGTTAAGTGCCTTCTGAAATGGCATACCAAGGCACTCAATTAAACAGCAATTAGGCATGGGCAATAAATGGCAAATCCCATGAACAAATAAAGAAAATATAGAGACTGCTAAATGTACTGAATATTTTTAATGCTGGGGAAGTAGTTTAAGTTGTTGATATTATACTTACAATTGTCTAAAGAAACGTAATCCATGCCAGGATTTGAATGTTCCATCCAGCAGCGTTGATACCTTATTGTCAGAAAGATCGCTGTGCAAGAAACCACAATAAAATTACAATTTCAATTCCTTGAGTATTACAAAATTTTGCTTCATGTTGATTTCTTATCTTTGAGAATTTTTAGTATTCACTAAGGGGTAAATACAACACTTTTAAATGCATTCCCTCAAAAGTGAAGCACACTGTTCTATTACTTTGTAGTTTGCTTTGTATTATTTGATGAACGTTCCTTCTGTTGTCGGAAGCAGATCCTATTCATTAGACATCTGGGGGTCCCATGACACACCTGGAATTCCAGTTAACTACTCAGGACAAACAGTTTGGACAGTTCCTTTTACACCCAAACAAGATAGACCTAAACAAGGATCTGGAAAGACAAGGTGAAAATTATCAATGAGGGACCAGGATGAACGACAGCAGTCCCTCCTTCCATACCAGGCTAATCTTGCGGTTGGGTAGACTGCCTGCCGAATAATGCCAGCTGCACAGGGATGTCTCTTCAGCTCAACAACTGTATCTGAATGACGTCAAGACCTCAAAATGACTCCAGTCTCTTTGAGGTGACAGTGGGCAGGTTATTGGCACACTTAACTAGTGACCATCTTGGAAGTTAAAACTGAAGCTAGAGAGGCTACAAGGTGTTAAAATGGAAAACTCATCCCTTCAAATTAATAGTTGGCCATTCTGGTAAGGCAGAATAAATAAATTATATTCTGCATCTGCACTGTAGTATGCCTGACCTGGATACGCAATGTGTGACAATGCAGACAGAACTGATGTTCTCATTTCAATGAATGTAAAATAACACCCAAATACATTAATATACATTTTGTAAACATAAAGTTTGTCTGAATAATCGCCTATACATTTATGTCTCGAGTTGGTTGCTTTTGGGTATGCTGGGTCCAAAGCAGGCAGGAACAAAAGTTGGAACAAAGAGAAAGTTGCTGGACTCAGCAGGTCTGGCAGCATCTATGAAGGAGAAAACAGAGTTAACGCTTCGGGTCTGGTGACCCTTCCTCAGAAGACCTTCCTCATTCCTGACTGATAGCATCCACAGTTCTTTTGGTTTTTATTTAGGAGCAAAAGTTGATTACTACTCAATCAACTGCACTGCTGCACCAACAATTTTCCACCAAAAATTGCAATTTTCCCAGAATCACATAGGACTGCCATGTCAGTTCCTATAAACGAAGGGAAGGGGGTTACACAGCAGGAGGTCAGCATGGCACAATAGTTCAAGGCTTTCTGAACTTTCAGGGCAAGAAATGAGAAGGATGATGCCTTTCAGTTTCTCTGCCTTGACATAATATGAAAAGATTCTGGATACTTATGCCTCAGATAAAGCTCAGAAAAATGTAATGGCACTGCTCCCTTCAAGCTTTTCTGACCAATATTATACCATCTCCTCTCCTTTGGTATTCCAATCAGTAGCATACTCATTGCAGACACAGTAAAGGCTGTATGCACCCTTGTAAAGGGCTAGTTGTGAGGGAACAGATTCTCCTTATCTACTCTATCCAGCCAGCTCGTGGTTTTGAAACCTTTATGAAACCTCCTCTCAGACACCTTCTCTCGAAGGAGAACAGTCCCAGCTTCTTCAATCTATTTGTATAACTGAAGTTTTTCATTCCTATAACCATTCTTGAAAACTGCACTTGCATTCACATCTTTCCTTATAATGTGGTGTTCGCAAATCTACACAATATTCCAGTTAAGACCTAAAATATATCTTATCGGGTAATGAACTCTTTTATCCAAATGCTCCCCACAGACAACATGGTGTGAAGCTGGATGAACACAGCAGGCCAAATAGCATTAGAGGAGCAGGAAAGCTTAACGTCTCGGGTCGAGACCCTTCTTCAGCAAAAAAAAGAAGGGTCTCGACCTGAAACATCAAGCATTCCTGCTCCTCTGATGCTGCTTGGCCTGCTGTGTTCATCCAGCTTCACACCGTGTTATCTCAGATTTTTCAGCATCGGCAGTTCCTACTATCTCTCCCCACAGATAGTTGGCCCACCTCGTTTTCCAACAGCAGATCCAGCAACGTCTCCTTCCCAGTTGAATTGACAACATACTGATCAAGAAAATGCTCTTGAACACATTTCAGAAATTGTCTCTCCTTCCCTATTCATCTAGCATAATCCCAATCAATAAAAAGATCCACAGAGATCAGTTCTAGAGGGCAAAGTGGAGAGTAACTGATAGATGAGATGGCCCAAGGCATAGTTAGATAATGAATGAAACAAAGTGGTGTGAGAATGGTCAAAGATGGGTGAAACAGAACTCCTGGCAAGAGTAGCTGCAAGCAGCAGCAGCAAGGACCCTACTATGTTGTACATCTCTACGATTTTCCAGCAAACTTGCTGGTCAATTTATTACTATTTTGAAAATATCCCCAATGGCAAGAAACACTTGTTTTGCTTCCATGTCAATATATTCTTTAATCAGTATTGCTGTCCATCTCCCTTTTGTTCTTCTGTTCCTTTCCTGAATACATTATATCCTTGTACATCATGTATCCAGTTCTCATTACCTTAAAGTGATAGATCCCTTATCGCCACTACATTGTATTCCCATATTGCTATCTAAAATGGAACTACTGTCCCGTAATCTTTAAAGGTTTCACTTTATGCACTTTATTCTTCTTTTCTACTGTTGCATGCTGGTACCAATCACCTGCCAATTTAGTTTAAATTCTAGCAAACCAGTGAACTTTTTCTGGAAAACTAAGTGCCAGTTCTTATGAGGTGCAGTCTATTCTACAAGAATTGGTAGCTCTCGCCCAAAACTGGTATCAATGCTCAAAGAATTTGAAGCCCTCCCTCCTGTAGCATTTTTCAAGCGATACATTGAACCTTCCTACCTTTCTATTTCTACTCTGGCTAGCACATAGCACGGAGTAATCCAAAGATCTTCAAGGTCTTACTTGTTGCATTCCTCCCCAGCTGCTGAAATCTGACAACAGGATCTCAATCTCTGCCACTCTGTGTCTATCCTTGGTACCAAAATATACCACAACTTCTGGTTCACTCTATTCTCCTTGTAAAATATTATACACATTCTCTCTGATGTCTTTTATCCTGACTCCAGGAGACAATACAACATGCAGGGCTCAGCCCCTGTCAGTTTCCTGAGTCTGAATGTCATTTTACAACGACAAGTTCAGTTGGTGATTATTCTAGACCTCTAATTATGCTCTTCTCCACAAGTGAAAACATTCTGTCTGTGCAATTTTGCACAATTTTGAAGTTCACTATTTGGTCACACTGTCAGACTTCTCCCCCGACTCCCCCAAGAGATCCAATCTGTTCATCCTTTCTTGATAACGCACAAGATTCTTGGATATTTTCAAATAAAAACTCACAGAATTTCCAGGAAAGGTAAAGCCTGAAATGTATAGCCTGCAATTTTTGTGATGACATTTCCGGAAAGATTCCTATGTTGGAATAAAAACAAACAGATCAATAACATTCCATCTGAAACGTAAAAATGCCTAAAAAAGTCAATGTATAACAAATACAAAATCCTATGATAAAGCTCCTATTCATTACTCTTACATAAAACTACTAGAATACTAAAAGCATATAGTTATCAAACTTTTATCTAACTCAAGATACTTCCAAAAGTTCTAGATTGAAGAGTTACTTTGTCCTACTTGAACAGATCAATGAACCTAATAATATGACTGGCATCACACAAAGTGGAATTGCAAATATTGTTGTATGTTGTGCCTTGTGGAGCTACCTAAACCTGACAGAACAAATGATGGTTGCGTTTAAAAGTGTGTAGTACATTAGGTACTCAAGAAAAGTTTCCTCCCATGCCTCCTCTGTTTTATTTAAATATGACAGAGAGAATATTCACTGAAATTACCAACCAGCAACTGGAAAAGTAATAGAAAATGTGAAGCTGAACAGTGGGGCACTACCACAAATAGTTACATGAATGAATGGAATAATATTGGGTATTGAATAAAATTGGTAATAAAATAAATTATTCACCACTAACATCTTGGTATACTTCAGGCAAAGAAAAAAAGGTTTTGCATTTATATGATGCTTTTCAAAACCAACAGATGGCTCAAAATACTTCACAACTAATAAAGTTAGAAGAGTAACCACAGTTGTCATGAAGGAAACATGGCAGCCAATTTGTGCTCAACAACTTCCCAATAACAGAAAATGAAGATGACCAGATAATTTGTTTTTGTGTGATGTAGACTGGGGAATAAACAATAACCTAGACACCAGGGAAAACTCCACTCTGCTTCTTCAAAATAATGCCAAATGATCTCTTACGTTCACTCAAGCAGGCAGCGGGGATATCAATTTAACATTTCATGCAAAAGGCAATATGTCTGACAACGCGCTGCTCAATCAGTTGTGCACTAAAAGTATCCACCTTGGTATATGTGCCTGGAATCTTTTGATTCAGGACCAAGAGTGCGACCAATTGAACCACAGCTGAAAAACACTTCACTATTTCAAATTCAGTGGAAGTGACACAATTTTCCCTCAATAATTCAAACAGAAAGCAAGCCTGTAGTATGCAGGATATTTAACAGTGAGAAATAGGATCACATTCTGAGGCTGGACTGAAGTACAGGGCTAGATAGTACATGAATCCACCAGATATGTTTTAAGATTGTGGCCACGTAAAATACGTCAGGTGGTATACCGGCTATCTTCTCAATCACACCTGAGATTAACAATATAACATGCTGTCATTCCATGGCAAGCTACTTTATAAACTTACATGAACAAAGGTGGGAAATAAAAGCAGCAATCATTCAGGGGATACCCTCCATGCATCAGGGACATCCATCCTCAGATGCCGCTTCACCTCTTTGTCCATCCAATGTTCATGCCAAAACAAGCCATTCCAAAACCCTCTCCCTCTTGCATGGATTCTTGATTCCTTTCCAACCCTAAATGGGGTACAATGGCGAAGTGCTAATGTCACTAAACTAGAAATCTAGAATGCAGGATCATGTTCTTCGGACATAGAACATAGAACAGTACAGCATAGTACAGGCTCTTCAGCCCACGATGTTGTGCCGACCTATAATCCTACTAAGATCAATCTACCCTGCATACCCTACATTTTATTATCCTCCATGTGCCTATCCAAGGGTAGCTTAACAGTCTCTAAAGCATCTGATTCCACTACTACTGCCGGCAGTGCATTCCACGCACCCACCACTCTCTGTGTGAAGATAGGTTGGAATCCCACCGTGGCAGATGGTGAAATCTGAATTCAATTTTTTTTAAAAAAGTTTGCAATTAAAAGTTAGCCTAATGACAACTGTCAAATTTTGCAAAGAAAAACAACTTCGTTTTCTAATACTCTTTTCAGAAGAAAATCTAACATCCTTTCCTGGTCTTGCCTACATGTGACTCTGGACCAAAAGCAATTGGTTTGACTCTTAACTGTCCTCTGGAAAATTAGGGATGTTGTCCTGGTCAGCAACATCCACAGCCCATGAACAAATGAAGAAACTCAGAGTTACATTCTTGGGGCAGTCATGATCCTTTTTAGGCCCTGAAGGCTACTGAGCTCTCGTACTGCCGAGAGTGATGGAGTTGCCAGGCAATCAGATAGGATGGCAGCTCTGAGGATAGATTCCCTCCTGTGTGAGGGACAAAAATCCCACAATTTGGTAATGTAGCCAGCCTGCAGCAATGTTACAGTTTCGAGACAGGCTTCTTCCTAGTCAATTAGCCCTACGCTGATTTTCCTTTTGGAAGAAGGGGCAAGCCATTTCACCCTGCTAATTTCCTGCCCTACAGTTGAGGAAAGTATCATCTAATTACTGACGTAAGAACTCTTGAAGCAACCACTGAGTAGTTAACAGAAAATGCTTACCTGTTTTAGACATTTATTGATTAGTTTTATATTTCATCTCTTCAACTTGAATATTATTTACAGTTACGAAAATGGGAAGTTTTAAATAAGTAATTTAAAGTCACTTGTTTAAAAATGATCAGCTATACTTACAATTTCTTTACTAAGATGAGCCCTTCAAATGAATCCTTCTGTAGTGTGTCAAGTTGATTTCCATGTAGATCTCTAAAACAGTTGATTCAATAATTAAAGTATCAATTTATATAATGAAAAAACTCATTGATCAATTCCTGAGTTGGATAATTTAAACAAATAATGCAGGATGATAATTCTTGTGGTTGCTATGCGCAGGATTGCATTTTTAGCAAATTCATCGCTATCATTATTCTAAAAACACCAGAGAAGATCTGCAAGAAATAACTTATGGCATGGTGTCAGATTGTGACAAATTTATCAAATGATATTCAATTACAATGGTGTGTTTTCTCAGATGGCCAGGTTGGCTAGTGGAGTTAGTGTTGGCATCACAACTATTCATGTTATACATTTGATTCGGATGAAGGAATTGATTTGTTGCTAAGTTTGTAGATGACACAAAAATAGGTGAAGGGACAGCTCATGTTGAAGAAGTAGGGAGGCTGCAGAAAGATGTGGACAGACTAGTAGTCTGGGCAAGGAAGTGGCAGATGGAATACAGTATGGTAAAGTGTATGGTTATGTGCTTTGGTGGGAATAGAGGCATAGAATATTTTCTCAATGGGGAAAGGCTCTGAAATCTGAAACACAAAGGGACTTGACAGTCCTAGTTCAAGATTCTCTCAAGGTTCACACTTAGATTCAACTGGCAACTAAAAAGACAAAAGCAATGTCAGAATTCACTTCAAGAAGGCTAGGTTACAATAGTAGGGATGTAAGGCTGAGGTTGTATCAGGCTCTGGTCAGACCATGTTTGGAATATTAATAGCAAAATTGGATGTGCTGGCATTTGTCTGACATGATTTCCCTTCATGAAGCCATGGTGACTTGGCTTGATCATATTATGCAACGTTATATTATGCTATAATATTGTCATATTATAATAGACTCGTGCATTTTCCCAGATACAGACACTAAACTAATTGGCCAATTGTTATCTATTTTTGTTGCTTTCCTTTTTAAATGAAGGATTACACTGGCAGTTCTCTGATCCTCTGGGGCTTTTCCAGAATCTAACAACTCTTCGAAGATTACAATCAGTGGATCCACTGTCTCTGTAGCTACTTGTTTTAATATCCTAAGATCCACCCCATCTGGTCCAGTGGAATTACCGATCTTTACCCCTATTAGGTTCCCAAATGTGTTTTCCTCTAGTGATAGTTATTATATTTATTTCCTCTCTTCCTTCATGCTTTGTTTACTTATTATTTTATTACCTTTTGAATGCTATTAGTATTTCCTGCTGTGAAAACTAATGGAAAGCAGTTGTTCCACTCTTTTGCCATTCTCTGGTTCCTCTTTATTTCCTGAAACACTTTCTCCAAAGAAGGTATATTATTTTAGGCCTCTTTCATTCATTTTATAAATTTAAAGAAGCTGTTGCTGTCCATCTTAGAAACAGCATGCGAGTATACCCTCAAAGTTTACCTTCTCCCTCTTTATTATTCTTTTGGTCATGTTTTATTAGCTTTTAAAGCTTTCTCAATCCTCTGACTTGATCTTTATTAGATGAGATGTTTTTCTTTCACTTTGATGCTTTCCTAAACTCCAGCTAGCTCTGTCTCCATTCCTCTGTAATTATTTAATTGCTCCTTATTTAAATTTAGCACCTAAGGGTCACCCTCTCAAACTGAATGCTAAATTCTACCACTGGTAGAAGATATGGTCACTGTTTTCTAGGGGATCTTTTACTCTAAATCATTTATTAAACCTGCCTCGTAACATATCATCAGACCTAAAGTTACATAATCCCTGGTTTGAGCCACAGTTTATTGTTTTGGGAAAGTGTCCCAAATTCACTCTTCTTCATGGTCCCCTCTGGCAATCTGACTTTTCCAATCTACATGCAGATTAAAGTCACCTATGATTATTGAACTGAATTTTTAAAGATGCTTTCATTAAAAAAAGCCTTTATTGAAAAAAAAAGCCTGCATTATCTCCTGATTTATTCTTTGTCCCACCACATACGGTAGGGGGCCTACAGACTATTTCCACCAATGTCTTCTTTCTATTTTTATTTATCACCTCCAACCATATGGGTTCCACATCTTCCGTTCAAAGACTTCTTACTATTTTACTCCATCCCATACAAAACAATGATGTCCATCATGGTTTCTTTATTGTCCATTCTTTCAAAAAGTTGCATACCCACAGCTTTGATATCTTTGTAGCCATATCTCTGTAATTGTTATAAGATCATACCCATTCACCTGTATTTGTTAATTGATTTATTTTGGCCCAAATTCTACATAAATTCTATTAAACAGCCATTAACTTTTACTATTTTTCCCGTTTTAACCCAGCTACTATCCTATGTTTGTACAGTTTTTCCCTTCCGGTTCAACACTGGGTATTGTCATCCAAATATGTGCCCTGTAATGCTGCCAGATGTTTGCTTTGTTTTTTACCCTTGGACAAAACTACCCCCCTCTATTTAGTTTAAAGCCCCTCTACAGCAATAGCTACTCAATTTGCCAAGGCATTTGTCCCAGTACAGTTCAGGTAAAGCCCGTCCCACCTGAACAGCTCTCTTTTACCCCAATACTGGTGCCAGTGCCTCACAAACTGAAATTCATTCCATTCACACTGATCTCTGACCCAGGCGTTTAACTCCTTGACTTGGTGTTTCCTATGCTGATTTGCCTCATGGTTCAGGTACTACCTTGGAGGTTCTGCTTTTTAACTTAGCAGTTACCTGTTCAAAATCTTTCAGCAGAAACTTCTTTCTAGTGCTAACAATGTTATCTGTACCAAAAGTATGATGACAACTGGATCCTTAACTCTCAATCCATGTTCTTCTTCAGCCCTGAAGAAATGTCTTTAACCCTGACACCAGGCATTCCCAATTACAGTTGCACCGAACCCACCTAATTATACTGCACCCTACCTCTACTACATTCATAACATCGCGCCCCCACCACACCGTTAAGGGATAAGTGAACACAATAAAATAGAATTTTACATCAGGATTGAAAGTGAGGTAGTTCATTCTGCAGCAAGGGCTTTAACTTGGAATAACAGAAATTATGAACAAGAGAGAGGCACAAATTGACCGAGATGCCCTAGATAAATACATTTAAAGGCATAACTGCATTTATGTAAGGAATAGTCTTTAAAGGTCTATTATATGACCGACAGCAACAAGCCATGGCTTCAAAGTGCAAAAACCCAAAAAAGGTTAATCAGCCATGCCTAAAGGAAGTTCAGGATTGCAACAAGTTTTAAAAGAAGACCCTATAAAGTTGTCAGAGCAACTCTGAGGGTAAGAGTTTGTTGTACCAACAAAATACAACAAAGGAGAACTAAAATAAAAACGATAAGGAACAAAATAATAGAATATGAATACAATCTGGCAAGAAACATAAAACAAGCTGTAAAAGCTTCTAGTTACTAAAAATGAAATATTTAGCTGAAATGAATATGGATCTACTAAAGGCAGAGTCAGAAGAAGTTATAATGAGGAACAGAGAAATGACACAAAAGCGAAATAGTTACTTTGTGTCAGTTCATTAATCACAGATGACTTTAATCTGCATGTAAATTGAGAAAGTCAGATTGCCACAGAGGAAGATACAAGAATCACCCAGAAGTAGAGAGCTAAGTGGTTAGAAGGAATGAGCAGTTGAAAGAAATTTGCATTAGTCAGAAGATTGCACCGGAGAAATTAATGGGGTTGAAGGTTGATATATCCACAAGACCTGATAGTTTTCATTCCAGATCGTTGAAGGTGCTAGACATAGAGATAGTTGATGCTTTGGTGATTATCTTCCAAAACTAAACAGCTTCTGCGTTGATTCATGTAGATTGGACAGTGATAAATGTCACCCACAATTTTAAGAAGGGAGTGAGAGAGAACAGGGAGCTACAGACTGTTATCCTTACATCAGTAGGGAGAAAGTCATAGATCATAGAATTCCTACAGTGTGGAAACAGGCCCTTTGGCCCAACAAGTCCACACCAACCCTCCCACCCAGACCCATTCCCCTATAACGCACCTAATTTACACACCCCTGAACACTACCGGCAATTTATTATGACCAATCCGCCTAGCCTGCACTTCTTTGGACTGTGGGAGGAAACCAGAGCACCCAGAAGAAACCCACGCAGAAATGGGGAGAATGTGCAAACTCCACACAGCCAGTCGCCCGAGGGTGGAATCGAACCTGGGTTCCTGGTGCTATGAGGCAGCAGTGCTAACCACTGTGCCTCTCCTAGAATCTATTATAATCTATTTATCTAATAGAATCTATTATAATAGCTTCCATTGGATAAATAGATTCCCAAATTGAGCATAGTTACATGGATTTATGAATGGGAAATTGTTTAAGAAACTCACTGGAGTTTGTGGGGAAGTTACTCAAAAGTTGACAGCCAATGAATGAAATATACTTAGATTTTCCGAAGGCATTTGACGAAGTGCTCTACAGGAGGCCGGTTAGAAAGATTAAAGTACGTGAGGAGGAATTACAGGGAATATATTGGCAGGATTAATGACTTGCTAACAGAGAGAAAACACAGTAGGAATAAATGGGTCATTTTCATGTTGGTGCAGCGGGATTAGTGGGGTACAGTAAGGAGCAGTACTTCAGCCCCAGCTGTTCAGAATGTACAGCACTGCTTTGGAAGTTGTGACAAAATACAATATCTCCTAATTCTGCAGATGACACATAGCTGAGTGGGAAGGTATGTTGTGAAGAAGGTGTAAAGTGGCTTCAGAAGGTTTTGATAGGCATATGCATAAGGACATGGCAGATGGAATATGTACAATGGAAATATGTGAGAAAATATCCATTTTGGTAGGACAAACAAGTGTGCAGAGTACTTCATACATGGTAAGAGTTGGAAAATGTAGATGTACAAAGAACCCTAGGTGTCCTTGTCAATAAGTCACTGACGGCTAACTTGCAGATTCAGCCAGCTAGCAGGAAGGCTAACATTAGCTCTTATTGCAAGCCAAAGTAAGTATACGAGTTGTGAGCTCTTGCTTCAATTGGGTTAAGAGCTTGGTTAGACCATACCTTGAGTACTGTTCTGGTCTCTTTATCTTGGGAAAGATATTATTGCAGTAGAGGGAATACAGCAAATGTTCACCAGACTTGTTCTTGGGATGATGAGATTGACTAATGAAGAGAGATTGAGCAAACTAGGCTTGCATTCTTCAGAGTTTCGAAGAATGAGAGATGATTTCAATGTAATCTACAAAATAATGAAAGAGATAGACAAGGTGGATGCAGCTTAGATGTTTCCCAGCTGAAGTCTAAAACCAAGGGGCACAATTTTAAAACGGAATGCTACGTTAGTAAGATGAGGAGAAACTGTTTTACTCAAAAGGTTGTGAACCTTTGGAATTTTTGACCACAAAGGGCAATGGAGGCTCAGTCTTTGGCTATGTTTAAAGTAGAAATTGACACATTTCTGATTACCAGTGGCATACACACTTTTGGGGATGAGAAGAGTAAAAGGCATTGAAGTGCTCCACAGGTTTGCAGGCTGAATGGCCTACTCTTGTTCCTATGTTCCTAATGGTCCTATACCTCAGTATTATTTTCTTTTAATTCATCGCCGATTTTCTCCCGAAGACAGTGAAAATTTGCTGGTCCAAATGGATATTCCCTGGAACATCACTCAAGCACCCATTAATCATGAAAACTTGATAAGTTGACTGATGCCACATTATTTTACCGGAGGTTCATCATATATATGTGTTCCCATTTTAATCTACTGTCCATACTTGTACTATCAGTACAATTTCTCCAAACTAACAAAGTACCCATATTCACAATGAATCCTTTGTGGTTTGTGTTTACTTAAAAAAAGAGTAGTTGTCGTACTATGTTTTCACCATTTCCAGTTTTGCGTTCACCAGAACTCAGCCAATATACAAACTGCAGAAACTAGAAAGGCGGCCAGTGAAATTTTTCAAAATATTCATAGCTTTTGTAAGCAATAGCATAGCATATTAAAATCAGCATGCTTGTCATCCTCCTGTTATAAATGACTAATTACAAATACATAAAATCTATTCAGCTAGGTAAACCTGTCCAACCAGAAGTTACTTCCCCAGCTCTAGAAGACGTGTTGGAGAGATACTTCTCCAAACATCACTTCACGGCTTTCCAAAATACCCTAGATTTTGCAATTTGACTATATGCACAGTGTTATCAAAACAATTCCATCATTCCAAGAACATTTACAGGAATAAGGACAGAATCTATGACTTTACAATGAAAATAAATTATGAGTACACACCCTGGCTGAATCATAAACCACCTTTAAACCCGTTCACTTCAAAAGCTTATTCATCTTCAATTTTTGTATACCATTCCAGTAGTTTTCTCAAAGTGGAGTACGCAAACCACTACAGAGCTTCTGGGCCCTACCAGGAATCTGGAATACAGGGCAGTCAGACAGCTAGACAATAGGTAGCAAGGTGGCAAGGCAGCTCTTCATGGCACCTGACATGCCTAGGGCCCTGCTCATCTGGGTACTTATCCTCTCTTGCCCATTCTCAGTCTATCCTTGACCACCAGCAGTGATGGAAGAGGTCATCAACAGTGTTAACTATTGGCATTCACAAAGAAGAAACCTGTCCACTGACAGTAAGTTTGGATTCCACGAGGCCCTCTCAGCTCCAGACTTTATTACAGCCTTGATTAAAACATTAACAAAAGAGCCGAACACTAAGGGGAGGTAAGAGTGACTGTCCTTGACATCAAGGGTAGTATTTGACTGAGTCTGGCATCCAGGTCCAAATCTGGAGGCAATGGGAATCAGAGGAAAACTCCCTGCTGCTTGAATTCATACCTAGCACAAGCTGTGATTGCTGAAGGTCAATCATTTCTACCTCAGGAAGACTGCTAGGATATGACTCTGCAGGAGTTCCAAAGGATAGTGTCCTAGGCCCAGCCATCTTCAATATTGTTTATTAAAGGCCTTTCCTTCATCATATTGTCAGAGGCAAGGATGCTCATTGACAAATGCATAATATTCAGCACCATTCACAACTTTTAAGATACCAAAGTATTACATGTCCATATGCACTAAGACTTGGTCAACATCCAGGCCTGGGCTGACCAGTGACAAGTAACAGTCATGTAGGGGTGGCATGGTGGCTCAGTCGTTAGCACTGCTGCCTCACAGCGCCAGAAACCTGGATTCTATTCCACCGTCGGGCAACTGTCTGTGTGGAGTTTGCACATTCTCCCCGTGTCTGCGTGGGTTTCCTCCAGGTGTTCCAGTTTCCTCCCACAGTCCAAAGATGTGCAGGCTAGATGAACTGGCTATGCTAAATTGCCTATAGTGTTCAGGGATGTGTGATCAGGTGGGTTATACAGGGATGCCTGCCTTCACAAACACAAATCCCTAGTTTCTCTCAAAGCTCTATTCTACTGCTCATTCCAGCTCAGTCAGGCTCTGTCCATTTGTCTCTTTCAGTACTCAACCGTGGCTTGCATTATTCTCAGCTCCGCCCTTGTCCATAGGACCAAGTCATACAGTCTCCAGCCTGCCAATTTGAAGGTGGGCCTTGTAGATCTGAGTACTGTCTACCTACTTGCAAACTATTTCCCATTTCCCATTTACCAAGGTGACGGGGAGATGCCAAGCAGCCAGCTTGCCTTTGGATGTACTGAGGCCCTTAAGCATCAACTTAATAGCCACTTAGGGATCTTATCCTGTCCCTCTGCTGTATTACCTGGCAGGGGGAAATTCCATGCCAAATGAATAGGCTGGCAGCTTTTAATGCATGGCTGATGCTAGATAAAGGGTGTGGGAACATCCCACTTTGGGTCCCCTGTTCAGAGGCACACCTCCAGAACAGCATATCGATTCTAACTGCCCCTAACCTTCCTAGTCACTTAAATCCAGCTCCATCACCTTGCTGGTGCCTTCAAGCCAGGCTCCTTTGATAACCCATAGTTAGCCAAGTTCAGCATCTATGATGTCTTCTTCTTTGAGACTACCTGTAGTTCCAGCACTGTCCGCCACTCAAACCTGGCACTTCTAACACTGAAGAGTTACCAGATACTGGGATTAACTGGAGCTCTAGGGCAGAATTTTCTCCTGATATCGGGCTTTAACATTAGGCAATCAATACGCCATGAAGCATTAAAACGCTAAAGGGAGTCCAGGAATCCTGGGGATACGTGCTTCAATGACACTTCAGTGGCAGGGCAGGAAATCCCAAAAATGTCCATAATTACTTACATACATGATACTGGAACTGTCAGATGGTATTTTTATCAAAATATTAATTTGGACCTAATAAATGCTGGCTGGAATTTCGATAATCGAAACACAGCGGCTGTGTTCCTGAGAAAATAATATGTCTAGGTACTGATCAACTGTTTGACATACAGCTCCACCATCCATAAGGGACAAGTCAGGATTGCTCCCCACTGACATATGGATAATGATGGGATAGTGTAGAGGGAGGGGCTTAGATTAGTTCACAGGTCGGTGCAACTTCGAGGGCCGAAGGGCCTGTTCTGTGCTGTATTGTTCTATGTTCTACTTATAGAAATTCCTTCATCAGCTGCATTATCTGAAGTTAAGCATTGAAGCATCAAAGCGTGAAATGCAAGCTTATGAGATGCCATTGAACTAACTGGCAATAAAGGGGAAACATTTTTGATCACACATCTTGACTTCTAAACTCTTTCACCAATTTGCAAATTTAAATGTTTTATACGCTGATATAAACACGACACAATACTGTCCAAAAAAGGAAGATTTTTTAAATAAAAATTACTTACAAGGTTTCTGTCCATCTGTAGGGTAACCAATTAGTTTCTTGTACTGAAGTGATGTCATTTTCACCTAATTCCCTTTGGGAAAAAAAATTAAACAGTTACTGACATGTTCATCAGAATCATAGCTGGACATAGATTTAAATTGCTCCTTATTCCAGAAGTTACACTTGCTCTAAGATTTGCGCAGCAGTCGATACACTTATCGATAATTTGTCTAGCATTATCTCTAATTTAGTTTAGCCTCACAAAAGAAAATCAATGCTTTGCATTGTAAAGATGAATCAACACTAGCACAATTAACATTATGCACAAATGGAATAATGCTTTTATCTTTGAGTGTGGTTTTCAAATACTATTATATGTTGAAATTGTCCAAAACAAAAGAGATATTTGTGACCATCAAATTTTAGAATCAGGGATTTTTTTTAATTGAAATATTTCTGCAGGTAACAAAATACCACTAGTGTTCAAAGCTAAAGGATATTATAGTGGAAATTTTTTTAGCACAACATAAATCCTTAAAATTCTTGCTTTTCAGCAGTTTTTATTAAATGAAGGGGCGTGAAATAAAGACAAACAGTTTTCATTGTACATTTTTGCTAGAGCTTTACATACCAAAAGCTAGTGAATGTAGACACATATCACTACTGTAGTTTTGACATTCTTTAACATTCTATATCTGTATTCTTGAGAATGGCCTGGACTTATACTTTCACTTCAGTTTTTCCTCCGTGAAAGGTGGTTGTTCTTATCCTTCTTTAAAATAAGTAGTAGATAATAAAGTGTGAAGCTGGATGAGCACAGCAGGCCAAGCAGCATCTCAGGAGCACAAAAGCTGACATTTCGGGCCTAGACCCTTCATCAGATGGTCGATCTAGGCCCGAAACGTCAGCTTTTGTGCTCTTGAGATGCTGTGTTCATCCAGCTTCACAGTTTGTTATCTTGGATTCTCCAGCATCTGCAGTTCCCATTATCTCTGATCACAACTTTAAAATAAGTAGTACTTGTTTGCACTCATCCTAGTTCCAAGAAACATATTCAACCCTACATTTCACCTACCAGTATTTTGCCCTTAAAACTGTGCTTCCTGAATTTGTACAATGCCAAAACTCATCATGAGCTCATGTGCAGTGATAGCTGGATCCTTCTGTACCACTGCATTCTGTAGTCACTCTCCATCTAAAAGTTTCTTTACTATTCATCCTACCAAAGTGGATAACCTTCATTTGTCCTGGCATTGATCTCTACTGCAGTTACTTCTCCCACTGCCTTCTCATTGTGTATAACCAGAGAGCCTCTCTATATGTTAGGGATATTGCATGACTTTTCTTCTCTCCACATTTTATATAAAGAAAACCTTTGAGAATACAGCGCCACAAGTTGAGCCACGTTGACAAAAATACTCTAAATGAATTAACAGCCTGTCAACACTTCCAACATCTACAATGTACTTCCTCTATAAGGGGTGCAGGCTGTTTTGATTGCTAGCCATTTACAATATACTTTAATGAAGCATGTTGTCATTCAACTGCAAAGGTAGCACTGGCTGTACAGATTGAACATGGTAATCAGCAGGTAGTGTGAATTTAATACCCTCCCTACAACATAATGAACCAACATCTGTTAACACAGTGCAACATGTATTGATTGTAATGAGGTCAGCTTGGTGGACTTCATAGAAAGAATTCCCTGATTGGGCCAAACTAACAGCTCCAATCAGGGAGTCTGGGCTGACAGACATGAACAGGAGTGTTAGAGGTTCTGTTTACTCTGAGACCTGGCTCTGGGGAAACTGAATGAGTGTCAAGGACTCTCCATGTGTAAATAAAGGGAGACTTGGTGATGGGACACTGGCCTCTGTGGAGTCATTTCACAATTGTTATAACTAACAAAGCTTACTATACATGTGTTATTCCGAGACCATTTAAAGTCATCACGAACAAAGGCGCAGTCACTTATATCTAGGTTACCTCATAAGGAACATGACAATTTGATGACTGCACCACAGAATGACCTTATAGGAGCATTTGAGACACAGAAATATTGTATTGAAAAAGCATATCTAAGGTAGTCTGATCATAATCCAAAAGTTTGATATTACACTACTAAACAGGATTGTGCAACTTGCAATAAAGGCTACCGCTCCACTTGACGTTCTTGTAGAAACTGGCTTTCATATGTATTATCTTGCAATTTATCAATTATTATTTGGAAATAAATTGTCATTCACTCTGTTCCAACCCTTTACGTCCAATGTTATAATCATAGACACCCACTGCTTTCTCATTCATCCTAAAATCTAAATGTTTTTCCTGTTCCATATATTCTCAACTTGCATAAATAATAACATACCACACTGTCTTATTTTTAATATTTATTCACTAAGGCCTCAGCACATTACATCCCTCGGCCTTCGTATGACCTATAGGTTTCAATGCCAAGCCTTCTTGAAACTTCTCATTTTCTCAGGCACTATTCTCAATCTCAATGCTATTCTGTAATATGAGTATGTGTGGATGAAAGAATTTGCTACCTAATTTACTCCTTAAAACAGGTTTGAGTGTGGTAATGCTCCAGGTAGGCTTTGCAGGGTTCACCACCTGCCTGACTTCATCTGCAGCTGTATAGGGACTCCCTTCCCCCTCCATGATGGTGATTTGGCTGTTAAGAGTTATAAACAAATAAAATTGTAAAATATTAGAGTACACTGATACCATAATGGACCTGTCTCATTTACACTTTTATTAGTTTGCGGGAACTGCAGTTTTTCAATCAAAACAAATATCTTAATGGATATTTTTCCCTAAGCATTTCAACCTGTCACTAATATTATGTGGTACACTGGTTCTGTATTAAGTGTAAATTGGGTGAATGGCATGGAAGAACCAGGGTGAAGGGCAGAAGGCATGGAGGTGTGGAAAGGCATGGAGGCATGGAAAGCATAGAGACTAGAGTAGAGGATAGAGTTCACAGACGGGGTATTTGGAGGGAGCATGGAAAGCATGGATAAGATCGTTTGAAACTGTCTTCAAAGGATTGCCAAATCTGACTTCTCTGAGGGATAGTGAATCCTGACTCATGGAGAAGCCAGTCCAACTCCACAAAAATTGTGTGAAATTTGGGGACGCCTATTCCTTGCAGTGGAACTGGCCACAACACAAGCAGGAAGCACAGGCTCACTGCTGCAAATGGAGACAGGAGTCTTATTATTGGGTTCCATCCACCATCTCCAATGACCGGATTTGATGCACCTTTGAGTAAATCCAGCACAACAAATCGTGAAAACCAACATAACCAGGCTTGGGAAGATTTGAATCTTTGAAGAAACTAAAGCAATGGTTGACAAATTTTAGCCAAAATTGGTGCAATTAATATTTGAACACAGAATCGAAAAAAATAGAATGAGGCTTTGAGTGCAGCATTAAGAGGGGGCTTGCCGTTTGCTGTGGAAACATTTTAAAGTAACAAAATATGTGAGGGTGAGTGAAAAAGATAAACTATTACAGATTGAACTAAAGATAGAAAACGTATGTAACAGACCTATTAGCATTTAAATAGGAGCAGGAAATTTGTAAGTAAAAATACTCCACTTTTCTTAATGTGCAGTTCTAACACCAATCAAGGTATCCGAAAGCAGGCAAGCCAAACCAGCCCACTTGATCAGCACGGCAACTTGCTACTTTCGATCATCAGACACTATTTCTGCCACATCCAGCAAGATGCAACCAGATGCAACAAGAAGCAACACTTCACCTGCACTTCACAGAATCTAGTCGACTGCATTCGCTGCTCAGAATGTGGCCTCTTCTACACTGGGAAAACAAAGCGTAGGCTGGTGACCGCTTCGCAGAACATCTATGCTCTGCTCACAAAAAAGATCCTGACTGCATCCCAAAACCAGTCCAACCTGTCGCTGCCTCCCTAACCGGTTCTTCCTCTCACCCATCCCTTCCTCCCACCCCAAGCCGCACCTCCATCTCCTACCTACTAACCTCATCCCATCTCCTTGACCTGTCCGTCTTCCCTGGACTGACCTATCCCCTCCCTACCTCCCCACCTATACTCTCCTCTCCACCTATCTTCTTTTCTCTCCATCTTCGGTCCGCCTCCCCCTCTCTCCCTATTTATTCCAGAACCCTCACCCCATCCCCCTCTCTGATGAAGGGTCTAGGCCCGAAACGTCAGCTTTGGTGCTCCTGAGATGCTGCTGGGCCTGCTGTGTTCATCCAGCCTCACATTTTATTATCTCCTGAACTACATGTTGCCTGCCACTTTAACAAACCACCCTGTTCCCTGGCCAACATCTCTGTCTCTGGCTTGCTGCAGGGTTCCAGTGAAGCTCAACGCAAGCTGGAAGAACAACACCTCATTTTTCGCTTTGAGGACCCTGCAGCCCTCCACACTCAATATTGAGTTCAATACTTTTAAGGCCTAAACTCTTCCATGTCCCAGCCCCCTATTTCACACACAATGCCTTGTTACCACATAGCCTACCAATACACACCACCTGTTCTTCGTCACTAATAGTCCCCATTAACAACAATTCACCCTTCCCGCCTGACCATTCTCAACTCTGTCTATATAACTGTTCTCTCTCTTTAGGCTCTATTCTATTGTTTACTCCCTACCCCATCCCCCTTACTTTTATTCTGCATATAAACTGACGTTTTTCCAGACCATCAGTTCTGAGGAAGGGTCACTGGACCGAAACGCTAACTTTGTTTTTTCCTTCACAGATGCTGCCAGACTGCTGAGCTTTCCCAGCAACTTTGTTTTGCTGGCACAGTAAGTCAAGTGCAGCTTTCAATACCAGATAGGTTAAACCAATGGGTAAACAAATGGAGTTCAATGTTGTAAAGTGTGGGGTCATGTACTTCAGTCGGAGGATTCAAAGGCAGTCAATTATTTAAAGCGACGAACTCCAAAAAAGACAAGTGTAAGAAACACAAAATGTTAGCATGCGGTTGGAGAAAGTAATTAAGAAGGCAAATGGAATTTGGACCTTTATTACAAGGGGGTTGGAGTTTAAAAATAGGGAACTTGATACAACTTGACAGGGTGTTGATGAAGCTGCACCTGGAGTCGTGCGTTCAATCTGTATTCCCATATTTAAAAAAAGGATATAATGATTTTGAATGCAGTTCAAAAGAGATTCATTAGGCCGATTCTTGGGAATGAATGGGTTGACTTGTCAAGAACAGTTAAATGGTTTGGACTTAGAGTTTAGAAGAATAAGGTTTAACAAGGTAGATGTTGAGGACATATTTACATTAATGGAGTAGCCTTGAATTACGGCACACAGTCACAGGATAAGGGTTGCACTCATTTAAAACTTGAGACGCAAAGGAATTTCTTCTCGCAGACGGTAGTGAATATCTGGAATTACTTACGTTGGCGCATTATGGAGGCTTGATCATCAACAATACTTAAAGCTGGGGCAGATGAAATTATTAAAATATCAAGGAGCTGAGGGCTATGAGGAGATGAGGCCGGGAGCAGCTCAGCAACTACCTGGTTGAATGGTGGAGCATGCTTCAGGGCTGAGTGGTCATTCCCGCTCCAATTCCTTGTGTTTTTACCTTCTCCAATTGGGAAGGACCCTGACACAAAGAAATTCAGGGTTCCACCCATTTTCATAGACACTGGCAGTGCTGTTTTTTTTTGTTGCATTTATTCTCTCTCTCTCTCTGTCTCTTGCTTTCTCATGCTGCAGTCTAATAACAGCCATGACTGAGAGCCAGTAGTCTGACCAGAATCTTTGAGATCGCAACCAGCGCATTCTCCATATGCAGGAACACTTACCCTTACCTTCTCCAATTCTTCCTACTCTTCCAAATACAATTTACTTTCACAAACTCAACCAAAACTTATAGAGACTAAACAGCAAACTATTAACTGTTGCTAATCCATTTATATAGCTCTGGTTTGACAGCCTTTCTTGCTGCTGAATACAGGTTCACCAATACATACCTAAAAGAAGCAGAAGCTGCTGTGGTAAAGTCAAAAATGGCAATGTTGGTGTCAAATCAGTGTCACACATGGACCAATATCACAATCTGACTACCTAGCACACTTCTGCTGTGCACATCTAACATCCTTAACAATGCCCACACCAAGAAGGCATTTCGCATGGACCACACCAACAGTGGGTGCATGCAGTCAAATGTTATTTTGATACCTAGACAGTACTCATTTTTTCAAAATTACAGGTAGTAGGGAGTCAAATTTTGAGCTGCAAAGTTTTTAATGTTTAAATATCATTACAAAGCAAATCTCTGATGCAGTCATAAGCAATAACAGTGTCTCTGGGAAGAACAGTTCATTGATTTGAAAGGAGAGCCAAACTTTACAAACAAATGAGTAAATAGCATTCTCACTTTTGCATCAAATGATTCTGCATTCAAGTCTCACTCCTGAGGTTTAAACGTAAACCAGTCTGACATTTCAATGCACTCTGGGAAGGTGCCAGCTCAATTAGATATAACAGATTATTTCTTTTGCAAAAGAAATGGAGTGTTCTCCCTACTATCCCTAATTAATATTTAGTCTTCATGTGACATCATTAAAAACAGATTATCTGGTAATTATCACATTGCTGTCTTTAGGGCATTGCTAGATGCAAATTGGCAACAAATTTGCTACACTGCAATAGTGGATAAATTTTGAAATTTACTTCTATAGCTGTAACTGTTTGAAAGTTCATGAAACATCATGAGGGGCACAGATAAGGTGAACTGCAAAGATCTTTTCCCCAGAGCTGGGGAGTTCAAAACTAGAGGGATTTAAACTTAAGGTGAGAGGGGAAAGATTTGAAAGGAGCCTGAGGGACAACTTTTTCCAAACAGTGGATGTGCATATATGGAATGAACTGCCAGAGGATGTGGTAGATGCAGGTACAATGACAACATTTAAAAAAACATTTGGACAGTTACGTGAACAGGAAACGTTTAGAGATATATTGGTCAAATGGTGGCAAATGAGACTATTTTAGTTTAGGAAACCTGGTTGGCATGGATGAGTTGGACCAAAGGATCTTTATCCATGTCGTAAGACTCTATGGCCACACAAAATCTTCTGCCGAAATGCAACACATTTTTTAGATGCTATCAAACACCCCACTGCAGAACTACACCAAAATTAAGTAGCAATTAGTAAATCTTCAAAACTGTGCAGCACTTAAAAAGAATATTGTACCAATCATAATCCTATTACTTAAAAATAATATTGGGCCAATCATAATCCTATTCCTTAAAAATATCTTCAATGAGAGGTAAAACTGAAGAGTGACCTCATGCATTTTGACAGTGTAGTACAAACTGATAAGCTAGGGTTTTCTATCACCAGTTCTTCAACCTGCAAAGTCCAAAATTCAAGCAAGACATTTTGTGGAAATTAAATGTATGTTGTTTCATTTAATGGGGAAGAGAAAACTATTCACTAAACTATCATCACGCCTTTTTAAATCTTCTGGTCGTTCGTCTAGACAGCTTTGGTCCACTTTCTAAACTAGCACCTTTCTTTGTCTGTGAACGTGCTCCTTTCTGAGCGTTTGGAGAAGGTGCTACAAATATGCAATTGAAATACATGAAATTATAAAATGGCAAAGGAGAAATCAACAAAATTACTAGTAAATTGCTTTTCTGAGTTTACAGAAGGATTCTAAGGCAAATAACATTAAAATAACATTTATGGATGCTGCAGTTTCCAAGGTTTAGATCTTTCATAAAGATCAGGGAAGGTGGTAAAAGAAGGGGAGGTGTGGCTTTGTGAGTCAAGGACAGTATAATGGTGGCTGAAAGAACTTTTGACGAGGACTCGCCTACTGAGGTGGTATGGGCTGAGGTCAGAAACAGGAGAGGGGAGGTCACACTGCTGGGAGTTTTTTAATAGGCCTCCGAAAAGTTCCAGGGAGGTGGAGGAGAGGATTGGCAAAACGATTCTGGGCAGGAGTGAAAGGAACGGGGTGGTCATTATGGGAGACTTTAACTTCCCCAACATTGACTGGAAATGCTATAACTCTAGTACGTCAGATGGATCAGTTTTTGTCCAATGTGTGCAGGAGGGTTTCCTGACACAGTATGTTGAAGGGCCGACAAGAGGGGAGGCCACACTGGATCTGGTACTTGGTAATGAACCAGGTCAGGTGTGTGATTTAGTGGTAGGTAAGCACTTTGGAGCGAATGACCATAATTCGGTTACGTTTAGTTTAGTGATGGAAAAGGATAGGAACATGCCATAGGGCAAGAGTTATAGATGGGGGAAGGGAAATTATAATGCGATTAGGCAAGACTTAGGAGGCATAGAATGGGGTAGCAAAATGCAGGTGATGGGGACAATCGAAAAGTGGAGCTGGTTTAAGGAACAGATATTGCGTGTCCCTGTCAGGCAGGGAGGAAGTGATAAGGTAATGGAACCGTGGTTTACTAAACAAATTGTATCTCTTGTTAAGCGGAAGAGGGAGGCTCATGTGACGTTGAGACGAGATGGTTCAGATGAGGTGATGGAGAGTTACAGATTAGCTAGGAAGGATTTAAAGAAAAAGTTAAGAAGAGCAAGGAGGGGACATGAGCAGGCATTAGCAGGTAGAATAAAGGAGATCCCTAAAGCTTTTTATACGTATGTGAGGAATAAAAGGATGACTAGGGGAGGAATTGGGCCAGTCAAAGACCGAAATGGGAAGTTGTGTGTGGACCCAGTAGAGATCGGAGAGGTGCTAAATGAATATTTCTCATCTGTTTTCACTCAGGAAAAGGAGAATATTGTAGAGGAGAAGACTGAGATACGGGCTATTAGACTTGAAAGGATTGAGGTCAGTAAGGAGGAGGTGTTAACAATTCTAGAAGGTCTGAAGGTAGATAAATCCCCTGGGCTGGATTGGATTTTTCCAAGGATTCTCTGGGAAGCTAGGGAGGAGATAGCAGAGCATTTGGCCTTGATCTTTGAGTCCTCATTGTCTACAGGTTTAGTACCAGAGGACTGGAGGATTGCAAATGTTGTGCCCTTGTTCAAGAAGGGCAGTAGAGATGACCCAGGTAATTATAGACCAGTGAGCCTTACATCTGTTGTAGCAAAAGTTTTGGAAAGGATTATAAGAGATGGGATTTATAATTGTCGAGCAAACAACAATTTGATTGGACATAGTCAACTTGGATTCATCAAGGGCAGGTCATGACTCACAAACTTCATTGAGTTTTTTCAGAAGGTGACCAAGCATGTGGATGAAGGTAGGGCAGTTGACGTGGTGTACATGGACTTCAGTAAAGCCTTTGATAAGGTTCCACATGGTAGGCTATTGGAGAAAATGTGGAGGCATGGGACTGAGGGAGATTTAGCAGTTTGGATTAAAAACTGGCTTTCTGTAAGAAGGCAACGAGTGGTGGTTGATGGAAAATATTCAGCCTGGAGTCCGGTTACAAGTGGTGTGCCTCAAGGATCTGTTTTGGGACCACTGCTGTTTGTCATTTTTATAAATGACATGGACGCAGGCATAGGCAGATGGGTTAGTAAGTTTGCAGATGACATTAAAGTTGGTGGAGTGGTGGACAGTCTGGAAGAATGTTGCAGGTTGCAGGGAGACTTGTATAAACTGCAGAATTGGGCTGAAAGGTGGCAAATGTCATTCAATGCAGAGAAATGTGAGGTGATTCATTTTGGGAAGAATAGGAAGGCAGAATACTGGGTCAATGGAAAGATTCTTGGTAGCGTGGATGTGCAGAGGGGTCTTGGTGTCCATGTACATTGATCCCTGAAAGGTGCCACCCAGGTTGATAGTGCTGTTAAGAAGGCATATGGTGTGTTAGGTTTTACTGGGAGAGGGATTGAGTTCCAGAGCCGAGGTGTGATGCTGCAACTGTACAAAACGCTAGTGCGGCCTCATTTGGAATATTGCATACAGTTCTGGTCGTCCCATTACAGGAAGGATGTGGAAGCATTGGAAAAGGTGCAGAGGAGATTTACCAGGATGTTGCCTGGTCTGGAGCAAAGGTCTTATGAGGAAAGGCTGAGGGATTTGGGTCTGTTCTCACTGGAGAGAAGAAGGCTAAGAGGGGATTTAATAGGGTCATACAAGATGATCAGAGGATTAGATAGGGTGGACAGTGAGAGTCTTTTTCCTAGGATGTTGATGTCAGCTTCTATGAGGGGGCATAGCTGCAAATTGAGGGGTGATAGATTTAAGACAGATGTCAGAGGCAGGTTCTTTGCTCAGAGAGTGGTAAGGGCATGGAGTGCCCTGCCTGACAATGTAGTTAACTCAGCCATATTAGGGGCATTTAAACAGTCCTTGGATAAGCATACGGATGATGATGGGATAGTGTACGGGGATGGGCTTAGATTAGTTCACATGTTGGCACAACATCGAGGGCCAGAGGGGCCTGTTCCGGGCTGTATTGTTCTATGTTCTAAAAAAAAACTTTGAGAGGATAATAAAAATAATTTAAAAGTTATTTTGAAAGTTTGCTCTGTGTGTAAACCTTAAAATTTATTGGTCTGTTTTAACAAGCTGAAAGCAATGTCAATGGAGCAAAGACAACACTGGAATTTGATTTAGATTATTGGTTCTAAATAAAAAGAATAACAGGTGACTATATTAATAAATAATCTAAGCATGTGCAAACAAAAATGCAGGCTTGAGGGGTAGAATTGCCTACAGCTGCTCCTAGTTCTTATGTTCTTAACAATCGGGCAGTACCCAAGAAAATTTTGGTTGAGAACACATTACTGAGCAAGTACAGTAATATGTGTAATCAGCTGCAAAATGAAGGCAAAAAATAGGAACCTTAATGAATTAGTCAAATAATACATGTAACAAACAGAAATAAACTATGTAGAGATAATTTGCATATCTATAGCACCTTTCACAAAGTCAAGACTTCCCAAAGCACTTTATAGCTAATTATATCAGTGAAATGTGGTCACTGTCTTAAGGAAGGAAATGAGATAAACAATTTGCACACAGTAAATTCTCACAAATAGCAATGAGACATATGAGAAAACAATCTGTCTTAGTCATGTTACTTGAAAGATAAATATTGGCCAGGGCACTGAGGGCAATCAGCTCTTTTTCAAATTTGCTCCTTGCATCACAATAAGATTCCTTTTTAAAATGTAAAAGCAAACAAATTACCAAAAGGAAATTAGAGTTGACCACAGCAGAATAACTTGAAAACAAAAAGGAAAACAATTCTTTGAAAATGACAAATAATCAAAACAAAACCTCCTTGATGGTCAATGGCATTGTCATTGCTGCATCACCCAACGTCTGTATATTGGGAGTTATTATTGACCAGAAATTTAACTTAACCAACTACATGTTCTTACAGAGATACGTCAGACACTTGAAATACTGCAAGAAGAGATTCACCATTTGCTTCCTGAACACCTGTTCAACCATCCTCAAAAGGAGAATTCAGGAATGTGATAATATACTCTTGCCTGACTGAGTGCCATTCCAGTTACGAGCAAGATGTTCAATACTATCCAAACCAAAATACAGTAGCCTGTTTGATTGGTGCTCCATCCACCAACTTAATAATTAACTCCTTCTGCTACTAATGTAGTGAAAGCAGAATATCCCAACTGCAGGATACACTACAGCAACCCATAATGGCAGCTTTAACATGTTTTCAATCTGCAGTCTCTATCACCATGAAAAATAAGGCCAGTAAATGCATGCAAACACCCATCACCTGCAAGCTCCCCTCCAAGTTATGCCCCATATTGACTTGGAATTATATAGCTGTTCTTTCTCTATATCTGTCAAAAGTCCTTCTCCAACAGCACTATGCTTCTCCTATACCACATGAACTTCAGTGGCTGAAGGGGGAGCATGCTACCAGCTTCTCAAGGGCATTAGTGATGGGTAGAAATGCTGACCTTACCAGAATATGCTTTGAGCAATGAATAAAATGTGAAGGATGTAAACTGAGTCAAAAAGTAAGAAAATATTGTAACTCATTTGCTTCTTCTTAGATTTATTCAATAAATAAAGGGGTATTTTATCTATAATACATCTTTCTAATGAGCTTGATAATGTTTGCAAAGCTTTTAAAAAAAATTTAAGGATCTGATAACATAAATGAAGACAGGGATGCTCCATCACAGTGGAAATACATCAAAATTCTTTAGACTGAAAAGGTGAACATCATACTGTTTCTTAAGGAAGGTGAAGTGTTGAGGGGGTGCGGGGGGAGGACATTGGAATTATGGAGCAGTACCTTTTCTTGCAAAATTGCTGGAGTTACTGAGTGATTGAACATGTTGAGAATCTGAAGCTAATCAGAGAATAAGCATGGATTGAGAGGGTTGATTATGCTGATTAAAGAGCCTTAAATTTTTGAAGTGATGATGGAATGCAATATCTGTGGATTGCTTTTTCAATTGACGCTCAGAAAACATTTGATTAGAGCACTGACTGCATAGAAAATGCTAATCTTATTTCAAGTAAAACCTTGCCTGCAAAACAAGGTGGTATTGTTACAAACGGAAAAGAAATGAAACAAGTTATTTACCACTTTTCATGATTAAGGCTCTATCCAAACTGCTTCACAGCCAATAAAATATTTTTGAAGTGTAGTCACAATTGTAATGCATCAAACATGGCAGGCAATTTGTGTGAAGTTCCACAGTCAGCAATGTGATTATGGCGAGATATTCTGTTTTTAATGATGTTGGTTGAGGAGAAACAGTGTCAGAACACAGGCAGAACTCTCAAGCTCTTCTTCAACATAGAGTCATGCATACCTACAACAAAGCCATGATTTTTCAACTGAAAGACAGTACTTCAAAAAGTCCCATAATCACTATCTTCAACTGATAGTCACCCTAGATTTTATGCTCAAATCTTGGGATGGAATTTGAGTTCACAAATTTCTGCTTTACAGCCGGGGTACCAATATAGAAAATTCAGAAACTGTTCATATACAAAGCGATCAATGCCTGGGATGGACCTCGAAAGAGGATAATGGTGGCTTAATGTCAGGGAAACTGAAAGGAGGGTTTGGCTAGTAAATGATATTCCTGTCTGAATTTACCCTTGTAAGTGAAAAAAGGTTAAAAATGCAACAAAGATTTGCATTGGCAAGGTAGATATGATGCCATTACCTTCAATCCAGCATTGTTTTTCTTTAGCAACATTATTTCTGAAGAAGGCTCCTGATCCGAAGCGTCACGTCAACTTTCCTGCTCCTCTGATGCTGCCTGGCCTGATCTGCTCCTCCAGGTCCGCACAGTGTTATCTCTGACTCCAACATTGGCAGTTCTTACTATCTCTGAGTTATTCTTTATTAGAGGCTTTTTTCCAAACTAATTGATTAACTAAAACTCCACTTAAATTAGAGCTATCATCATGAGATATCTCCATCAAATGGGCCAGTCAAAGATATCTTACTGGCAGACTTGAGTTTGAACCAAAAAATACAACATTTTAATGATATTTCTTTCAGTAATTTCACTATTTAGTTCTGGGCAACTGGTAGAATTTGGCCCAGTGGTCAATCACATGTTACTGATTGTTCAAACTATTCTTGCCACTAATTAGAAGGCAACACATTAAAATCGAAGAATTATTCATTCAAAGTTGACAAAAATTATGTAAACAATAATTTTCATGAATGCTATTACTGCATGCTGTTTTCTTGCTCTGATACTTACAGAGTGTTGAATATATATGATGACCCTCTGATGAATGGCACATTATCCAGCTGATGCCACTTCCCAGCCCCAATGCAAGATAACAGCCAAGAGGTACACGTGCACAAAATAGGACAAGAGGCATTTTGGGACTCAATGTTCTCGGCGGTGGTCTGCGTTAGGCCAATATAAAGATGTCTACAAAGAAGTAGTATCACTATGACATGGCCAACTGCCATATTTTGTACCCTAATTAGTGAACCCATACAGGGGCTGCCGGGCCACTTGGTGCCTGCTGCCCAGAAATTTGACGTCCAGAGTGTGGATGGAAGAACTTACAACAGGACGCTTGGAATATGATCTTAAATAAGGTCTGACACCCAGTGAAGAAATCCCAAATCTTAATAGCCAAATGGTGGTTCTTCTGTGCCCAGGTGAAGCCACCTGTTGTCTTAAGCTGGAGGCGTTGGGCCCGATGGGAGTGCAACCTGGAACGACAGAGCCACAAAAGGGAGGCCTTGACGCCTCGGAGGTCGGAGGGCCCTTGTCTCGGTGAGCGAGCCCAGGCCTCCCCGTCCGCGTCTGGGAAGCTCGGCCCCTCCTTGACACCCGTGTTGATCGCTCACACCGAGGCCTGACAGGAGGATTTGAACCCCGTAGGCCCCGATGCCACTAACACCATTGATGCCATGTCCCCCCCAGTCACTCTCAGGCGCTGCTCCGATTGATGTCCACCCGGTTACCAGATGGCGGTTGCTAGGCAGAGCGTTCCTTGCCATTGTGACGTCTCCAGCCTTGCCCCTTTGCGTCAACCTTACAGTGCAGGAGAGCTAACAAAGACAGCAGCTTTGAATCCCAACTAACGTGGTGGGATGGATGGAAAGAGAGGACTTTCAACCCCCATCCTTAACACTGCTGATGGAAAGCAACCCCTGCTTCTGCTTTAATACGCTCCTCCCGTGATTCATGAATAGGTCAAATTCTTATCTCGTCAAGCCTTTTAATCAAGCCATGAAGTCGGACATTCAGCCAATTGTACAAGCTGTTAAGTGTTCAGAAGAACATTTTATTTCACAAGGTTCGACAAATAGTCCACAATAATTCGCAACATAGCTCACAACACTCAACATACTGTATAGAAACCACCGATCTGTGTAAGTAACATATCAGTAATTCTGCCATTTTCGGGAATTTGCACAACTTGTGTTCTTCGCCTTCCTTCCCATTTTGTTGTATTTTGGCTCCTTACATATTGAAGCTCAATTTTCTTTCTTGGTATGGCATTTTCATGAACTGACAACTCAAACAGCCCATCCAATTATTGTTGATATCCACATCTAAAATTGTCAAATGCTTTTGTAAACAGCATCACCTTAGCTGAAACACGCGAAAAGAAAACACATGCTCTGTGGCGCTGTAGTGGGGATTTCTTTCCGTCTGTGCGCAGCATGGGACGACAGGTACTGTAGGGATTCTATGATTCTAAGAAAAATGCAAGGAATCCAGCGAGGAATCATGTCTACGATATTGCCAGAACATGAATGATCGTACTGAAATAATCAAGATAACAATACTGAACCACAAGACTCCATCTTTCCACATTCCCTTGCATTCAATCTCTGCATCACGCTCATGAAACTTATTCCTCACATTCACAACTATTACAGCCCTAAACATAGCAAAAACCCACATCTCACAGACCACGATTATCCCCAAATTCTCTAAACGTACTAGTGTGAGAAACAGTCCCTGCTCACAAATTCAGCCTGAGACAAAGCCTTGGAAACAAGACAATTCTATTCTGTACGATCTTGCAAGAAATGGTGTCTGCTAGACAGGCACACACACAAAGAAAGTTAAACATTCTTATACAATTTACGAGGTGCAGAATCACGCCTCCCTGCTCCCATTGGTCTTATCCTATCATTCGCTGTCCTGCCTGACAGCCCTTGTTTATTGTTCCCTTTACTGCCGGCCGAAGGCCTCATTCCTTTTTTTTACTGCAATCCTAATTTGGCTGTCTTAAAGAGCACTAGACATGCTGTAAGTGTGAATCTTCAGGTTTGCAGAAATAAGCCTCTGCTACAACACCCTTATCTCTACCATGTCCTTGTCTGCAAAAAGAATGTTTCTGGTCGTGCTAACTGCCATCTTTGCAGAACCTAATCTCTGGTTAATGATATACTTCTGCTACAAAATCTTGTGAATGTCTGCTTCTGTAAAATCCCACCATTCATCCTTACCTGCAGAAACAACATGTTTCATTTCTCACAATTCCCCCTTTTTCTTTTTCTCAAACTGTTGTTTCTGCACTAATTAAGCCCCTTTTTAAAATTCATTTTCCCATTTTCTGCCCTCTTACGCTTGCTGGCGTTGAGGTTCACAATCTTGTACACAGTTACCCCTTAAACCACTCTTTGTGATGTTTGTTTTTCGAACTCTAGAAGCATTCTTTGACTTTCTCTTTGTTGCATACCATCTGCTGATTGTAAAAGCATCTGGTGATGTACTAGGGTTCGTTCCCCTAGAGACGTCATTAATTGGTTCAGTATCCATTTAAGGACATTAAACCCCACCACCAGACCCACTAATATCAATAATCCATAAATGGCCAAATTAACCAACCACTCTCCCCAACCAGGTAATCCCCAACTCCCCCATTCCCAGAATGTTATGGGAAACGGCAGGTATGTATGTACAAGACTCTTCCCCCCTTTCTCTGCCAGAATACAATCTAGAGCCATCCTATTCTGAAGAGTTGTTAGCCTGGTGGCAATCATTTCAGTCATTATGGCCGCCACTTGGGATTGGGTCTCTGCCAACACATCGGCAGTATTGTTGGCCAACTCCTCCAGGGAAGGCGCCAACTTTTGTATTTCTCTTCCTGCTCGGGCAGTCTCATACATAGGTATCAAAGTCCAGAGGAAGCGATCCCCTTCAGTTACTTCTCGGGGTGTCCGCTTCCCAGCCTGCCCATTCTGAGTTATTTCTGGGGTTTTATCTAACAGCCTCAGATGGGGAATTAGGTAAGTGAGGTAGCAGCAGCCACTCCAGCCTTTCTGACTTTGAGGCAGTGTTCGATCAAAATCATAACATTTATGCATTTCTACACTTCCTATGCATTCGGTCACCCGAATGTACCTTTCCCCGGGGATAAAGGGATAGGCCTCTAGGCCACATATCCAATATGTCATGTTCAATATGTGGGGTACATTTATGCCAGTAGCTTGGCTGGTGGTGACACAAGATGAGTTTCCTAACTGGAAGGGTGTGCTGTTGTTCTGATTGCAGAAACAGTGGTATTGACTACTCCTTTTGGTGGGGAAACCCTAAGGCCGTCGATAGCACCCGGGGTTTTCGGAGCCGGTCGAGGGAACCATCCCGCGAATTTATAATCACCCCTTTCAGATCTCCATTTTGTATCATTTGAGCCCAAGTCAAATTGTTGTACCTCGTACACCTCTCTATTTGTAAATGGTATTACCGTGAGAGGGATTCCAGATTCTCCATGGTGTGGGATCGCAGCACATACCCAAGTCAGTACGCCCCGTTACTCTAGCATAATTCTGACATAACGCAGCAAAATGATTCTTCCCAACCCCCTGGGCAACTAGCGCCAATATTATCATGACAATATAAAGCTGCCTGCTCATTTCAGCTTCCCAACCCCTATGTGTCTATTCTCTAACCCTTTAACTACCCGGGAGGCGTGAATTCGCGCAACGCTTACAATTCAAAAAAAATTTAACCAATACTTAATAGTCTCTCATATCAGTTCAGTTCATTCTTTATGCTCAGCTTGACTTTCAGAGGGTTGTCTGTAGGATGAGCTTGCCACTTGGCCGGAGGGGAAAGAGCGTCCACCGGACCCTTAACACGAGTGTGATGACTCCACCCTTTTTCAGCAGTACGTACGGCTGTTTCAGTAGTCAGGAGGGTTAGGAACGGTCCCTCCCAGCTTGGGTGCAGTTTGGTATCTTTCCAGGTTTTGATCAGGACCCAATCATCCAGTCGTTTCCGATGTACTGCGAACTCGAGTGGAGGTGTCTGGGTCAACAGACCCTTCTTCCTAAGGACAGACAAAGAAGAACCGAGCGCCACAATATAGTTCTTTAAAAAAAACTTATCATTGAACTCTACAGTTGGTAATTCCCCTTTTCCACCCAAGAAAGGTAATCCAAACATCATTTCATAAGGAGAGAGGATATAGGGTATTGTCTAACCCGAACTGTCTCATCTTTTCGAGTCAGTGTGATCACCAATGGGGTAATAGTTAGGTGCCCTGCGTTATCAGCTCTCGCCCACACATCAGGACTGATTTGTTGTTCTTCCCTAGGCGTTAACATAGCCATTGTTACAGCTACCGCACTATTCTCTACCCCAATTTTTAAGCCCAGCAATATAATCAAATCCCTACCCAGTAAATTACTCCCAATGTCGGGAATGTATAGTAATTGTCCTGTCACTTCCTTATCATTGTTTCTAATTAGGGTTGGCTCAAAAATAGGCACTGGGAATCCTTTGCCTTTTACTCCGGAAACCCTGATATACTCGTTAGTCAATTTAACACCAGTAGGTATAAAACTTAGGGATGACCGTGCCGCCCTGGTGTCCACCAAGAATACTGCCTCCTCCCCTTCAGGTCCCACCTTTAAGTTTATCAAGGGTTCCCGGTGGGCCTTAGGAGGAAGGAACCCCTGACTCCCCTAATCCTCGTCGAGGGCCATTAAGGGAGACCGTTTCCGTTTCCCGTGTTAACTCTGGGCATTCCCGTTTAAAATGTCCCACTCTTCCACAACGGTAACATCCTGCTTGTCGTCTCCCACGTCTAGTATCTACCTCTTCTCTTTGTCTCTCTCTCTTTCTTTGTTACTTCTTTAATGGCGGCGACCATCATTTTTGTTTTTTGTTTCGGCTTCTCGTCCTCCCTTTTTACATACACCTTCTGCGCTTCTCATAGTAATTCCTCCATCTGTCTCTCACGCCATCCCTCTATTTTCTGTAATTTCTTTTGTATGTCTGGCCACGATTTAGTTACAAACTGGACTTTTAAGAGTCCCTGAGCTACCAGATCATCGGGATCCATCCCCAAATACTTCCTCGTGGCCTCCTTGAGCCTTTGAAGAAATGTAGATGTTACCATTTCCCTCAGATCCCGCATTGATTCACTATTGTGTCTATCATTATTGTCCCAATGAGGATCGGCATTCGGGAATTTCTGATCTGCAGGGACCACATTCAGTCCTGCTGGGTGTCTTTTTTCCGACTCCTGTAAGGCCGCCCTCCTAATCATACCTCGTTCTTCCCCTGAAAATAGAGTTCCTAGAATTGCCATCAGTTCTCCCCAGGTATATAAGTTGGGTCCTAGGAATTGATCTAACTGCTCGGCCAGTCCGACTGGATCCTCTATTAAACTTTTCATTTCTTTTTTTAAAGATTCTGACTTCGCTACTGGTTAAGGGAGCGTTCACATACCCAATTTCACCATCCCCAATCGGGACCTCCCTTAAAGGATATGTTTTCCTTTTCCTTTGCTTCTGCCCCTTCTCTACGTGTGGCAGATCGTGTAATTCTGGACCCCCTAGGTTCCGCGTCTTTTACCTCAGAGTTCGTCCTTTCCCTGTCTTCCCCCTGATCCTTCTGCACTCATAGGATATAGTTCTACCTTCGCACCTCCCATCCAACAAGCCGCATAATCTGACTCTTTCTGACTGAATGGTTCTTTCCGATTGATATATAGGTTTTGGCACAGCCAATCTTCGTTAGATCCATATTTGGGCCAAAAAGAATACCAGGTACCTTAATGCTTTCTCTAGACCAAACAAAACAACAATAATTTATCATTGTAGTCTTGTCTTTCTCCCATGTCCGGGAGCCGTATTCTCAACTGCCCAACATTCTCCCCAAAGGGCTGTCGGGCGGAATATATTCCACTTTGATGTTATTTGCAGATCGATCACTACTCAGGCAACTCCCCTTGCCTCCCATTGTTGCTAATTTAATTAATCTTGTTGAGATTCGGTGGCGCCTTCTTCCACACCCGCTTTCAGGGTCCTAACCCTCGCATGGGGGATTTCCCTTCTTAACAACCGGTCTAAGTCTGGGTGCTAGAATCAGGCAGACACCTTACTCGACTTACATACTGGCTGGTCTGGCCACGTATGTACTAATTCCCCGTACTTTCCATACCCCCCCGCAGCGGCACCGCAGCAAATACAGCTGCTCCCCCGGTCGCCCAGTCACTGTACTTCCCATCGTCCCCGACCACCAAGGCAATACTTAAAGGTCAGTTTTCTTACCTTGGTCCGTGCACGGAGTTACCTGGTCGTTATAACTTCCCCGTACTTCCTGTACGTCCCCACGGCAATACCTGCAGCGCTTCCCCCGGACAGATCTTTAAGACCTTTCCTGACCCGGGCCTTGTGCACAAGAGTTACCCGACCGGACCCGCCGCGTCTACCCGTCTTGTTTCCAGGGTCTCCCAGTCCGGATCGCACCCGCCCAAACCGCAAACGACAAACAAGGGAGTTGGAGATCGCCGAAATGGGCGAGGCGCGCCTTCCCCGTCGTCCCAAGAGTGTCGAGCGGTCGGAGTGTTGGATCCCGGACGAGCCCCCAATTGTGAGAAACAGTCCCTGCTCACAAATTCAGCCTGAGACAAAGCCTTGGAAACAAGACAATTCTATTCTGTACGATCTTGCAAGAAAGGGTGTCTGCTAGACAGGCACACACACAAAGAAAGTTAAACATTCTTATACAATTTACGAGGTGCAGAATCACGCCTCCCTGCTCCCATTGGTCTTATCCTATCATTCGCTGTCCTGCCTGACAGCCCTTGTTTATTGTTCCCTTTACTGCCGGCCGAAGGCCTCATTCCTTTTTTTTTCCTGCAATCCTAATTTGGCTGTCTTAAAGAGCACTAGACATGCTGTAAGTGTGAATCTTCAGGTTTGCAGAAATAAGCCTCTGCTACAACACCCTTATCTCTACCATGTCCTTGTCTGCAAAAAGAATGTTTCTGGTCGTGCTAACTGCCATGTTTGCAGAACCTAATCTCTGGTTAATGATATACTTCTGCTACAAAATCTTGTGAATGTCTGCTTCTGTAAAATTCCACTATTCATCCTTACCTGCAGAAACAACATGTTTCATTTCTCACACTAGAAACCATATTTCTTGCAGAACAACCTCATATTCAACACAAGTTATAAGACGTCAGCAAACACTTCTACTCACGAGAGCATGTGTTGGCTGTGACAGGCAATCGAGGGCATAGCAACGATGAATATTGAAGGAGCAAATAATTCTCTCTGGGCCTTAGGACATTTATTGCAATTCACAGTCTGCGAGCCAAGATGCTTTTGTGATGCATTTTACTGTCTGTTTTCTTGTTCCTCCAAAAACTAATTCTTTCACGTGCAAGTTTCAACATCAGTAGAGGAATAAACCATTCTCCAGAAATTCAGTATTCAGGCAGCAGAAGCGTTGAGCAGTTTTTGAGCACAAAAGTAACTTGTCCATTGATGCACGGCAACCAGGGATCGTTGATTTGAAGTATTGATTATAAGGGAATTGAGGCGTTTTATTTTTCATTTAGAGGGACTATCTTTGAAATTCACTGCCTTAAACAGATGGTAGAGGCAAAATCCTTCATTATGTTTAAAAACTACCGAAATATCTACTTGAAATGTTATAATTTACAGGTTTACAGATCACAAATTGAGAATATGGATTAAACTGGATAACTTTTTTTCAGTTGGAACAATGGGTTGAGTGGTCCATTTCAGTGCATAATTTTGTTTATTTACGACATCTTGAATTCTGGAAAAAACCCAGCACAAGTGAGTATCTTTTGTTCTCATTCTGCCTCACGAGCTAGAGAGTAGAAATAGACTTTTCTCCTATCACACTAACAACCGCCCCGCCCCCAATCCTGAAGGCGATAGTTTAACCCTGGTTTTCTTAATCATGATCACAAAAAAATTATTTGGCCATTATCACACTGCCGTTTAGGGGAGCTTCCTATGCATAAATTAGCTATGTGTGTCGTGCATTATAACAGCAACTACATTTAAAAAACACTTGGCTAACTGCAAAACTCTATTAGACATCCAGTGGTCATGGAAGGTTCTGTGTAAATACAATATTACATAGTATTTTTGGGTTCCAAATACAACTTAGCGTGTTTAATTCCAAAATGTATTTTTTAAAAGAGGATTGCTACAGATGTAAAAAAAGTGCACGACTAATGGGATGTAATATCCTAAAGGTGCCAATGAACTTTAAACAAAATGAATTATGATCTCTCAAGTTTCGAGCCTAGACCTTCATCTGAAGAAGGGTCTCGGCCTGAAACGTCAGCTTTAGTGCTCCTAAGATGCTGCTTGGCCTGCTGTGTTCATCCAGCTCCACACTTAGTTATCTCGGATTCTCCAGCATCTGCAGTTCCCATTATCTCTGAATTGTGATCTCAAGTGACTACAAAGCTAAAGGGGGGTGGGGGTGGGGGGGATGATGATCTGCTCAACAGAAAACTCTGTCACAAACTGCATTTTTAAAAAAGAGATTATGGGAACCGCAGATGCTGGAGAATCCAAGATAACAAAGTGTGGAGCTGGATAAACACAGCAGGCCAAGCAGCATCTCAGGAGCACAAAAGCTGACATTTCGGGCCTAGACCCTTCATCAGAGAGGGGGATGGGGAGACGGAACTGGAATAAATAGGGAGAGAGGGGGAGGCGGACCGAAGATGGAGAGAAAACAAGATAGGTAGACAGGAGAGTATAGGTCAGTCCAGGGAAGATGGACAGGTCAAGGAGGCGGGATGAGATGGTGGGTAGGAAATGGAGGTGCAGCTTGAGGTGGGAGGAAGGGATGGGTGAGAGGAAGAACAGGTTAGGGAAGCAGAGACAGGCTGGGCTGCATCCCAAAACCAGCCCAGCCTGTATCCGCTTCCTTAACCTGTTGTTCTTCTCACCCATCCCTTCCTCCCATCTCAAGCCGCACCTCCATTTCCTATCTACCACCTCATCCCGCCTCCTTGACCTATCCATCTTCCCTGGACTGACCTATCCCCTCCCTACCTCCTCACCTATATTCTCCTCTCTACCTATCTTGTTTTCTCTCCATCTTCGGTCTGCCTTCCCCTCTCCCCATCCCCCTCTCTGATGAAGGGTCTAGGCCCGAAATGTCAGCTTTTGTGCTCCTGAGATGCTGCTTGGCCTGCTGTGTTCATCCAGCTCCACACTTTGTTATCTTGCATTTTTTAAAAGTTTTTTTTTTCCTCCTTTTAAGAATATACGAGCACTGAGTTAAAAAGCCAGTTCTAACTCCAGCGGAATGGACTGCGGGTGCTAAACATTCTCACATGTACCATCCTGTATTTGAATATTAGCATGCTGTGAAGGTCACAGTCAAACAACTGTGCGTTGTAGGTAGACATGCTCTAATTCCAAATGCTGCAAATCAGTTTTTAAAAAAGGACAGAAGTATTTCAATCAGTCTAAAAAAGCGAGAATCTCAAATCGACTGCTCAACTATTGTTGCTAAAACTAAGGGTAACCCCCACTGCAAGGTCTGAAATCTTCAAGCATCCACTCTCTGCAAACAAATCAGTGATCTGCATAATTTTTTTGGCTTTAATAATATTTTTGGACTCACCTCTTAATTCTAAATTGTGTGAATATATATTGCATTTTTTTTCCTGTTGTAATTAATAAACTTATAAATATACTAAAGTCAGAAACTCATTCTTTTTCTTAAATCAAGAAAACCTGGTTAAATTGATTCATTTTAATACATTATTAGTTTGTTTGGAGAATGATATTCAAAAGGGAGGTATTCTATTCAAACTAACTTTGCTGGAACCAAGCAGTGAATAAAGAAAGACAGCCAGTTCATCTGTCCTTGCTCAGGACAGCAACAGCTTGGGTACCTATACTAAACTGTGGGGGAAAAAAAAAAAAAACAGGCAGTCTTGCCTGGGGGCTGATCATTATAGCTGAAAACGAAGATACGTTCCTGACCTCCCTTGCTGCAGATGGAAAATCCCAGTGGAATAAACACCAAAGGTTAGTGGCCTTGAAGCCAAGTCACAACACTATCCATGTTCTGGATGCAGTATGTGTTGTAACTCTGTAAAAGAGATGAATGGTGCCCTCCACTTCGATGGCAGTTGCTCCTTTTTCCCTAGTGTGCTCCAACCACAGAGACAAGTCCAGTCATAACAGCAACCATTGGAAGTACATTTGCTACATTAACTTTTTCACTCATAAAACACACGAAAATATATCCAAAATTTTCCATGCTGCCTGAAATGAAATACCAGCAGTCAACCTGTAAGCACATGATCTTTTTGAATATCCTAGGATGTAGCCAGGAATGGAGGGTTTGAGTTATTTAAAAAAAAAGCTAGATATGCTGGGACTTTTTCATTGGATTGCAGGAGGTTGAGGGATGACCGCATACAGGTTAATAAAATCATGAAAGGCAGAGATAAAGTGAATAGCAAGGATTTTTTCCTTAGCGTGGGGGAGTTCAAAGCTAGGGGGTACATTTTTACAGTGAGAGGAGAGTTTTAAAAAGGACGTGAGGGGCAACTTTTTTTTTAAAAGAGTGGCTTGTGTTTGGAATGAACTGCCAGAGAAAGTGGTGGATGCAGGGACAGTTACATCTTTAGATGTGATTTTGTTAAGTACAATGAATAGGTGGGATACGGACCAGCAGCAGGCAGATGGTACAAGCTTAATTTAGGACTAGGTTGGACCGAAGGGTCTGTTTTCGTGCTGTATAACTCGCCATAAACGTTTTTTGGAAATCTTGTAAATGGTACCCTAGCCCTTTGCTCACCTAGGTTTTGGGCATGTTCTGTACGAGCATGATAAACATGAACAGTAAATAGCATATACTGATATTGTCAGTGAAATGGCATCTTCCAAATAAAGATGTTAACAAATCTTTTATTTGGAATTGAATGATTGTTTTGAATTTGTTACTGTTATTCAATTGAAAAGGCCAATGCCTTTTAAAAGAGTTTTAATGGCTGGCTGTGGTAAAAGAATAATTGGACAACAAGCTTTAATTAATTTAACAATGGAAGTATTTGTAAAGTTACTTTCCAGAAGTCACATTTTTTGTTTCTTAACAATTGCTTGTATAAAAAGGGCTGTTTTGGACTGAGGCACAACAGATACTTCCTGCAGTTATAAGTACTTCATTGTGTTATTGGATAAATTTTATTTTCCAAACATAATCGTTATAAAGCATCACATATACAAAATCATCATCTTTTTGAGTCCTCTGTCCAAAGGTAGGTCCTTGGTAGTTAGTTATCTGTTGAGTAATTACAAAGTGCCAGAATTTTTACTATAGAGGTAGTGAAGAGGCAGGACCCAAATCTAACTTGGCTGGAAAAGGGAACAAACCCCATTCTGTACCCTGTTGGTACTAATCTGACCTATGTCTTACCAGCTAACCAAAATCCCAGATATGGAATCAACATGTATGAATATATTAGTGTGGGAGGCAAAAAAAACCTTTAAAAACATTGATGTACTGCAGTTATACAATGACAGTTACCTGAGCATTTTTTCCTATATTCTTAGTAGAAATATCTTCAGTATAGACTGTCAGACCATTAATGAAAATAAGTGCTTCCAATTTTTCAAAAGCAGTTGCCTATCTTAGATTAACAAAGTTAACACAATGTTTATGTTAATGATTCCAGGAAGGCTCTTGTCCGCAGAAGTTCTTGAAGGTTTTGATTTCTTCATGTCTCTGTTCCTTCCATACCTTCTGTAGTAAAACTCAAATCAGAAAGAATTTCTTCTTGTCCCTCATGTTCAAATTGACTCCATGAAATGTCATTTACCTGTGATGGAAAACAAACCCAGTAACGTATCTCAAGATACTGCAAAACAGAATGTGAAATTTAAAGGTTTCTCAGAGCAGGAATAACTCCCCATCCCTACTCCCTTCAGCTGATGAATCAGTAGAATCTCCATGTTGAACAGTACTTGGAAGAAGCACCAAGGGTTGCAAGGGCTCAGCCTTTACTTCAGGTATGGGACTTCAGGGTCTACCACCAAAAATGGCTCACTAGCAGCACCACCACTGACCAAGCTGGTTGAATCCTAAAGAATATAGCTGCAAATAAGGGGCTGTAGCAGATAATGAAAGAATTAGAGAAAAAAAAAACCAAACTTGCCAGGCAATGAACATCTCTAACAAGACAGAATCTAGCCATCGTCCCTTGGAATTCACTCACATTAGCAAAATCAGGAGAGTTACCGTTTACCAGAAATGGAATTGCACTAGCTACATAGGTTCTGGGACTATAGAGCAGCTCAGAGGTTAGCAATCTTGCAGAGACTATGTCAACTCCTCACTCCCCAAGGCCTTTCCACTATTTATATGGCAGAGATCAGGGTATGATGAAATACTCCGTTCTTGCCTGGATGAGTGCACCTCTGCAGCATTTAAGGCATTCCAGATTAAAGCATTGAGCTGTCACTACATCCAAACATTCACGCTCTCCACCACAACAATCAGTACCATCCATAAGATAAGATGCACTGCAGAACTGCATCATGGGTTCCTTAGATAGCACCTTACAAACTCATGACCACTGTCATCTAGAAGGACAAGGACAGCAGATACTTCTGAAGCCACCACCTGAAAGTTCCCCTCCAAACCACTCACCATCTGCCTTGGAAATAAATTATTACCTTAGTGTCACTGGGTCTAGAACTCCCTTCTTAATGCATTGTGGGTCCATCTACAGCAAATGCACTGCAGTGGTTCAAGAAAGCAGCTCACCACCACTTCTCAAAAGCACTAGTGATCGGCAAGAAATGATCAGCCAGCCAGTGATGCCCAAATGATATGTATGAATGAATGAACAAATGAACGAATAATAAATATAACAAATACATTTTATTGCATTAGTCCCATCTATGTAAAAAGGAACATGTTTTCCACTTCTTAAAGAACATTTTCCTATCTTAATGTGTCCAGTGACCGTACCTGCAGTTGTGTTTGAAGTTCCTCCTCTGTGAAACAGTCAGTCTCATCGTGTTCTGAGCTCCATTGCAGAGACAACTTGCCATTCCCTACAAGAAAAAGAAAGGAAGGGAAAGTTAAGCCCACAGTTGTTGGCAAATAATAAGCAGCATCTCAACACAGGATTCAATGAATGCAAGAAAATTAAGGATAAAATTAAATATTGCATTACGCTTATCCCAAGCACTTTTAACCTTTCAAAGTCATGCAGTCAGAAAAAACTCAAAAGAATATCAGAAGGAACTTACAGGAAATAACTGTCCAACCCCCAAGGACTACCAGACTTGCTCTGTGATCACGGGGGCTTAATAATTTGCCCGAGTCCACTAGCCCAAGGTATTTTCCACTTTAGAAAAGTGTCCATTTCCTTTGAAATACCTGCATCAAATCTGCATTAACTGTTGATTTTTATGTTCACTTAAAGTTACCATTTATTTGTTTCATTTTAAATTGTCACTCGGAAGGCGATGGGAAGATGCTTTCTTAAACCACTGCAGTCCATGTGGTACAAGTACACCCACAGGGCTTTTATGAAATAGTTCTAAGATTCTGATTCAGCAACGGTGAAAGACAACATTATAGTTCCAATTCAGGATGTTGGGTGATAAGACGGAAGTTGAGTGGCGATGTTCCTAGCATAGTTTCTAGTCATTCTTGCTGATTAGGGTCACAGGTTTGGAAGATGCTGTCAAATGAAGCCTGGTGAGTTGCTGAAGCCTACCATGTAGATGGTATACAACGCTGTCAATTATGCACCAGTGGAAGGAGAAGATTGAACAGAGTCCTAAATGAGTGGATGCTTTGTCATGGATGTTGAGTTTCTGAGTGTTGCTGCAGTTGCACACATCCAGGCAATTGGAGAGTAATCTATCAAACTCTTAACTTGTAGATTTGGACTACTTTTGAGGAGTCAAAAGCTACTTGATTCAGCACAGAATTCCCAGGCATTTACCCGGATAATGGTAATCGCAGGATGTTGAAAGTGGAGGATTTGGAATGGCAATTCTATTGAACTTCCAGGACCTGCTTTGCTCCTTTCCCAGGCTACTTGGTAACTAAGCCTATTGTGTTCTGACCCACACATTCAATGCAACCAAACATACAAGGTTCTGAAATTTTTTGTAGGATTACCATTAATAACTCATTGCATTGAGTCTCTGGGTGTTGGGAGATCCAGTCCCCAAGTGAAGATGTGTAATAAAATAACTTGTTCTTTGAAATGAAAGACTGTCTACTACATGGAGTTCTAATACACTGGTTGCTGAGTAATGCTTACAAGGGTTCTCTGACAGCAGTGCTTAAGCTTCACCTTGAATGCCAAGTCAAAAATGGCTTTCAAAAATTATGTTCTTTTTCACATTTGGACTTAGTCTTGCACAACTTCTACTATGCTTCTGGAGGAGGAGGATAGAGGTCAAAAGAGGAAGGTGCTTAAAAACATTTTACATATGTAGAGATCAGCAGCATAGTGGTTACATTATTAAACTAATAGACAAATTGCCTGGGCTAATGAAATGGCCACGTAACTACATAAATAATCCATATAATTCTCTAACGACCTTCAAGGAAGGAAATCTCCTGCTCATAGCTCATCTAGTCCAAATGAGACTCCAAACCCACACACAGCAATGTAGTTGTTATTAACTGCCTTTGAAGTGGCCTGGCAATGTACTCAATTGCTCCAAGAAGAAATGATTCATTAAAAGTTGGTACGTAGGTACAGCATGCGATTAGGAAGAAAGAACTGTTGGCATTTCTTGTTATAAGAATCCGGTATAAAGCAAGAAAATGACAGGTCTTGTGGCACATAGGTACTGTTGAGCCAACAGGCTTTTGGGTTCCAATCCCACCTGCTCCAGAGGTGTATCATCACATTTCTGAACAGATTAATTAAAAAAAGTAACTAAATTCAGAAATTGTTGCCACAGCTGCAAAGGGTTTTCGTTTATCCACATCTGGAGTACTGTGTACAATTTTGTTCTCCTAATTTACAACAGAATATAACTACGTTAGTAGCTACTCAGACAGGTTTCACTTAACTCATTTGCTAGATTGAAGGATGATCTTATGAGGGAAAGTTGAGCAGATTGAACCTATACTTTAACTTAAAGAATGAGAAGGGATCTTATTGAACATTCAAAAACCTGACAAAAATCTATAACTTGGGACACAGCTAACGAGTTAAGATCCTCCATTTAAGACTGAGATAAATAACTTTTTTTTTCCACCTGCTTAAGAGGGCTGTTACGCTGTGGAATTCTCTTCCTTAGAGAGCAGTGGAGGCTGCATCATGGAGTTGCAGCCACAATTTGATCAGTCGTGATCTTATTAAGTGACAGAAGAAGCTTAATGGGGTGAACAGTCTACTCCTTTTAATTCTTGTGGTCACAACAACCTTCTCTAGCAAAAAAAAAGGAATAAGCAATAAATGCTGACCTTACCAGAGATGCCAACTTCCCATGAATGAATAAAGTACCATCTATGGTAAATTGTGATCTCAAGCATGTGAATTACATAGGTTTTCCAATTGTTTTGTTGTTTAAGCCAGGCAGGTTTCAGGATAGAAAAGGACCTTTTCTGTGCTACCAGAACTCATCATGTCTAATGTGTGACCTCAGGACTAGAGGGGGGAAAAAGTCTTTGTCAGTGTTGAACAAGCCTGGAAGGAAGGGCAAAAAAAAAACAAAAAAAAAAGGCTATATGGCTTAACTGTGATGCCTTCTTGAGTTGAATAAAATGCCCAACTCAACATCTTTAAATTCAGAAATGAAAGATGGACACTTAGAGGGGAATATTAGTTCGAAAAATCACACACCAACATAAAGTCAACTCAAGAAAAGGGGAGAAAGAGCTTGAACATTACATTTCTTTAATTAGTGCATCCTCGAGTGTCTAGATATCTATCCAATGCTTAGTGTGTGACATCAAGCACACTGGCTGTGAAGTCATCTATGTTGATAGCTGAGAAAATGAAGCCTCTGAACAGGCTTTTATCTTTGCCTTTATTCAATAACTGTTTCAAAATCAACTTTTCTCAGCACTGGTAGAATTTCATCACTAAGTATTTCCCCTTGTTGTGTGGTGACTCAAGCCATTTTGAAATCTGTTCTGCACTGCTACTGATCATACAACTGAAAAGCTAAAAAATTTGAAAATTTTACAAAAAAGTTTACCTAGGAAAACAATGAAGAACTTCTGAAATGCATCTGATAAAGCTTTCTGTGTTGCAGCCTTTTGAGCCCTTCCAACTTTCAAGGCAAAATTGAGTGGATCTACAACAGAATGAAAGCTTAACAATGAGTGTTCAGATGATTAGGAATATTTGATTAACAATATATTGCTGCAGACATATTTGGAAGAACTCAAATAAATCCTCTCATGATCTTAAGTTTCAAAGCATTTCACATCTCTGACCATTTTAGAAGTGTCATGCTTTTTTAAAATTGCATACAGTGAGGTCAAAGACAGCAAACAATGTTTTAGTCTTTTTATATGGTGTTTGTCAAGGACAAACTCCCCAGTCTTCTTTGAAAAGTACCACTTACTCCTTCATTTTCACTTCAATAGGCAGACGGAACTGTGTATGTCTCGTGAAACAAACACCCGCAAGTGCATAACACTCGGTGAGTACTATAATTAAGTGGAACATTTGGTGAAGTTCTGCAGTGAGGCTGCATTTGTTATGTGATGAGTCAAAGGCATACTGTTTCTGTTGCACCAAATGTCTGTTTACATTCACACTGGTAATTTGAATTGCTTGCTGTCTCGGCCAATTGTACCTTGAATTTAGAAGAATCAGACAAAGCAACAGTACTGTCCACAAGTTATAGAAACACAACTGGTAATGACAGTTTCAAGTTGTGCAGTGTACAAATCCAAATTAATTACTGGTTTTAAAAAGATTCACAATATGATTTAGCTTTGATCTTTGAATGTGGCAAATTGAGTCAACGGAACCTCAAATATCTGGGAGGAGGGAAACCTTTCACAACCACATCCCTGTCCTTTACTCCTACAGCTTCCCAGATACAGGGTGAATACCAAAACAAAATCATTAACTTTAAGCAATTTCGTAGTAAACCCAAAACAAAATCATTACAGAGGCGTGAAAGGATTAACCTTGTCCGGTAACTGATTTTCACAAGCACGTGCATTCTAAGCTCCTAGTTCCCATGAAATCAACTGAATATTTTACTCCCATTATGACAGACACTTCATTGAACTGAGCCATTTGCCACTACATTCATTGTAAACCGTAATGGAAAGTGTTGTACAATGTGGTGTTAGCTTCTGAGCTTTTGTCTTAATTCCAAGCCTACTTGGATTATCCTTATGTCATTAAATTACAGGTGGGGCTTAAAGCAAATTAATAACTTGCATTTATATTGATCCATTAATGTAATAAACCATGAGTGTTTCAAAGGAGGTTGAGATAGTCACAAGATGGTATTAGGATAAATATGTCAAACTTGTTCAAAGAAGTATGTTTTAAGAAACAGGGTAGAGAGGAATATGGGGCTCAGGGATAGAATTTCAGAGCTTAAGGCTCTCGACTGCTGAAAGTAGTGTCCAGCGATGGAGCAATAAAAACGTGTGCAGAATGCCCAAACTGAAGAAGCACAAAGATCTCCGCAACCTGCAGGACGAGAGCATGAAAGGATCTGACAACAAAGATGAGAATGTTTAAAATCAAAGCAATGCTGGACAAGTAGCCAGCATTATTTAGCAAGCACAAGGGTGCTAAGTCAATACAGGCATAAGTGAAAGTTAGGATCCGCATAGAGTTTATTTATGACACTAACTATAAGCATAATTCCAGAGATCTATCAATGACATCCAAAGCATCTTCCTTTATAATCATTTAACTTTAAACTTCTTTTGCACTGTTCAGACACTTCAAACAGCATTGCAGGATATTTATCAGTCAGTCAGTTTCTGTTATTCATCTATAGTATTTGTAGCGTTTTCATTTAACCACTACAAGCACTGGAAAGGTACAGTTCATATCGTAGCAAGAACAGTGTTGGTGGAAATGAATCTGCTAGAAACTCTTTTGCCACAAATAAAATAAATCACAAACCCCATAAGTAAGATCCACTTGTAATACATTTCTTTTCCCCAGTTCTTCCACGCTTTGTGATCAATGCCTACAGTATAATACCTGATGTGGCAACTATCTTCTGCACAACTGAAACAATTAACTTGTACCCAAAAGAAATAAATCTAATAAGTAAGGTCATCCTGGTACTTCCCTATGTCCCAATCACAGCTTAAAATTAAAACAGATTAAATATTTAATGTTATGTTTAATATTTAATTGCTGTATTCACGAGCGAAGATGCTGAAATCAACATCAAATTTTGTTTTTAAATGCATGTCCTGACTCCAAATGGTGTTTTTATAACCAAGAACTTCTGCCCCATAGCATCTGAAATCATTCTACATCCTTTGCAATTCTACAGTCATGCTTCCGCCTTTCATTCATCGGTCCTTAGTTTGATCAATGAATCTGTTTGCATGCCCTTCACTCAATAAGTTCTACTATTTGTTGTTTTCTATTTCTGGCATCATTATTCCCACAGCTGTGTTTTATGGCACTCCATTTGTCAGGTTTACTGCCTTTGCCTATGTTGATATCCAGGGTTTTGGCTAGCTGTGGTTCATTAGATTTATGTTGTTGTCGATAGAGATACTTTCAATTAAAACACTCTTTATAGCAAGATTATGTTAATAAGGGATGCAAAACTGAAAGAGAGACAGATTGAATAGGCTGAAATATTAGCATGGTAACAGGAGCAGGAATTGAAGAAAGACAAAGAAAGGTAGATAAGTTCATTGTTAAGCTTTGCACATAACCAGTTGAGCTGCTAGGTATGATTCCGTTATCGGAAACCGACAGCAGAAAGGTTAACTTAGTTTCACTGACTGCAGCGACTAATGACATTTATTCTGCACCTTTGGCTTTGGGAGAGTAGTAACAGGAAAGTGTGTCAATCATGTGGCTAAACAGAGAAATCATATTTTAAAATATATACATACAGGATCTTAACCAAAACCATAACAGTGAGATGCACCTCAGCTGGTCCATTGTACACATATAATTTGGATAAGGCTTTTTAAAATTTTTTTTGCAGTAGAGAAGAAAACTTGCTTTTCTATTTAAAGGTCCAGTACAGGCTTGAAGGGGTCACATATTATCACCTGTAAAGGTTAACTTCATTCTGAGCGGATCAGCAGTGTGGAGAAATGGCTTTTTGTGAGCCCATAATGGAAATATAAGCATTACAGTACTAAAATAAATAAGTTCCTATACATTTCAAATTTCTATCCAAAGGTTAGCTGCAAGCAGATTCTGTGCTTTTCTCAATATGAATGGAAGTTCCAGTTTGCCTTTGACTCCAAGTCAGGACAATGAGTTAAGATTCTATTTCAGAGTACAAGTTTAAAAGTCATTGAGGAAAGACTATATTGCTGAAATTATTCTTATAGATAAATGGTACATAAAGATAGTATTGTAGAATGGTGGCAAGTGATATATTGACCAACATCGCTCGATAATACCAATAAGAAGACACTCATATAGTGTCTATTAGACAAGTTCCAATTTATTTCTCACCTGTTATGTCTTGGTCAAATTCTTCAGAAATCCCAATACCTTTAGAACACATGCCGTAATTTCTCAATTTAACTTCCATAACACAAATATATTTCATGCTCTTTCTCTCCAGTTGCCCCAGTTCCTGTGTATTTTCTTCACATCCACCTGAATTAGAAATATTCTGGAGCTGTATATTAGAAACAGAGGCTGCAAATAAGACAATGAAATGTGAACTAGAACACAGACACCCTTAGCATACACAATTTTTGCAAGGTCAGAAATCACACAAGATTAGGTTATAGTCCAACACATTTATTGGACTATAACCTGGTGTTGTGTGATTTCTGACCTTGTCCACCCCAGGTCCAACACTGGCACTTCCACATCACAACTTATGCAGGAATTGGTGCTTCACAAATCAAATTGGCAAAGGTAACCTGGAAAATTAATTCATAGATTAATTGAAGACCGTTTCCCAGAATACTACAACATGGCACCAAACAAGGCAATATATTTCAGATTCTGTATTCTAGAACGTGATAGTGTAAATTAGTAACCTCACTGTCAAGTAACCTATGAACCAGTGCAATCTTAATAGTATAATTCATTTGAATAAATTCACATGCATTTCTATTCCATGTACAATTTCAGTGATATGTTTATATCTGAAGGAATCTTTAATTTTGTAAGCGAATTACATAGCTTTATGCCTAAATTTAATTGAGTAAATGGATTAAAAAGATAGATAGATAAGCAGTGACATATTCAGAACAATTCTCAATGAAACTACATTCCATCAAGAAGCAATCACCACAGTAAAAGTAATTCAGCTATGATTGCCTAAAGAAGTTAAGTTTTGAATGAAAAATAAGTGTGCTCCAAAGACAGGTGTGTCGTTAAAGATGGCTGCTGACAGCTGTGTGCACATGGATGCCTTGTGCAGTCCAGATGACATTGATCTGTTGCAGCAGGAATCTGTTGCTGTTTGCCATTGTGCATGCAAAATGGCATGTCATGTAAAGTATCTATTTTACTGCAAAACACTCAGAATCAAATACAGCTTTGTGAAACAATCACCCTCTCATACAAGTGATACATTAACCTCTGTGGAGCGATTGGTCAGCTCAATCCAGCTTTCCAAAAGGAATAAATCCTTCATGATCAGAATATTTAATTTTTCTAGGAACACTTCAGAACTTCTACCCTGTGAATGGCTGGGCAGGACGATTTTTGTTACAAATCAGCTACTGTTCCATTGTTTTGTGGTGATGTCAACCTGCAATACATTCCTACTGCCCACGTGTGTATGGTGTGTCACGTAGTGAGATCACTGGCTTTAAGTGCAGCCTGGAAAGAATAGGCTCAAAATGTCAAAGTACAGTGGTAAGCCTGAATATTTGGAATAGTTGTGAAAACAACAAAGGATGATCAAAAATTCAAAAAGTCAAAATAAAGTCATACAAACACAAGAAAACAAGAAATCTCAAAAACAGATTGCAAGTTCTTACAAGTAAGCAAAATGGAAGCTAAAGTACACAGGCTGAGAGGAAAGAAATTACAGTGGGAAATAGGAAAATGGCAGAAAACAAAATATTGGTACCCAATTTCACAGTAGGACGTCCAAAAAGTATTCCCAAAATGACTGAAAATCAAAGTGTATATGAGAGTGAGGAAGTTAAAGTACTTAAATCAGCACAGGAAATTATGGGGACAATATGGGGCAATTCTCCTGGACACAAGAGGCTACTTTCTAAACTTATAAAAGAGATGCTTTCAGAGAGGTTGGAGGCATTTGTGGTGATTTTATAAAATTCCTCACATTATAGAAGGGCATTAAGGGAGGGGAAGCTAGCAAATATTGCACTGCTATTCAACAAAGCAGGACAAGAGAAAAACATAAACACACGAATTAGGTGGAATAAGCCACTCAACCAAGATTGTGACTGTTTACTTTATATTTCTGCTTATCCTGATAATCTTTCAAATCTTGTTCATCAAGAACTCACTTCTGCCTCGCTGTTTGAGGAAGAGCATTCCAATGGCTCATGACCATCTGAAATTTTTTTTTAAATCTTAAACAGGAAACACCTTATTTTTAAAACAGTGATTCTGAGTTTGTGGAGAAACATCCTTTCCACATGCAATGACCCCAAAGATCCAAATGTTTCAAAAAAGTACCTCTTAAATCTTCCACACTCCAGCTGACACAAGCCTAGCCTGTCCAACATTTCCTTAAGACAACCCATCCATTTCAATTATTAGCCCGGTAGACTTGTGAACTGCTTCCTTGCATTTACATCCTTCTTTAAATAAGGTGACCGATACTGCATGTATCTCTCCATATGTGATCTCAGCAATGCCTGTATGACTTAAGTATAACTTCAATACATTTGTAGTCAATTCCCCTCACAACAAATTAACTAGGGCCATTTTCTTAGACTAACTTTGCACTTTTTATAGCATACTGATGGTAAAAGGGAAAATAGTTACTGAATATTCCCATGAGTGGTGCAAATGTGAAAGTCCCTTTTTCTTTCTTAGAAGAGAAAAACCTTCATTCAAACAGAGTTTATTTCCAACATCTGCAGCTGCAGCATGATAAGAGGTTCCTCATTCTGTGTCATCAGCTATGGGGCAGTTTCTTTCTAATCTGATGACATATTGCTCATCATGCAACGCAACATCGAGGGCCGAAGGGCCTGTTCTGGGCTGTAATGTTCTATGTGCTAAGTGCATGAATGGTAAACTAATTTACAGGATGATAGCTCAATCACATAAAGCATCTTATATAAAGTGTAAAGATACCCAAGTGCTTTACGCTCAGCCCTTAGCGCGTGGCATCAAGGTTGAAGGTAGCATGAAAGTACAGTCAAAGAAAAATTTTGGCAGGAGGCTTCTAAAACATGGATGGAAACAGAAGCAGATGTACCAAAATAGAAAATCACAGGTTGGAAAGCATAGTGATTGAACGAGCAATGATCAATGCTGCAAGGATGTGACAAATAATCTGGTATTGGGAGTAGAAAGAACACATGAAAACATAACTAGAGGAAGCTGAAAATGGAGAGAAGCAAGGCCACTGGTAGATTTAAATGAAAAAATCAGAGCTTGTAGTTGATACTATTGGCAATGGAAAAGACTGTGAAGCTGAGTACAGACCAGATATTGGATGACTAGCAAGATTCATGTGCGGCAATAAATCAGTTTTCAAACACTGTTACTAAGTTAGAAAGAATGAAGACAGCAAGAACTGCAAAATAATTTCAGCCTCAAGAAGAAAAAAAAAGTGTGGATGTATTTTTCATTAATAGATGCAGAAACAGGCATTTCAAGCAAGAAAGTAATTCTAGTGGGTGTGTTAAGAAATTAAGCTCAATGATGTACAGTTTGCAAGTTTCTGACACTGGGCTCAGTGTAGAGATAGCTGGGAAAGATTTCTGTGATCTTTGCCCAAACCAAACTGGAGAAAATAATAAGTTATTCATGTCTAATTCTTGAACAAGCAGGTGAATACAGTTACAACACACACAGAGTCATGGAAGGAAATAAAGGGGCAAAATTAAACATCAACATACACTTGGAAACTGATCTCATTTGTCCAAATATCAACAAAAGACATGCAAATAATGAATCAGGGTTCCATCAATACACAGCTTCACAGATAAACTACAGGTGACCATGCCAGCATGACATGAAATGCCATTTGAGGCAAAGTAGTATGTTTTTCAGACAGGAGGCCTGTGGCCAGTGGTGTGCCACAAGGATTGGTGCTGGGTCCACTGCATTTTATCATTTATTATAAAAGATTTGGATGTGAACACAGTAGATATGGTTAGGAAGATCACAGATGACACCAAAATTAGCGATGAAGTGGACAGCCAACAAGATTACCTCCGAGTAGTACAGGACATTGATCAGATGGGCCGAATGGGTGAGTGGCAGATGGAGTTTAATTTGTATAAATGTGAGGTGCTGCATTTTGGAAAGGCAAATCAGGGCAGGACTTATACACTTAATGGTAAGGTCCTGGGGAGTGCTGCTGAACAAGGACCTTGGAGTGCAGGTTCATAGTTCCTTGAAAATAGAGTTGCAGATAGACAGGATAGTGAAGGCGGCTTTGGGTATGCTTGCCTTTATTGGTCAGTGCACTGAGTGTACGAGTTGGGAGGTCATGTTGAGGCTGTACAGGACATGTTAGGCCAAAAACGTTTGGAACACTGTATTCAATTCTGTTCTTCCTGGTATAGGAAAGACGGTGTTGTGAAATCTGAAAGGGTCCAGAAAAAAAACTTAAGAATGTTGCCAAAGTTGTACGTCTTAAGCTTTAGGGGGTGGCTGAATAGGCCAGGGCTATTTTCCCTGGACTGGAGACTGAGGGGCAACGTTATAGAAGTTAATAAAATCATGAGGGTGGGTGCACAGACAGAGGAAATAGCCGAGGTCTTTTCCCTAGGGTAGTGGTGTCCAAAACTAGAGAGCACAGGTTTAAGATGACATGGGAAAGTTTAAAGGGATGTAAGAGGCAACTTTTTCATGCAGAGGGTGATGCATGTATGGAATGAGATGCCAGAGGAAGTGATGGAGACTGGTATAATTACATTTAAAAGGCACCTGTATGACTGCATGAATTAGGAAGGGTTGAGGGGGATCTGGGCCAAATGGGACTAGATTAATTTAGGATATCTGGCTAGCATGCACGAGTTGAACTGAAGGATGTGTTTTCATGCTATACATCTTTATGAATTATGGCTTTAGTGGTAGTGCACCAAAATGCAATGCCCCATTTGGACAATGGAGGAGAATTTTTAGAATAAAGAAGCACGTTCAATGTGATTCAATACAGTTGAGAAATAATCAAAGATGAAAAGAAAGTGACCCACAATCAGTCATGGAGGATATCCTGGGAACTTTGATCAGCAGGACAAAAGATTGATTGAAATAGCAAGCATAAATAGGGGTTAACATGCAATCCAGGATGCCGGGCAGGTTATGTCAAGTATGATCGCAGAAGGCAGACAGGTTGAAGACAGAAGATGAATCTGAAACTGTAAACTAAAAAAAAAGAAAGAGTGTTTGTAAAGATGGAGTAGCTGGAAGTGTGATAACAAGGTGTAGAGCTGGATGAATACAGCAGGCCAAGCAGCATCAGAGGAGCAGGAAGGATGATGTTTCGGGCCTAGACCCTTCTTCAGAAACAAATGAGATCAGTTTCCAAGTGTATATTGATGTTTAATTTTACCCCTTTATTTCCTTCCATGACCGAGTGTTGTAACTGTATTCACCTGCTTGTTCAAGAATTAGACATGAATAACTTATTATTTTCTCCAGTTTGGTTTGGGCAAAGATCACAGAAGTCTTTCCCAGCTATCTCTACACTGAGCCCAGTGTCAGAAACTTGCAAACTGTACATCATTGAGCTTAATTTCTTAACACACTCTTGCACTAGATTTTCTGAAGGAGGGTCTAGGCCCAAAACGTCAGCCTTCCTGATGCTGCTTGGCCTGCTGTGTTCATCCAGCTCGACACCTTGTTATCTCAGATTCTCCAGCATCTGCAGTTTCTACTATCTCTGTAGCTAGAAGTGCCCCAGTTTTGGGTAAAAAGACACACAAGTGCTTCATAGAGTTGTATAAATTGACAATGGAGGGAACGTATGCCAGATGATACAAGGAGACAACCAGATAAGAAAAAGAAAACTTTTAAGGTAATGCTTTCTCCAGGACAATTTTACATCGGAGAGAATAATACCATGTAAATAAGACAACGTTTGAGTATAAATCATGTTTGTAATATTTACCACATATGCTTGAGTTTATAATCTCCACACCTGAAGGTCAGTGAACATGTTTTTAATAAAGGGAAGCACAAGTGACCCATATTTGACCCCTGGTGAAGAGAGTTATGAAGATCACCATAAGATTTCAATGCTGTCTCAAGCCATGGGATAGGCTGAATGGAGTTGAAGTGTGAGGAATTCAAAAGATAGTTTATTTTTTGCGAATGTGAGGGGAAGGTGAAAGGTTTTAAGGTAGAGAGACAGCAAGTGACAACGAATCAGTAAGTCAAAGGCTCCAATTCAAGAACAAGACATATTCAAAATTACATTGTGTGGCTGACAATAACTATTTAAGTGTAGGTGAAGGGCAAGCAGCTACAGTAAGCAACATTATTTTAAAAATGTTGGAAGTTTACTGTCCAGCATAAAAGTGGGCTGCTCAAGTTCATTTCAATTAATGCTTTAAATACAAAGAAGTCCATTATATTTTATTCAGAGATAGGAAGATTGTTTTGAATGGCTATTTTCTACTTACTGCAATTATGCGACTGCACCAGCCATTAAAACCAAGGTAGTAATTGGCCAGTTCCTGGCATTTAATGCTATTTAGAGGAAGTTGGTTCTCTTGGGAAATTTTCATAGACTGTCGCTTTGTGCACATTTGAACCTATATAAAAAGTAATGAAACAAAATTAGAAATGATATCTACACATATTGAATAACTTACTAGAAGCAATACACTTAAATAAGAAATTCTGACAAAGCACAAGCCTGGTACCTCAAAGTCCGCCAGGGTTTTTGAAGGGAAAATGATGTAAAGTTTGATTTTTTGTTAAACTGATACCATGCTGGATGGTGGGTTGAATTACAATTAATCATTTGCAACCACTTGCAACATTGCAGTCTCCAGACAACAGTGACAGCAGATTATATGATAATCTTCAACTTTGCTTAATCCCCAGACTTGTATCGCAATTGTACGAATTTCAGAACATCTATTTCGCTTGTCTTGCAGCAAAAATAGGTCTGATGTCAACATGCCTGCCTCGGCAGAACAGCACCATTTACTATCAGTACAGCTATTAAGTCAGCTTTTAAAAGAGGTCTAACTGCCACATGTTGACATCAGGTTTTGATGCAAATATCAGGCTGATAATAATAGGGTATGGCCTGGTAATGCTTACACATGCAATGTTACTAAAAGAGAAAACATTTGAAATAACGGGTAGCATATCTATAAATTCTTATTGTGCACAAGAACTTAGTTAATCACCTGTACAATGTCATAAGGCAGTTAAAATCAAACATGGTGATTCAAGGGAAAAAGAAATAATGGAGCCACGTACGACCGAATCCAAATTTTAAAGCTGTATGTTTTGCCCTTGTCTTTATGTTGTCATTATCGAAATATGCAGTGAAATACCCAATCTGTTATGCACCAGACTAAACCCACTCTCCCCAGCTCCCAAAATATATTAAGAAGATAGCCTAGACTTAATGTTTCCCTATTTTAAAGGTAAGTGTAAGGCATTCCATTCCAGATGCAATTTGATTGGTCAAACTACTTGACTTTAAGCTAAATACACTTTATTTTTACACTAGTTAAAACACAGACAAAATTAAAGAAGGGTTAACTGTATCTATTGAAATACTTATAACATATACATTAACAAATTAACTTTTTCAATGTAGCAACATCCCATAAACACACCCTTGACAAAGGCAAATTCAGTAAACAAGAGTGTCTCACATGAAATTCTAGCAGCAGAAAGAACCACAGCTTATTCATATCTCTGTTACAGCTAAAAGATTTTACATTCAGCTTTAAGACCCATGCAACTGCTGAAAGCTACAATTATCAGGTTGCTTCTGTTTTTCCTATTTTAAAAAACCCAAGGCTTCACAAGTTGTGTACTTTGTTGGCTTTGAGCAGATCACTAGTCACCTGTCTCAGCCTTTTTTAAGGCAAAATATACTTCAAAGTCATACTATCCTCACAAATCACAAAACTACAATGCAGGTGCAGCAGATAATCTGGAAGACAAAAGGAATAATACAATATGCTAAAGCAATAATGCATAAAAGTAGGTAAGTGTTGCTGCAACTATACAAGACTTTAGTGACACCAGACCTGAAGTACTGCATGCAAATTTGGCCCCCTTGAGGGGTGATGTAGTTGCATAAGAGGCAATTCAAAGGATTGTCACTACATTAATTTCACAGAAAATGGGTTTGTCTGGCGATGAAAGATTGAGCAGTTTAGACCTATACTCTACAGAGTTTGGAATAATGAGAGGAGATCATGTTGAGGTATAATGATGCTAAAGAGGATTGACAAAGTAGACTTAGAGAGCATATTCCTACATGTGGGGTAATCTAGAATGAGGGGTCTTGGTTTTCGGATAAGGGGTAGCAGATTTAAAACAGAGATGAGGAGAGGTTATTTTTCCTTGTAAAGCCATGAATCTGTGGCATTTGTTAGCTGAGGCTGGTGGTAACACAACAGTGAATAAATTTGAGGAGGTGGTAGACAGATTTTTGACGAGTAATGGGTTGAAGGATTATGGAGAACAGGCAGGAAAGTGAAGTTGAGGCCAAGGTGAGATCAGCCATGATTGTATCAAACAGCAGAGTAGTCTCAAGCAGCAGAACTGACTACTCCTGCTCCTAGTTCTTGTCTTCTCAAGGACACCCACCTACCACAAATAGAACAGTAGTGACTGTACTGGTGTGAAGGGATTAATTATATTATGTTAACTATACAAAGTTATAATGGAAAAAGTGGAGTTTGTGCAAAAGGACTTTTAATATATTAATGAATTACAGATGTACAGGGTTACCAAAAATGTCATTAAAAGACAGAAACACGGAAACTTTAAAACACAATGTGTAAAACTACAATGAGATTAAAATTGAAATTCCCAAAATTTTAAGTAGCGGCAAAACATATGTACAATCCTGTGAAACTTTATTTTCAAAGAAAAATGTCATTTTAAAGTGAAACAATTACATCACTTCCACAAAAGCATGTTTTGTCAGTTAAGTGCCCAGCAAGATACGTATGGTATTAACTGGTCAAGTGATGACAACATTCAACCTTTATGACAGACAAAATAGACCGGGGACCACAAGTGATTTTGGTTTAATTCAAAATAGTTCCAGTTCAGAAAAACATTTTTAGTCTAGCAAACGTTAGGTTGTGAAGTCATCAAGCTGAAAGAGTTTGTATAGAAGTTATCCAGTTATTAGAACTCTCAGCCATAAAACCTGCCAACTACCAAATTAAAAGGAGTTAAGACAGGAGTGACATTTTACTGAGTTTGAGATGCTATAAAAGGATGTTGCCAGGAAACAGGTTTAAAGTTTGGTTTGTCATTTACGTAAATATTTTTCTGAACAGCCATGAGTTTTTTTTCTATTTTGTACAATAAACTTGTGTTATTTTGTTCAAGAACATTTTTAGTCTGGTGTTCAGTGATATGTATATATGTCAATGAACAATGGTTAAATTCTGTGTTGTTGGAGGTGATCATTGACTGGCAATTGTGGGGCATCAATAGTACTTACTACAGTTTAGTCTAAGCCTGGATATTGTCCAGGTCGTGCTGCATTTGGACACGGACTGAACTGAATGCATTTCTGGTTTATTTATTCAAGATGAGGGAGATACTAAATGAGCATTTTGCCTCAATGTTTACTGTGGAGAAGGATATGGAAGATAGAGAACATGGGGAAATAAAGAGCGACATCTTGAAAAATGTCCATGTGGTGCTGGATGTCTTAAAATGTATAAAGCCTGGGACCTGATGAGATGTACCCTACAACTGTGTGGGAAGCTTGGGAAGTGATTGCCAGGCCCCTTGCTCAGATATTTGCATCATCAATAGCCACAGGTGAGGTCCAAAAGACTGGAAGTTGGCTAATGTGATCCCACTATTTACAAAATTGGAAAGGAAAAGCCAGAGAACTATAGACTGGTGAACCTGACAGTGGTGAGCAAATTGTTGGAGGGAATCCTAAGGGACAGGATTTACATGTATTTGGAAAGGCAAGGACTGATTAGGGATTATCAACATGGCTTTGTACATAGGAGATCATGATTGAGTTTTTTGAAGTAACAAAGATGATTGATAACGGTAGAGCGGTGGACATGTTTCCGTATGGACTTCAGTAAGGCATTCAACAAGGTTCCTCACAGTAGATTGGTTGGCAAGGTTAGATCACATGGAATACAGGGAGAACCAGCTCAAAGGCAGAGGACAGAGGGTGGTGGCAGAGATTGATTTTCAGAATGGACGCCCGTGACCAGAGGTGTGCCACAAGGATCAGTGCTGGATCCACTGCTTTTCGTGATTTATATAAATGATTCAGATATGAACAAAGAAGGTACGGTTAGTATGTTTTCAAATGACCAGCAAAATTGAAGGTATAGCAGACAGCAAAGAAGGGTACCTCACAGTACAACGGGGCCTTGATCAAATGGATCAATGGGCCAAGGAGTGGCAGATATAGTTTAATTTAGTTAAATGTGAGGTGCTGCATTTTGGCATGGCAAATCAGGGCAGGAATTATACAATTAATGTTAAAGTCCTGGGGAGCGTTGCGGAACAAAGAGACCTTGGAGTGCAGGTTCATAGTTACTTGAGAGTTGCAGGTAGACAGACTAGTGAAAAAGGTGTTTGATACACTTGCCTTTATTGGTAAGAGCATTGAATATAGGAGTTGGGAGGTCATGTTGCAGCTGTACAGGACATTGGCTAGACCGCTTGTAGAATACTGCGCACAATTCTGGTTGCCCTACTATAGGGAGGATGTTGTAAAACTTGAAAGGTTTCAGAAAAGATTTACAAGGATTGTACCAGGGTTGGATAGTTTGAGTTATAGTTTATGGCTGAACAGGCTGGGGCAATTTTCCATGGAGCATCAGAGGTGGAAAGGTGACCTTATTGGAGGTTTAAAAAATTATGAGGAGCACGGGTACAGTGTATAGCAATAGTCTTTTCCCTCAGGTGGGAGGACTCCAAAACTGGAGGGCATAAGTTTAAGGTGAGGGGGAAAAAAGATTTTAAAGAGGGATTTATGAGGCAATTTTTTTCCATGTAGAGGATGGTCCGTGTATAGAATGAACTGCCAGAAGTAGTGGTGGAGGCCGGTACAATTATAACATTTAAACGGCATCTGGATAGATATATAAATAGGATGGGTTGATAGAGATACGGGTCAAATGCTGACAAATGGGACTAGATTAATTTAGGATATCTGGTCAGCATAGACGGGTTGGACTGAAGGGTCTGGTTCCATGCTGTACAGTTCTATGGCTCTATATGCACAAATAAGAATGCCTTGCCTTCAATTCCACATTAACTTGAAACCTGCCACTGAAACTGGATTCAACACCGACCATGCAAAATATTTTGAGTTATTTTTAGAAGTTGTCTAATGAAATAAAAGCTAAAATTAGTGGAATCAGAATTAGTTACATTGGAAATATTGCAAAATCAATGTGTTGAGGGAATAATTCTGCTTTATTCCAAAGAGTAAAATAAACTTTGGCTGCATTCAGAGATCCGTGTTTAAAGTTAACAACGATATCATCCTTATAAAATCTATGCCATTTCAAATTAGTTCTTACCTTCAAAGGAATTGTCTGGAATAAACACTTCCCATTTGTAAAATTTTGGGCTTTGGCAGCACCAAATGCTGAATAGAATTTGACAATGGCATAATACCCAGGTTCAACTACAGCAGCATTCCTGCAAACCCGCACAGAGTAGAGGAGTCCAAAATCAGAAAATGCTTTGAAAATGCAGTCCTGTGGACACAGGAAAGGGACAAAGACCACTATAATTGTGAGACAGCCACTCATTTTCCACTCCCTTAGGGGGTGGATATACTTCACTATTCACCATTTTTGTCATTACAAGGCTATATTTCCCCTTGGCCCCAAAGTAGACAGGGCTGGTTACTCAATACCAACCTGGTTCCCTCAGTACCTACACTTCACCCCTCCCTTAACACCTACAACTTCCAGATATCTCTTTCCTTCCCCTCTCTCCCCATCTCAAACTCTCCTCAATCCCAACCTCCCTTCCCCTTTACAGATTACTTCACCATCTAGCCCATGCTTACCCCAGCCCCCAACTCATCACCACCTTCTCTCCCGTTTCCCTATTCTTCCCCCCATCGTCCCATTCAGACTCTCTGTTACCCAGGTCCTTCCCTCCCCCCCCCCAACAACTCCACTTCTCTTCCTTCCCCAATCTCTCCATCGTTACCTTCCCATTTTCCATCCTGCCCCTTTCCGCTACTCTCTCACCGCCCCAGTTCCCCCATCCACTGCTTCCTTTCCCATTTGCACCCTATCCCCCACGCCATTCTGCCTCACCCCCCAACGCTTCCCCAGCCACCCCCCGCGCTTCCCCAGCCCCCCCCCGCGCTTCCCCAGCACCCACCCCCGCGCTTCCCCAGCACCCCCAGCCCCCCCCTACGCTTCCCCAGCCACCCCCCCACGCTTCCCCAGCTCCCCCCACCACGCTTCCCCAGCTCCCCCCACCACGCTTCCCCAGCCCCCCCCCTACGCTTCCCCAGCCCCCCCCACCACGCTTCCCCAGCCCCCCCCACCACGCTTCCCCAGCGCCCCCCACCACGCTTCCCCAGCCACCCCCCCCCCACGCTTCCCCAGCCACCCCCCCCCCACGCTTCCCCAGCCACCCCCCCCCACTACGCTTCCCCAGCCCCCCCCCACGCTTCCCCAGCCCCCCCAGCCCCCCCCTACGCTTCCCCAGCCCCCCCAGCCCCCCCCACGCTTCCCCAGCCCCCCCAGCCCCCCCTACGCTTCCCCAGCCCCCCCTACGCTTCCCCAGCCCCCCACACGCTTCCCCAGCCCCCCACACGCTTCCCCAGCCCCCCACACGCTTCCCCAGCCCCCCCACACGCTTCCCCAGCCCCCCCACACGCTTCCCCAGCCCCCCACACGCTTCCCCAGCCCCCCACACGCTTCCCCAGCCCCCCACACGCTTCCCCAGCCCCCCCAGCCCCCCACTACGCTTCCCCAGCCCCCCCCTACGCTTCCCCAGCCCCCCCAGCCCCCCCACTACGCTTCCCCAGCCCCCCCACTACGCTTCCCCAGCCCCCCCAGCCCCCCCACTACGCTTCCCCAGCCCCCCCAGCCCCCCCCTACGCTTCCCCAGCCACCCCCCCAACGCTTCCCCAGCTCCCCCCCCCAACGCTTCCCCAGCTCCCCCCCCCAACGCTTCCCCAGCTCCCCCCCCCAACGCTTCCCCAGCTCCCCCCCCAACGCTTCCCCAGCTCCCCCCCCCAACGCTTCCCCAGCACCCCCCGCAACGCTTCCCCAGCCCCCCCCCAACGCTTCCCCAGCCCCCCCCCAAACGCTTCCCCAGCCCCCCCCCAACGCTTCCCCAGCCCCCCAACGCTTCCCCAGCCCCCCAACGCTTCCCCAGCCCCCCCCCAACGCTTCCCCAGCCCCCCAACGCTTCCCCAGCCCCCCCCCCAAACGCTTCCCCAGCCCCCCCCCAAACGCTTCCCCAGCCCCCCCCCAAACGCTTCCCCAGCCCCCCCAGCCCCCCCCTACGCTTCCCCAGCCCCCCCCCCAACGCTTCCCCAGCCCCCCAACGCTTCCCCAGCCCCCCCCCCCAACGCTTCCCCAGCCCCCCAACGCTTCCCCAGCCCCCCCCCCAACGCTTCCCCAGCCCCCCCCCCAACGCTTCCCCAGCCCCCCCCCCAACGCTTCCCCAGCCCCCCCCCAACGCTTCCCCAGCCCCCCCCCCAACGCTTCCCCAGCCCCCCCCCAAACGCTTCCCCAGCCCCCCCCCAAACGCTTCCCCAGCCCCCCCCCAAACGCTTCCCCAGCCCCCCCCCAAACGCTTCCCCAGCCCCCCCACCACGCTTCCCCAGCCCCCCCAGCCCCCCCACCACGCTTCCCCAGCCCCCCCAGCCCCCCCCTACGCTTCCCCAGCCCCCCCACCACGCTTCCCCAGCCCCCCCAGCCCCCCCACCACGCTTCCCCAGCCCCCCCAGCCCCCCCCTACGCTTCCCCAGCCCCCCCCCAAACGCTTCCCCAGCCCCCCCCCAAACGCTTCCCCAGCCCCCCCACCACGCTTCCCCAGCCCCCCCAGCCCCCCCCTACGCTTCCCCAGCCCCCCCAGCCCCCCCCACGCTTCCCCAGCCCCCCACACGCTTCCCCAGCCCCCCCAGCCCCCCACTACGCTTCCCCAGACCCCCCCTACGCTTCCCCAGCCCCCCCAGCCCCCCCCCACGCTTCCCCAGCCCCCCCAGCCCCCCCCTACGCTTCCCCAGCCCCCCCAGCCCCCCCCTACGCTTCCCCAGCCCCCCCCTACGCTTCCCCAGCCCCCCCAGCCCCCCCCAACGCTTCCCCAGCCCCCCAACGCTTCCCCAGCCCCCCCCAATGCTTCCCCAGCCCCCCCATGCTTCCCCAGCCCCCCCCAACGCTTCCCCAGCACCCCCCCCAACGCTTCCCCAGCCCCCCCCCCAACGCTTCCCCAGCCCCCCCCCCAAAGCTTCCCCAGCCCCCCAACGCTTCCCCAGCCCCCCAACGCTTCCCCAGCCCCCCCCCCAAAGCTTCCCCAGCCCCCCAACGCTTCCCCAGCCCCCCAACGCTTCCCCAGCCCCCCAACGCTTCCCCAGCCCCCCAACGCTTCCCCAGCCCCCCCCCAACGCTTCCCCAGCACCCCCCCCCACGCTTCCCCAGCCCCCCAACGCTTCCCCAGCCCCCCAACGCTTCCCCAGCCCCCCCCCCAAAGCTTCCCCAGCCCCCCAACGCTTCCCCAGCCCCCCAACGCTTCCCCAGCCCCCCCCAACTCTTCCCCAGCCCCCCCCCCAAAGCTTCCCCAGCCCCCCAACGCTTCCCCAGCCCCCCCCCAAAGCTTCCCCAGCCCCCCAACGCTTCCCCAGCCCCCCAACGCTTCCCCAGCCCCCCCCCAACGCTTCCCCAGCAGCGCCCCCCACGCTTCCCCAGCCCCCCCCCCAACTCTTCCCCAGCACCCCCCCCAACTCTTCCCCAGCACCCCCCCAACGCTTCCGCAGCACCCCCCCCAACTCTTCCCCAGCCCCCCCCAACTCTTCCCCAGCCCCCCCCCCCAAAGCTTCCCCAGCCCCCCAACGCTTCCCCAGCCCCCCCCAAAGCTTCCCCAGCCCCCCAACGCTTCCCCAGCCCCCCCCTACGCTTCCCCAGCCCCCCCCTACGCTTCCCCAGCCCCCCCCTACGCTTCCCCAGCCCCCCCACCAACGCTTCCCCAGCCACCCCCCCAACGCTTCCCCAGCCACCCCCCCCAACGCTTCCCCAGCCACCCCCCCCAACGCTTCCCCAGCCCCCCCCCAACTCTTCCCCAGCGCCCCCCCCAACGCTTCCCCAGCACCCCCCCCCCAACGCTTCCCCAGCCCTCCCCAGACCCCCCCCAACGCTTCCCCAGCCCCCCAACGCTTCCCCAGCCCCCCCCAATGCTTCCCCAGACCCCCCCCAACGCTTCCCCAGCCCCCCCCAATGCTTCCCCAGACCCCCCCCAACGCTTCCCCAGCCCCCCAACGCTTCCCCAGCCCCCCCCAACGCTTCCCCAGCCCCCCCCAACGCTTCCCCAGCCCCCCCCAACGCTTCCCCAGCCCCCCAACGCTTCCCCAGCCCCCCACCCAACGCTTCCCCAGCCGCCCCCCCCACGCTTCCCCAGCCGCCCCCCCCAACGCTTCCCCAGCCCCCCCCCAACGCTTCCCCAGCACCCCCCCCAACTCTTCCCCAGCCCCCCCCAAAGCTTCCCCAGCCCCACCCCCCCAAAGCTTCCCCAGCCCCCCAACGCTTCCCCAGCCCCCCAACGCTTCCCCAGCCCCCCAACGCTTCCCCAGCCCCCCAACGCTTCCCCAGCCCCCCCCCAAACCTTCCCCAGCCCCCCAACGCTTCCCCAGCCCCCCCACAAAGCTTCCCCAGCCCCCCAACGCTTCCCCAGCCCCCCAACGCTTCCCCAGCCCCCCCCCCAAAGCTTCCCCAGCCCCCCCCCCAACGCTTCCCCAGCCCCCCCCCAACGCTTCCCCAGCACCCCCCCCAACTCTTCCCCAGCCCCCCCCAAAGCTTCCCCAGCCCCACCCCCCCAAAGCTTCCCCAGCCCCCCAAAGCTTCCCCAGCCCCCCAACGCTTCCCCAGCCCCCCAACGCTTCCCCAGCCCCCCCCCCAAAGCTTCCCCAGCCCCCCAACGCTTCCCCAGCCCCCCCCCCAAAGCTTCCCCAGCCCCCCAACGCTTCCCCAGCCCCCCCCAAAGCTTCCCCAGCCCCCCAAAGCTTCCCCAGCCCCCCAACGCTTCCCCAGCCCCCCCCCCAAAGCTTCCCCAGCCCCCCAACGCTTCCCCAGCCACCCCCCCAACGCTTCCCCAGCCCCCCCCCAACGCTTCCCCAGCCCCCCCCCCAACGCTTCCCCAGCCCCCCCCCAAACGCTTCCCCAGCCCCCCCCCAACGCTTCCCCAGCACCCCCCCAACGCTTCCCCAGCACCCCCCCAACGCTTCCCCAGCCCCCCCCCCAAACGCTTCCCCAGCCCCCCCCCAAACGCTTCCCCAGCCCCCCCCCAAACGCTTCCCCAGCCCCCCAACGCTTCCCCAGCCCCCCAACGCTTCCCCAGCCGCCCCCCCCAACGCTTCCCCAGCCCCCCAACGCTTCCCCAGCCCCCCCCCCAAAGCTTCCCCAGCCCCCCAACGCTTCCCCAGCCCCCCCCCCAAAGCTTCCCCAGCCCCCCAACGCTTCCCCAGCCCCCCCCCCAAAGCTTCCCCAGCCCCCCAACGCTTCCCCAGCCCCCCCCCAAAGCTTCCCCAGCCCCCCAACGCTTCCCCAGCCCCCCAACGCTTCCCCAGCCCCCCAACGCTTCCCCAGCCCCCCCCCCAAAGCTTCCCCAGCCCCCCAACGCTTCCCCAGCCCCCCCCCAAAGCTTCCCCAGCCCCCCAACGCTTCCCCAGCCCCCCCCCCAAAGCTTCCCCAGCCCCCCAACGCTTCCCCAGCCCCCCCCCCAAAGCTTCCCCAGCCCCCCAACGCTTCCCCAGCCCCCCCCCAAAGCTTCCCCAGCCCCCCAACGCTTCCCCAGCCCCCCAACGCTTCCCCAGCCCCCCAACGCTTCCCCAGCCCCCCCCCAAAGCTTCCCCAGCCCCCCAACGCTTCCCCAGCCACCCCCCCAACGCTTCCCCAGCCCCCCCCAAACGCTTCCCCAGCCCTCCCCAGCCACCCCCCCAACGCTACCCCAGCCACCCCCCCAACGCTTCCCCAGCCACCCCCCCAACGCTTCCCCAGCCCCCCCCCAACGCTTCCCCAGCCCTCCCCAGCCCCCCCCCAACGCTTCCCCAGCCCCCCCCCAACGCTTCCCCAGCCCCCCCCCAACGCTTCCCCAGCCCCCCCCCAAACGCTTCCCCAGCCCTCCCCAGACCCCCCCCAACGCTTCCCCAGCCACCCCCCCAACGCTTCCCCAGCCCCCCCCCAACGCTTCCCCAGCCCCCCCCCAAAGCTTCCCCAGCCCCCCAAAGCTTCCCCAGCCACCCCCCCAAAGCTTCCCCAGCCCCCCCCAACGCTTCCCCAGCCACCCCCCCAACGCTTCCCCAGCCCCCCCCCAAACGCTTCCCCAGCCACCCCCCCAACGCTTCCCCAGCCCCCCCCCCAACGCTTCCCCAGCCACCCCCCAAACGCTTCCCCAGCCACCCCCCAAACGCTTCCCCAGCCACCCCCCAAACGCTTCCCCAGCCCTCCCCAGACCCCCCCCAACGCTTCCCCAGCCACCCCCCCAACGCTTCCCCAGCCACCCCCCCAACGCTTCCCCAGCCCCCCCCCAAAGCTTCCCCAGCCCCCCAAAGCTTCCCCAGCCACCCCCCCAAAGCTTCCCCAGCCCCCCCCCAACGCTTCCCCAGCCCCCCCCCCAAACGCTTCCCCAGCCCTCCCCAGCCACCCCCCCAACGCTTCCCCAGCCCCCCCCCAACGCTTCCCCAGCCCTCCCCAGACCCCCCCCAACGCTTCCCCAGCCCCCCAACGCTTCCCCAGCCACCCCCCCAACGCTTCCCCAGCCCCCCCCAACGCTTCCCCAGCCCCCCCCCAACGCTTCCCCAGCCCCCCCCCAGCCCCCCAACGCTTCCCCAGCCACCCCCCAACGCTTCCCCAGCCACCCCCCAACGCTTCCCCAGCCCCCCCCCAACGCTTCCCCAGCCCCCCCCCCACGCTTCCCCAGCCCCCCCCCCAACGCTTCCCCAGCCCCCCCCCAAAGCTTCCCCAGCCCCCCAACGCTTCCCCAGCCCCCCCCCAAAGCTTCCCCAGCCCCCCAACGCTTCCCCAGCCCCCCCCCAAAGCTTCCCCAGCCCCCCAACGCTTCCCCAGCCCCCCCCCAAAGCTTCCCCAGCCCCCCAACGCTTCCCCAGCCCCCCAACGCTTCCCCAGCCCCCCAACGCTTACCCAGCCCCCCCCCAAAGCTTCCCCAGCCCCCCAACGCTTCCCCAGCCCCCCAACGCTTCCCCAGCCACCCCCCCAAACGCTTCCCCAGCCACCCCCCCAACGCTTCCCCAGCCACCCCCCCAACGCTTCCCCAGCCCCCCCCCAAACGCTTCCCCAGCCCTCCCCCCAACGCTTCCCCAGCCACCCCCCCAACGCTTCCCCAGCCACCCCCCCAACGCTTCCCCAGCCACCCCCCCCAACGCTTCCCCAGCCACCCCCCCCAACGCTTCCCCAGCCCCACCCCCAACTCTTCCCCAGCCCCCCCCCACTCTTCCCCAGCCCCCCCCCCACTCTTCCCCAGCCCACCCCCCCACTCTTCCCCAGCCCACCCCCCCAACTCTTCCCCAGCCCACCAACTCTTCCCCAGCCCACCAACGCTTCCCCACCCCCACCCCCACCCCCAGCATGCCCACCCCCAGCATGCCCACCAACGCTTCCCCACCCCCACCCCCAGCATTCCCACCAACACCTCATACATCCTCCCACCCATTCCCCCTCCACTATCTCCTCCTCATGCTGTCTGTCATACCCCGGCACTCACATAAATTTCAGCCTCGGACTCTCTGGGAAGAATATTGCAGACAAAAAGAGTTTTATCATTTCGAGTCGGGATTTTAAAGTCTATAATTTCTGCCTGTGCCAAACTCCCGGCGACAGCAGCCATTATCCCCGCCTCGACCAGATAATGTAGCCTGTCAGTCAAGCCCGTCTCCATGGTGACTGCTGACTCCTGATTGGTACTTGGGATAAGCCGCGCCCCCTGTTCCACCCCACCCCCGCCAGCCTCGAGCTATTGGCGTGACATTTCTTTCTTTCTTTCTTTCATTCATCTACAGCCCGAAAGCAGAGCTGGTGCGACCACAAACTAGCTGGATGCTCAGCTCCAAAGCAATTAAATTACCAGCGCTTTCAACAACTTTACATCACAATTATATGACATTATCAGATTGTCTTTGAAACACATCTAGTTCACAAACGGGAGGAAATCTGCCGTCAATGTCCAATTTGGACTTTATCTGAGTCTAGATTGAAGGCAATGTTAGAAACAAAACACGGAAGTTACAGCAAAAACTCAGCAGGCCTGGCAGCATCTGAGGAGAGAAGCAGAATTAAGGCTTTGGGTCCAGTGACCCTTTTTCAGAACAATGTTGTTGACCATAAACTGCCCTCTGTAATGGCCTAACAGGCCACTGAGTTGCATAAAGAAGATAGCTCATTATGAGCTTCTGGAAGCAAACAGGGTAAAACAGAACAATGAACATCCAAATCCCATTAATTAATAAGTTATTTGAACATGAAATGTGTATGCTTCTTTTGGTTCATTAGCCATTCTCCTTCATTAGTAGCTTGGTCAGATTTGTAAATATTTAGTACTTTCAACATTGATTTTGATTTGTATGCTGTCTGCCTCTTCAAGTTTGGATTTATTGCTGTTTTATATTGGCCATTAACAAGCTGGGAGACCAAAAGGGTGACATGATATTATAATGCTGCAATGTGAAATGACAGGAAAAAAAACAAAAAGTACCATAAAATGTTCTGTGCCTGGAGTGAGGCCAAACATAAATTATGGGGACAACAGCCGGTATTTCGCCTTGGGAGCTTACAGCCCAATGACATCACTGTTGACTTCACCAGCTTCAACATCCCTCCACCTCCAGCCTTATCCCATGTCCAGTGCTCCCTTCATCCTTGCCTCCCTGACCTGGCCTAACCCATCTTCTTCCTATCCACCTATCCCAATGACCAATCCAACCTACCCGTCCCCGAAACCACACCCTCCCTCTGTTTACTTCTGGGCTCCTCTCCCCCTGTCCTGTCCTGACAAGGGTTTTGGCCCGAAACTTTCCTGCTCTTCGGATGCTGTCTGACCTGCTGTGTTTTTCCAGCTTCACATCTACTGACCATAAAATGTTCACTGCGTTCAGAACACTTATCTGAGAATTTATACTGGATACGCAAAGAAGAACCACAGCAATCATTCCAAGATCGAGTGTGTGTGTTGCACCAAGTGTGTACACTTGGTGGCGCTCTTACGTGCTGAGACTCGGCTTCAGTGACGGTGATGTCTGGGATCATTTTTAACGGTCTCAAGTGTGGAGGTAACACCACAGAAAAAGCATCTATTTCAGTTTCTCCTAAAGCATTAGCTTTCAATGACTTATTTTTCATCTTTCAAGACATTTCACAATGTCGCTTTGAAATTTCAGTCCCATTAAGTTAGTTAGCAAATTGATTGCTAAAATTATTAATACAAAATGGTATTGTTTCCAGTGGTGAAAATGAGAACTTTTAAAAAGGCAAACTATATCTTGATGCTCTTCTAACATTAGGTGTTAATTGTTGTAGATGTCTTAGTTTGTATCTGCATTTGCTTTAACTGCCCTGCATGTGCTGGAAGGTGGTAAATCTGGAAGGTACTCCATTCATTAGAATGACCGCATAGTTTCAATCACCTATCTCAAAAAGGTAGTTTAAAATAAAACTAAACGCTTGTTGGCAATTCAATGCAGTAATTTATTGCAAAATGCAAGATTATAAATATTTTCTGAGATTTACCAATGAATTTTGGATATCAATTATAATTGCAGAAAATATTTCTACATTTCTACAACTACATATCAGAGATCCCCTATTAATGTAACATATATACTATATAGACATAACTTCTTTGAAGATAATCAACTTTAAGACAAATTCTGTGTAACATTTTGAGTGTCTTTATCGAGTTTTCCTCACTCATTTTGTCTATAACCTTACACTACACAGTACAGTTACTCTCTGCAAAACGTTTGCAATTCATAACTTTCAGGTAGGTTTCAACTTTGTGCATATCCTTCTTAAAACAAGCCAGGAGACCATAGTTTTTCATCAAAGCTTCCTCACTTAAGTTTCCATCGAACCTGTCATAGAAAAATGTCAGCCAGTCAAAACCTTGTGAAGAGCCTCCATCTTCTAGAGTCTGGGAAATGATAGAAGAGTTGGTGTTAAAGCAGTTTTACAAAAAGAGCATTTTTTCAGAACAGATAAATAAGATTATGTGTGGGCCTGGCAATGTAACATAGTAAAACAAAATCTCACTGTTTTCATCATATGGAACAGTATTATTTCAGTACATCCTGTGCCATATTGTTCAAGTAAAATCATTTGATTCATTGATGAAAACTTACAATTTTTAGCCTTGCTGTACACTTCTGGGAAATATCTTAAATATGGGCCAAAGAGATTACATGAACTCTTTTCAAGTATTAAAGAAGCATGTGGAAAGTTAGTAAAGAATATTATGAACCCTTGCAATTCAGATAAAAGCTTAAATTTTGTGATTATGGATTTCTGAAGCTACCTTAACATGCAATATGCAGTATTACATGTAATATCTTCTAGTCTGCCTTTACTGTTATACAAGTAAAGAGGTATCACAATAATGAATGTGCCTTGCTGAAGCAAATAAATTCATGAGTATCTTTGAAAACTAGCTCTAGGACTAGACCAGATTTGTCTAAAAACATAAAATCAGAGGGGAAAAAGTAATTATTTTGTTAAGTTTATTCCTTGTATAGTTTCACTGATGGATTCCATCCAATTCATTTAATCTAGTATGTAAATATCCTAAACCTGTTTTTTTTTCTGCTTTTTTTCCCTTCTTCATTTTCTTTATTTCACCCTTAAATTACATGCTTTCTAATCAATTTTCTGTAGCTTTTATTATATTATTTGAAATATTTTATATTTGAATGCTGCACTTATCCTGTTTCATGTCCTCATGATCTATTTAGACAAATTTCAGTCTGTTTGGTAATCAGAATCTAAAAGCTGTTTTGACTGTGAATGAAATTCATTGCATTGTGTTTGAACATCATATTCGTAAAGCAATCGATTGTACATTAATTTTGTTGTTTCAATATTGAATGCACCTAGTCAGCCAACTTGGTGATGGCCCAAAGTCAGTAATTCTTACTGATAACTTCTGAAGCATTAAATTCTACTGGGAATTACTTATACCATCCAGTAATTGAACCATAACTCTTTGGAATTGTTTTAATTACCTTTTCTGTTATTAGAGCAGTTTTATTCTAAGGAGTTATTACTGATTATTTCAACAGCTTTAACATTTCTATATAAATCTTACATAGAGTCATACAGAATGGAAATAGACTCTTCAACCCACTCATCCATGCCAACCAGGCTTCCTAAACTGAACCAGTCCTATTTGCCTGCATTTGGTCCATATCTTGGTAATCCTTCCCTATCCACGTACCTGTCTGAATGTCTTTTAAATGTTGTAATTGTACCCGCCTCTATCACTTCCTCTGGCTGGTCAATCAATATATGCACTACCCTCTGGGTGAAAAAGTTGCCTCTCAGGTCTCTTTTAAATCTTTTCCCTCTTACCATTAACCTATGCTCTCTAGTTTTGGACTCCCTACCCTGGGGAGAAGACCTCGGCTATGATTTTAGAAATCTCCATATGGTCGCAGCCTCCTAAGTTCCAGGGAAAAAAGAACCAGACTATCCTAAAAACTCAAACCTTCCAGTTTTATAGAATTCCTACAATACAGAAAGAGACCATTTGGCCCATTGAATCTGCATTGATTCTCCAAAGAGCAGCCTACCCAATCTCTGAAACCCCACACAGACCCCCACTTATCATGACCAATCCACCTAACCTGCACATCTATGGACTGCAGGAGAAAACAAGAGCACCCAAAGGAAACCCGCATAGACATCGGGTGAACATACAAACTCGACACAGGCAGGAATTGAACTCAGATTCCTTGTGCTTTTGATACAGCAATGCTAACCACTGAGCCACAGGTAAATCCTTTTCATACAATTTCCTGTTTAATAACATCCTTCACGTGGCGTTTTATCAGATATTTGCGTGAAGTATTCATATTTGACCAGCCTGGACAATTAATGTAGTTACATCCTGAATAAAACGTATTTCAGTCGATTAGAGTGATACATACTATGTAGTGCTTCTAAAATTATATGGGCATCACTATTGGGGTAATTTAAATATCCTTTACCACACCTCTATTACTGGCTAGAGGAGATAATGGGAACTGCAGATGCTGGAGAATCCAAGATAACAAAGTGTGGGGCTGGATGAACACATCAGGCCAAGCAGCATCTCAGGAGCACAAAAGCTGACGTTTCGGGCCTGGACCCTTCATCAGAAAAGGTTTTCTGATGAAGGGTCTAGGCCCAAAATGTCAGCTTTTGTGTCCCTAAGATGCTGCTTGGCCTGCTGTGTTCATCCAGCCCCACACTTTGTTATCTATTACTGGCGAGTTGTTATCTCTTTCACCCAATCAATCATACGCAAAAATAATGGTGCTTTCTTGCAATTTTAAAACTGGTATTGTTAAACTTACAGTGAATGAGTGTAAAAGCAATGAATGCATAAACAAGGTGTGAACTGAAAGCATCAACATTTCATTTTCTATGTTGACTTTTCCCTTGTTGGCAAACATCTTGTATTTATCATACAAATTATCACTGCAGGAGCGATAGTCATATTGTATGCACCTACCTTCAACAGAGCATAGATACCTTCTTCCAGGTCCTGCAATTTGTCATAGACCCTGTCTGAGGTTCTGAAAGCCCTACTATTCTGAACGGAATCGAACCAGGACCGAATGAGAAGCAGCGAATACAACAACAGCTCCTTATCCTGTGAGAGAATGGGAAAAGCGTTTTTGTTCCAATCACTTTGATACTGCTTTGTTTCTAACGTTGAAGTTTGGTAGAATATGAACATACAAGCTCTCAGGGGAAAATCTAAATAATCTTTGGTATCATTTGGTTTTGACTATTTGTGTGGGCTAGTTAAGTATTGGCTTTAACTGTGCGGAGTCACCACTTTCTGTGGGTCATAAATATCGTCGAAGTCAGGTTGCAAACGTTTCTTTGTTTAGCAACCAACTTGAGTTTGACAGAGAGTATTATCTCCAAAACAAGTCAATTTAACCAGAAAACACAAACATTTGATTAGGAATTAACGAAAAACAAAAAGACTGCAGATATCTGAAACAAAAACAGAATATGAAATTTACGCCTCACTCTTTGTGGGGCACATGGCACATTCCTTGACCCAATCCTATTTGAGTCCCTCCCAACAACTCTTTCTCTAGTATATTCATGACATCATCAGTGTTGCTGCCCTCTCTTGTCTGGAATTGGAAAAGTTTATCAATTTTGCTTCCAATTTCCACCTCACTCTCAACTTCACTGGGTCCATCTCTGACTCCTCCCTTCCCTTCTTCAATAACTCTATTTCCATTTCTGGGGATAGCCTGGCCACCAATATCAATTACAAATGCTCCAACGCCGACTGTTACCTAAACTATGCATCCTCACACCCTTTCCCTATAAAGGTTCCATTCTGCTCTCCCAGTTTCTCTGAATCCATTGCATCCATTCTGATGATGCAGTCTTCCTGATAATGTTGGGCTTCAGAAAGGTTCATCTTTTTCCTCAGACAGGGATTCACCACCATGGTGGTTGACAAGGCCATTAGCTGTATCTGATCCATTTCGCACACATCTATTTTCGCCCCTTCTCTTTGATCCCATAATACTGATAGTGTCCTCTTGGTCCTCACTTTCTGTCCCTCCAGCATCCACTTTCAAAGGATCATAAGCTGCCATTTCTGCACCAAAACATATTCCCCTCCTCTCCCTTTTCAGCATTCCACAGAAACCTTACCCTCTAGGACACTCTGCTCCACTCCTCCTCCACTTTCAACATCACCCCATGCCCCCACAGCACCTTTCCATGCAATCACAGAAGGCATAACTGTTTATACTTCCTCCCTCCTCACTATCCAAGGGCCAAAATATACCTTCCAGATGGATCAGCGATTTACCTGAACTTCATCCAATCTAGTCTACTGTATTCTCTTCTCTATGTGATCTACTCTACATTGAGGGAATGAAACACAGACTAGCCAACTGCTTTGCAGAACTCTTGCATTCCGTCTACAAATATGACTCCAAATTGCCTGCCACTTTAATACACCACTATATTCCCTGGTCAACATCTGTGCTTTGGACCTGCTGCATGTTCTGGCAAGGCTCAGTGTAATCTATAAAAACAGTACCTCATTTTTCACTTGGGAGACCTGCAGCTTTCAAGACTCAGTATCCAGTACAACAATTTAAGGTGATAATGGGAACTGCAGATGCTGGAGAATCCAAGATAATAAAATGTGAGGCTGGATGAACACAGCAGGCCCAGCAGCTTCTCAGGAGCACAAAAGCTGACGTTTCGGGCCTAGACCTTTCATCAGAGAGGGGGATGGGGTGAGAGTTCTGGAATAAATAGGGAGAGAGGGGGAGGCGGACCAAAGATGGAGAGAAAAGAAGATAGGTGGAGAGGAGAGTATAAGCAACTACTCCTCCCAGTCGCGAACCATTTCCACTCCCCCTCCCATTCTTTAGATGACATGTCCATCCTGGGCCTCTTGCAGTGCCACAATGATGCCACCCGAAGGTTGCAGGAACAGCAACTCATATTCCACTTGGGAACCCTGCAGCCCAATGGTATCAATGTGGACTTCACCAGCTTCAAAATCTCCCCTTCCCCCACTGCATCCCAAAACCAGCCCAGTTTGTCCCCTCCCCCCACTGCACCACACAACCAGCCCAGCTCTTCCCCTCCACCCACTGCATCCCAAAACCAGTCCAGCCTGTCTCTGCCTCCCTAACCTGTTCTTCCTCTCACTCATCCCTTCCTCCCACACCAAGCCGCACCTCCATTTCCTACCTACCAACCTCATCCCACCTCCTTGACCTGTCCGTCTTCCCTGGACTGACCTATCCCCTCCCTACCTCCCCACCTATACTCTCCTCTCCACCTATCTTCTTTTTTCTCCATCTTCGGTCCGCCTCCCCCTCTCTCCATATTTATTCCAGAACCCTCACTCCATTCCCCTCTCTGATGAAGGGTCTCGGCCCGAAACGTCAGCTTTTGTGCTCCTGAGATGCTGCTGGGCCTGCTGTGTTCATCCAGCCTCACATTTTATTATCAACAATTTAAGGGCCTGAATACCTATTTCCATATCTTTCCCCCATTCCACACACTTAGTCTTGTCATCACATGGGCTCCTTTCCCTACAGCCAACCAGTTTTCACCCAATAATGGTCCCTATTAGCAACTTTTCTTTCTCCCAGCTCAATCCCTTTAATCAATCCCTTTGCCTGCCCAGTTGCTGCTGTCTCTCTCTCTCTCTCTCTCTCTCCCATCTCAGTCTCCGGATATTGTTTACCCCTTCCACTTGCAGTGCTAACCCCCACTTCCATCTCCAACCATATCCTGTTTTCAGCATATAGTGTAACCTTTTCTTAGCTACAATTAGAACTTGAGGAAGGGTCACTAGACCCAAAATGTTGATCCAGCTTTCTGTCTACAGATACCTCCAAACCTGCCAAGATTCTGCAGCAATTTCTGTTTTTGCTTTGAATAGATATATTTAGTTAGGTGACGTATTGTGTTGGGAACAATTTTTAATCTAGTGACAGAAGCTTTGAGCAAGGTGTAGTGTTTAAAGGGTTGGATGATGTGTGTGTTTACATTACCGATCGTTGCTGGGCATCCTCCTTGCCGGTAGGTGCTGGGATGGTTTCAGACTGGCAGAAAGCAGAGGGTGAACTCTTGTGAGAATGGCGCTGCTCTTCTGGGATATATTTTCGTTCCTGTAGAAGAGGCAAATGAGATGCATGTCAATGCTTAAGTTCTATAACAAGCTAATTGCTGTGGCTAATGATGCTTCAGAGTAACTATCATTTAGGGATCACTACGTACAAAATCCTTGCAGGTTTCTGCAGCGACGAGGTGCAGGTGCTGTGCCCTGTGCACAGCCTTGGCGAAAAGTTCAGACAGAGGCAGCAAAGGGTATGCTTCCAGATCTCTGGGGTACAACATGGAAACCCACATCAGAGCCAAGGCAACGGAACACAGTGACAAACCTAGTGTGGAGGGGGAAGAAAAGAACAGTTCTAACTAAACTGAACATATCTTTTTGGGGGAAATAAAGTGGAGAAAGACAACAAAATAAACCGCGCAGCATCAAAGAAATGTGAAGAGTTACAAGAGAAAGCATTAGGTTACCTCACTGCCTGTACTTCTCATGTCTGAAGTAGTTGGTTGTGGGTTCAAGTCCCCTTTCTTAGGGATCTTGTGGCACACTGGTAGTGCACCTAACCCTGGGCTGGAGGGCCTTGGTCGAAGTCCCACCTGCCTCAAAGGTGTACCATAACATGTCTAAATAGGTTGATTAGTAAAAACTATTTTTTTTAGGCTATTGTGTGGTATCGGAAATTAAAAAGAGAAGGATTTATGTACAAAGGACAAGGATTCCTCTGCAAGCTTTAGCTTGGGTTAAAAGTTGTTCACCAAGCAATTTATTGAACAAAATAGGAGTCTAATCCTGTAAACACAACAATGGACAGTTCAGGAATAATTTCGAGCAATGTTCAAGAGTTTGATGGGTCCACACTTCTGCATTGTCGAATGCTGTAATATCAACAAGTTGACCAGAAATCATTGAGGAAAAACAAATAATCAAGCAATAGTTTGGTATGACTGGCATAGGAATAAAAATTGAAACGTAACAGATAGAGTCAAAACTTGGCAAGATCAATTGAAGAGAAACTTGTGGAAGATTCTGTTAAAAAGATTTAAATCCTAAATCAAGCAGAAACCCCAACAAAATAAACCAGGAGATACTACCTGAAGCCATCCTATCAATTTCCTGTAACTAACGAAAAAGATGCAAGCAACTATAGGCAAGCTTGGTTTAGACAATTGTAACATTGCCTTCACCAGTCAACATATATATCATTTGAAATCCATGCATAAATTGAAATTTGGGCAAAAAAACAAAATGTTTTGAATGTAATGCATTTTGTATTATTATAGAACATTGGACTATGCACTTCCTAAACATGTTATTAGTAACACGACCTCCAAATTTGTTTGTGTGTTCACGTCAGTGTCATCTACAATCCACTAAATATGCAATAACATTGCACTTTAGTTCTGGTAACCTGAACTGATGACAGTAAAAAAAACACAAAGCACCATGTTTTTATTAAGTGGTGTGACATGACCACTGTTTCAACTCTGTTTCATACAGAACTGTGGAACAAAACCCCTCACATACTGGTCAGTAAATATGTCACTGGTATACATTTCACAGAGTGAGGAATGAATAAGGCATCAATACTGAGCTGAGCTGGGTTGTGCATATGAAGTTTCAACAGCATCTTGCTGCTTTGATATTTCCAATCACCTACACAAAGAACACAACAGTCAGAAATGGACGTACAGCATGTACTCTTATCACCTCTCAGTAGCCCCTTGCATAAAGATTTTTATAAAGCAAACATTCACTGAAAGTTTGACTAAGTAGTATTGCTGTATCTCGCACAGTCATTTTGTATCCAATCCATTATTCCATCTTTATTTGTAACCATTATCTGCACTAATTTCTTTAAGAGAAAGTCAACTTAATGATGCATTGTTAAGACAGTACCACACTAGGCATCCACTAAAACTGTGCTATCATGGACATCTTCAATGCGCAACATTCTTTAGACATTTGAAAAATTATATTTTTTTAATGAAGGTTGCTTTGCAATTCACCGTGTACTTTCTGAATCATGACAGATGGAATTATTCTCAATGTGTTTTTGTAGTACTACTTATGCCTACACCAGAAATTACAATACAACTGAGTGCTAGATCACAGTATGATCTTTGACCGCATTACAGTCAAACTGGCTGCCTCATTCTCAAAGAGAGAAATTGCTGGAAAAGCTCAGCAGATCTGGCAGTATCTATGGACAGAAATCAGAATTAAAGTTTCGAATCGAATGACCCTTCCACAGGTGCTGCCACCCCCGCTGAGCTTTTCTAGCAATTTCCATTTTTGTTTCTGATTTACAGATCTTTCGGTTTTTGTCTCATTCTCATCTGAGTTGCCGGGGTCTGAGCATTTTAAGTGTGCCTATTTTATAACAACTCTCTGAGTCCACCTCAGGTATTTTAAAATTATATGATAGTGTAACATTTCTATGTTAAGGAAAAGGAAAAGTGTTCCCATTGTTCACCTAAAAAATGCAGTGGAGACAATTTAATTTGTGCATGTAGCGAACTCTATAAAAAGAAAATTGTTACTACGTCTCTATGCAGATCAGACTCAGCTCAAAAGTGTTATATAGCAAGGCTCTTCTAATTGCAAACTACATTCAGCAGACCATAGTTTTATTTTTGCATTAATTTTAGCCACTGAGCTTGGGCGAGCGAGTCCGCTTTCAACTGATGTTTAGTGTCTGTATACACAACATTATAGTGCATGGAAAATGGTCTCTGCTTAGAACCAAGACAGAAACTGGATGCATTTGGAATCAGTTATCAAATGGAGTGTAGAAACACCAAAGTTATCATGTAAGTTTGTCTTTAATCTACAAGAAAATAACTCTTCAGAAGGTTCATATTTGCACAAGCTTTTCTCAGTACTTTTTTTTTAGTTATGTAGCTCTTCAGTGAAACCTTTTATTACTATCTTATCAACATAAATCACCATTCATGTTTTGTAGCTCCAACTGAAAACTGCAGTTACTAGTCAGTAGGAAATTAATTACAAATTTTTAATACTGTAAAAAGTACACAAAATCAATGAAGTGATCGTTATTGACACATAATCTAAGAAGTATAATGCAGAGGGAAACTAAAATCAATCCTTTCCTAACAATGTCATTATTCTGGCTGCCTTAGCATCAACAGTTTACGATGATTAACATGATGTGGAGGTGCTGGTGGTAGACTGGGGTGGACAAGGTCGGACGTCAAACGACACTAGGTTATAGTCCAACAGATTCATTTGAGATCATCAATGTTTGAAGCGCTGCCTCTTCGTCAGGAGCTGACAAATGGGCAGCTTTCTGGAAGTTTGTGATTTCAACTAAACCTATTGAATTGTAACCTGGTGTCATGTGACTTTTGACCTTGATTAACATGGGTGTTAAATGATGTGAATTTAATGCATGGATGAGCAGTGAGTATTTTTTACACTGATCAATTCATTAGCTAGGAAGGAAAATGTGGTGAGCATCAGAGTTGACCACAAGAATTGAAGCAGGAATAAACACATGGTCTGTCCAGCTTGCCATTAAATATGATTGTGGCTAATCTGCTGACGTAACTCCACACTTAGAAAAGAAATTTCCCTTAGAAAAAGATATCTGTGTGATTTAGCCCTTAAAGTATTCAATAATAAAACATTCACAACTTTCTGGGGTAGAGAATTCCAAAGATTCACAGCCCTCTGAGAGAATAATTTTCTCTTTAGCTTAGTCTGAGACTGTGTCCCCATGTTTCAGATCCTCAGGCAAGGGAATTATTCCTTTCATTGTGTTTCCTGCTAAAAATCTTGCATTTTTCTATGAGATGACCTTTCATTCTTTTGAAGTCCAATGACCACAAGATATAGGAGCAGAATTAGGCCATTCAGCCCCTCAAATCATCTCTGTCATTTGATCATGACCTATATATTTCTCAACTCCATTCTCCTGCCTTCTCCCCAGAACCCTTGATCCCCTTACTAATCAAGAATCTATCTATCTCTGTCTTAGATACACTAAATGACTTGGTCTCCACAGGCCTCTGTGGTACTAAGCTCCACAGAGTCACCATGCTCTGTCTGAAGAAATCCCTCCTCATCTCAGTTCTAAAGGATTGTCCCTTCATGCTGAAGCTTTGCTTTTGGGTCCTAATCTCTCCCATTCGCGGAAAGATATTCTCAGCATCCAGTCCATCCAGACTTCTCAGTATCCGATGTGTTTCAATCAACTCCCCCCATCCTTATAAGCTCCTTTGAGTACAGACCAGAGTCCTCAACCACTCATCATACAACAAATCCGCATCCCTGGAGTCATTCTTATAAACTTCCTCTGAACACTATCCAACACTAGCTCATCTTTCCTTAGATACAAGGCCCAAAACTGCTCACAATATTCCAAATGCTATCTGACAGAGTCAGATAGTCTCAGCAGTACATTTCTGCTTTGGTTTTCTAGCCCTCTTGAAATTAATACCAATGTTGCATTTGCCTAGCTAACTGCCAACTGAGCCTGCATGTTAACCTTAAGGGAATCCTGAACTAGAACTCCCAAGTCCCTTTGTGCTTCAAATTTCCAAAGACTTTCCCCACTTAGTAAATGGTCTATGCCTCTATTCTTCCCTACAAAATGTATAACCTCATACTTTCCCACGTTGTATTCTATCTGCCACTTCTTTGCCCACTCACACGGCATGTCAAAGTCCTTCCGCAGCCTCCCCACCTCCTCAACATGACCTGTCCCTCCACGTATCTTTCTAAAATCTGCAACAATGCCCTCAGTTCCTTTGTCCAGATGGTTAATGTATAACATGAGTAACTGTGTCCCGACACTGATCCCTGCACAACTCCACTAGTCACCATCTGCTATCCTGATAAAGACCTCTTACTCTCTGCCTCTGCCAGTCAGCCAATCCTCTATCCAAGCTAGTATCTTGCCCCTAAACAATGGGCTCTTATCCTATTTAGGAACTTTCTGTGCAGCACCTCATCAAAGGCTTTATAAAATCAAATAGGTCACGTTCATTGGCTATCCTTTGTCTAACTCGCTTGGTACTTCCTCAAAGAATTCTAACAGATTTGTCAGGCTCGATCTAGCCTTGATGAAGCCATACTGACTCCACTCTATCTTACCACGCACTTCCAACTACTCCACAATCTTGTCCTTAATTATGGACCCTAAAATCTTACTAATGAATGAGGTCAGCCTAATTGGCATATAGTTTCTTGTTTTCTGCCTCTCTTTCTTATAAAACAGGGATGTTACTTTAGCCATTTTCCAGTCTTCAATGAATCTGCATGATCAAGTGATTTCTCTAAAGATCACCACCAATGCCTGTACAATCTTCGCAGCTAGGTCCTTCAGAACTCTGGGGTGTTGTACATCCTGTACAGGTGATTTATCTAACTTCAGACTTTTCAGCTTCCTAAGCACCTTTTTAGTGAGGGCCACCATACTCACCTCTGCTCTCACCCGACTCTCTTGAAGTTCTGGTTTGCTGCTGGCATCTTCAACTGTGAAAACTGATGCAAAGTACTTACTGAGTTCCTCCGCCATTTCTCTGTTCCCTCTTATTACTTCTCAGTGATGTTTCAGTGATTCAATGTCCATTCTTTCTCTCCCTTACCTTTTAGATACCTAGAAGTTTTATTTGATTAATCTTCTCCTACATTACTAGCTAGCTTACTCTAATATTTCATCTTCTCACCCTTTATTGCTTTTTTAGTTATCTTCTGCTGGTTTTTGAAGGCTTCCCAATCCTCTGGCTTCCCGGTAATGTTCACCATATTGTATCCTTTTTTGTTGCTATTATCTTGTTCCTGACTTCTATTGTCAGCCATTGTTGCCTCCCCTTAGAGTGTTTCTTCCTCCTTTGGGGAAATTTATGCTATGCCTCCCACATTACCCCCAGAATATCTGCTATTGCTGAACCCACCATCTTCCCTGCTAGCCTTACCTTCCAATTACCTCTGGCCAGCTCCTCCCTCATGTCTTTGTAGTTATCTTTACTTAATTGTAATACCGCTAAATTTAATTCCAGCTTCTCGTCTCAAACTGCAAGGTTAATTCTTTCCTATTATGGTCACTGTCACTGGGGGTTCCTTCACCTTCAGTTCCCTAATCACGTATGCCTCATTACATATCACCAAACACAGAATTGCCTGTTGCCTAGTGGGTTCTACCACAAGCTGCTCCAAAAAAACCCATCTTGTAGACATTCCATTAATTTATTTTCTTGACATCTGCTACCAACTTTTCCTATCTACCTGCATAATTGAAGACATCCATGAGTACTGTAATAGTGCCTTTCTTGGATGCCCAATGGGGAGAGGGCCAATTTACTCAACCTCTAATTCTAGTGCACACTCTCATCTTATCAGCTGAATTAATGAACATTCACTATTCCACCGTCAAGTTAAATATATTCTTGCCAAAATATGGAAACTAAAATTTCATTCAGTAAATCAGGTGCGGTCTCGACAATGTCTGTAAGAATTATATCAAGACTTCCTCATTCCTGTACTCCTGTCTGCAGTAATGGTCAACCGGACATTTGTGATGGTCACTTTGCATATATTGTATGAGTGCACATGTGTCTCTGAGTATCAGCATTACAAATTGTGTGCCTTTTACAAATATTATGTTTTTCTATTCTTTCTTTTTCTTCTCGAGTTCTTTAAGGCGAATCTAATGCATATGTTATGATCTTGACCTGAATTCATCTCAACTGGAGTGAGTAGTAGTAGGTCCAATTTCTTTCCAGCATACACCTAACAAGGAATCTCCTACTCTTGCCACTTGCTATTGGCATAACTTGGAATAATTTGCAGAATAACACTAAACCCATTTGACCAAATTTGAACATATCTTCCTTGTCAAAAATGTCCTGGAATGGGATTTAAAACTCAGGCTTCAGGCTCAGAAATGGAGATGCTACTCACTGCATGTTAAGACCTTTCCACTGTTGTTACTTCGAAAGTGAATAACCTCAAACTTCCCCCAGTATATGCCACCTGCCACCATGGTGCTTAGTCACTTAATCTGTCTTTGTGTTTTGAAATAGTATGTAGAAATAGTTGCCAGAAGTAGTTCCTTTTGCAGGAATCAGCCACATCCTACTTAATAGCTGAATGACTAAGTGCACCTGACCCTTGAATCATACCCAACCCTTACCTGTGGCTCCATTTGCTCAGGCGTGGCAGCATCCAAACTCTGGGAACCACATTGGTTCACAAGCCAAACCAGTTGAGGATAGCATTCGAGGCTGATGTCCACATATGAGGGAGAATATTTATTTGTAACCTTTTTGCAAGTGGAGAACAAAAAGCTGCCTTGACAGATGTAGCAGAGGAAATGGTATTCCTCATTGGAGCAGGTGGACCTAGAACCCAGGCCCCCTCAGCCCAAAGATAGGAAGATTACCACTATGTGACAAGACCCCACCTCATCTCCAGCTGACTAGACTTGTCAAACTATTGGGAACAGATGTGAAACACTGAAAGAGTGGTGATGGTGAAATGGGGCCCATATACATTGTAATCGACACATGTTGTTATCTTATATGGCCTGAAGGAATGCCTGAGACTAAATGTAATGAGGGAACAGGTAATGGATATATTAATAAAAGATTAATTGTGTATGCATTGGTGGCATAAATATTGGAGCTAGAAATCGATGGGGTGTGAGTTTTATGGATTGTGGCTAACAGGAATAAAGCTTTCATTAAAATGTGTGGACTCTAATTGTGTTTATGTATAATTAAATTTTAAAGTACAACATCACATGCAGGTGCTTCTTGAGTGTAAACCAACTCTTTCACAAGCATTGCATTTCATCTCAAAGTGCATCCATTATTATTATGCACACACCTCAATGAATTATAGGCGTGATTTAAGAAGAAGAAATAGGGACTCAACTGTTGGAATGTATGAATGCTATTATTTGTGCAATAATGAGTTATCCAGGGAGCAACCTCAATATCTGGCATTGTGTTCTTAGAAAAATGTATTTTATCTTTTCCTTTCTTAATCAACTATTTCATGACATTTGTTGGTTTGAAAACACACCAGTTCCTGAAGCTACTTTGCAAAATGGTATAACATTTTTAAAAAAAGCTAACATTATTCTTAATTTCCTTTGTTAGACTGCTGAGTTTTTGTTAGATGAAATGCCATGTCAGTGAAAAGTGCATTGTTTCGTTAACTGTATTATACTGGACTGAATTTTTCAAAACAAAAATAGCTGAGTTAATTTCAGGGAGTTTAATGGAGGATTTCTGTTTTTTTTTCCCTAGAAATTACCTCACGTAATTATCCATTTCACCACACCTCTATAGCACTACTTTTGCGCTGTTTTGCTCTTGGACATACCAGTGCCAGGACCTACTAGGATTTCCACCACCAATGCCATATTTAAAGCTCTGGTTGTCCACTAGGTTAATCATTTCCAGCTATGCAGAACAACTCACTGTGCATGTACTGGAAGGGAAATTGCAAAGAAAATGTTTCTGAGGACTGATAGGTGGCACAGGTGACATTTCATGCTGAATATAAGCTCACATTCATAAATACACTGTCACTCTACATTATCACCTGTCTGATGAAATTTCACTGTAACTGCAGCTACAAAAATCAAGCTGCACAGTCTACCTGTGCTTGGTCCTAGACCATGTTGGAACACTGCCTAGGTGAGTGCTACACTTTCCCTAACACCCAGCATAGCATAACATCTTGTCATCATTCAGGACTGACTGTAGCTCACTCCCCTAATTAATTTGGAAGGACAACCCTGACTGATGAATGACCAGGCCCTTGACTGATTTCTGTGCAGCTTTAGAATAGCTTACAACTAATCCCCTGTCAGGATGCACTGGATCTGCAGAACTGACTGTGGCCTATTACTCGTTATCACTGTCATGATTCAGAAGCCTAACTCTGAGTGCACCAAACGCCTGACTGAATGTGCCAAGCACTTTCCCAACATTACACAATGTCCTTAACTTACGGTGCCGGTATGTGCCAACTTTACTTTGCTGAGGACTACTCCCTTTAGACTTTCAGATATAGCCATTTGGTTGAAGCTGCTGGCACATACTGTAGGCCTGGCATTGATTTAGCACAGTGCCTTACAGCAAAATGTCCACCCTCTTGACTGATCGCTGCTGGCAAACATGACAAGCAGTTGTCAAGGGAAGACAGAAATAGTGTTTGTTTCTGAATATTGTGGCATGTGTCAAATGGCAAGACAAAGAAAGCCATGCTGATGACGTCTGGTGTCTAACCGAATTACGTCTGTGGCATGTGGTAAAGGAACCAACATGAAAAAAAACATACTTGACTTCATTCTGATTTATATACCTGTATCTGATGTATCTATCCCATGATATTAACAGTTGGGGCAACCACCACATGTTCCTATGGAAACAAAAATCCCATCTTCTTATTAAAGTTACCCTCAATTTTGTTGTGCGGGACTACCATCATGCTGAATGGGATAGATTTCAAACAGATCCAGTAACTCATGGCTGAGCATCCATGAGGCATAGTGGGCCATCAGCAGCAATAGAATTGCTTTCAACCATAATCTGTAAGGCCAGGTTTGACATATCTCCACCCTACAACTATCACCAAGCCAGAAGATCAATTTCAAAGAAATGTGCAGGATGGTATGCTATCTATAAGAAAAACTGAGGTAGCAATCTGGAGAAGCTGTACAGGAATACTTGTATGCTAACCAGTATGAGCAGTGGGTGATTCTGAGAGCTAAGCAATTCCAGTAACAATACATCAGATCTAAACCCCAGGGCAGCTGGGTGACCGGCCAAGAGATCACCAAAGTAGAAATGAGAAAAAATGTTTTTAGAGTGTAGCTGATTCTTACTGAGTCTGCCCCCGTCAAAAACAACGACCCAACTATTCTGATCCCAATTTTCAGTGCTTGACCCAGATCCTTGTATGTCTTGGCACCACAAAAGCACATTAAATACTATTATATGTTATTAGGATCTCTGCCTCTACCATCCTCATAGGCTGTGAGTTCCAAATTCCCACTGTCCTCTGAGTGAAAAAAATATTTCTCACATCTTCTCTAAACTTCCTGCCCCTTACTTCAAATATATGCCCATAAATCACTGATCCCTGGTGAAATGTACCCTGTCTATGACCCTCATAAATTTTATATATTGCAATCATGTCCTGACCTCAGTCTCCTCTGCTCCAAGAAAAAGAACCCCAGTCTAGGCAACTGAGGAAGGGTCACCAGATGCGAAACATTAACTCTTTTTTTCTCCTTCACAGATGCTGCCAGACCTGCTGAGCTTTTCCAGCAGCTTTATTTTTGTTCCTGATTTACAACATCCGCAGTTCTTTTGGTTCACCCAGTCTAGGCAATCTCCCTTCATAAATAAAACTCTTCAGCCCAAGCAACATCTTGGTAAACCTCATCTGCACCATCTCCAAAAACGTAATCACATCCTCCTTTAATATTGTTTCCAGGCCTGCACACAATACTTTCGCTGGTGCCAACCAACTATTTATACATTTGCAGTCCAGTGTAACCTTTTGCAGCTTTTGCATACAGAGTTTCTGCCTGGGTCTGAAGGTGATGCCAGAATATAACAGCAGGTAATTTCATCTTATCCAAGGCTGCTCAACTGATAACAATACAATGTTAAGGTCTAATGAACAAGTAGAGAAAAAGGGTGGAGGCTTATGTTATCCATTTGTTTTGCAGCTGGCTCATGCCACTACAAAGAGACAGTATATAGATATAGATAAGGAAGAGGGAGAGACTAAGAGCACATTTTTTCAGGACTCGGGGAGTAACAGTGTGTGGTAAGAAGAAAAGCCATTGCTGGAGTTGCCTTGTCTATAATTGGATGGGTCAATGTTGGAACCAAGTACAAGAGGAAATATGATGAAGGATGGTATTGTGATTCCAACAGTCAAAACCTGCAGGGCAGTTGAGGGGGTGAGAAAAGGTAATGTGTCATGATCAGTCACAAGCGTTTTTTTTATGACATCATCTGTTGCAGGTCAAAATCTAATTGCATACCAAGACTGCGGGATAGATAGGTGTTGAGTATTATATCATATCATGCACTCATTATTTTAAAAGATTGAATATAACATTTATTTTTCACTTGTCTTGGTGATACCCAGGTTTCCATGAACGGTATTGTACATTAGTTGCCTAAAACATTAACAAGATGTATTTTGGCTCCAGTGTTTGAGAAAAATTCAAAATATATGAAGTATCCAGACTTCATCTCAAAAATTATTCAAAATATTTCCTGCACAATGAATTATGCTGATATTGCAATTGTAATTATGTATCATAATACCATTTGACACTAATTTTACAAATTAAGATCAGAAAATCAAATTAATTTTCTATTTTTTATTTGTAATTTCTCATACTTATTCAAAAATATTTGACTTCACAATTTAACCAATTCATACCATTTTCTAAAGAAAACTGCCAAAAAACACCAGGATTTACAAATATCATGAGACCAAACAGAACAATTCAAATCAAGGTGCATATTAACAGCAAACAACTGTGAAGCTTTAAATATAAAAGTTATTTAAAGGAAACTGTAAGTATAAAATGATTGACTTGTATTATTGATTGATGTTAAATTACAATATTCAACATTGCAAAATCTTGCTTGTGGAAACTTTAGTGATGAGAACTACCTGATTTAAAGGGCTTCATCAGATGGTCCTGAACGACTTCCTACACAAGGCAATAGACATCAAATCATGTTAACTCAATGAAACATTTAACTTGGAGAATGGACTTGTGACTTTTTACATACCATAACTTTTTACACGAACTCTACCCTTTTTTGTGTGCTTCCTTCCATACAATACCAAGATTGCAGTTTATTATCAGATGGAGTGTTTTGGAGTTAGGGTGGGGGTGTAAGATAATTACAAGGCTACTAGTAAATTGCATTTAGAATGCTGGATTATCTTCTGTTTGTCCTAATGCTCTTTTACGCATTAATAGGAAGAAATAACTTGCATTTATGTAGTACTTTTCAAGTCTGCAAGTCATTCCAAAGCACTTTACAAGGACTGAGTTACTTTTCTAGTAAAGTCACTGTGATTCCAATTATACATGGAAAGGTTATACAAACAGGAATGAGATTATTAAATTCTTTTGAAAAAAAGCAAAATAATGTAGATGGTAGGAATCTGAAACAAACACAGAGGATGCTGGAGAAACACAAGAGGTCTTGCAGCATCTGTGGGAAGAGATACAGAATTACTGTCTCAAGTCTGGCATGAATTTCTCCAGCATTCTGTGAGATGGTTAATAAACCTTCTGCTCTTTCAACACTTAGGTGGAATTTCCATAGTATATAAAACAAAAGCAGGAAATGCTGGAGAAACTCATTGAGTCTGGCAGCACCTTTGGAAAGAGAACCAGATTTCAGTCCAGTATATTTCTTCTTCTTATGTTTACCCAAGTCAGCAAACAGGACTTTGTATATTATGAAAAAGACAAGGGCAGCAGGTACATGAACACCTCCACCTGGAAGTCCCCTCCCAGCCATACATCATCTTGATTTGGAACTTTAGCATTGTTCCTTTAATATGGCTGTTTGAAAAATTGAAAACGCTATTCCTTTAGGCAGCGTGGATGCACCTACGACGCTCAGATTGCAGTGGTTCAAAAAGGCAACTCATCTTTGCCTTTTCAAAGGTAAATTGGCATAGGATAACAATCGTTAGCCTTGTCAGCGACACCTGTAGACCATTAAAAAATCTTTTTAAAGGACTGTAGTCCTCTTGTGGGGCAGTGGTGGTGCCCCTACCTCTAGAACAGGAGGTCTGGGTTCATGTCCCACCTGCTCCAGAGGTGTGTAATAACATCTGTGAACAGATTGATTAGGAAAATAGGTCAGTAAAATAAAGGACAACAGCTCCTTCAGTTTTGCACTGAACTGCTTTAGTTTGCATGGTCAACATTGTGAATGGGCTGTGCCCACAACTCGTCTATGTCAAAGATTATTAAGCCAGTCTGACAGATACTGATTTGTCTATGTTGTTGCTTTGCCTTCACCTACTTTTTTAATTGTTAACTGAATAACAATTATTCAGTTAAGGCCAACAACAAATAATGGATATGGATATAGTTCTAAAAGGAAGGGTCACCGGACCCGAAACGTTAACGTTTTATTCCTTCACAGATGCTGCCAGACCTGCTGAGCTTTTCCAGCAACTTTGTTTTTGTTCCTGATTTATAGCATCCGCACTTCTTTTGGTTTTTATAATTACAGTTCAGTCAGAAGGTGGAAATAATATCAAAGGCTTTTGTTACTCATAAATATTTGTAGTCATAGAATAAACAAAGCAACATCTTGCAAACCAAAAATGCTTTTGTGGACTTTAGTCCTTAGCTTTCAAGACTTGAGCACAGCACATCAAGTATAGAAGTGACAACTGAGAAAATCTTTGAAAAACATTGTTAGGAGAAATTCCTAGAAGCTGCAGTTGCATGGGAAAGAAGCTCAGGATTAAAACAGGTGGAATGAAAGAACTGCTGCTGTTCTATGCCCCTTTAATGTTATAGGAGACATTGATAAGAGCCTTCAGAAGATCATGATTTCTGCTTCTTGATATTTGTGAGCAGTTGTCACAGGCAAGTGAGATATCAAATTCCACTCTACAGACAAGACCATTTAAATTGCCTGTTTGACCTGCCCAATGTTTCCAGCATTTCTGTTTTTGTTTCAGATTTTAGTATTTTGGCCATTGTTTTATTGGCAAATAAGTAAATGAAAACACTTTAAAACATGATTGCAAACAAAAAGGAACTTGAAAAAGGCTTTGCATCTGGTTCTTCAAATGTGTCAGTAATTGTTTTAGCAACTAGCTTCGCCTCAAAATCTGTAGATTGGAAATGATTATAAAATCACATGATTTTTTTGCCATGCCTAATAATGTTTGGAAAAATATATACTCCTGTAAAGGATCCAATCAGCCATTTGTACTTATTTCAAGAATTGTTAGTGTATATTCAGTCAGTCTAGATATTAAGTATGCATTTGGGATGGACTTGAAATCCCACTAACAAAGCCCATCTGCTGACTCAATCAATGCAACTATTATACAAAGTAGCTATAAGATCTGTAACTTTAAAAACACAATTTAAAATACCTACTGTCTTTTATAGAATATTTTTAAGACTCCCTGTGTTGTAGACCAAGATATATCACTTAAAATGATCTTAGCTTGTGATACACCAGAAAATGTAGACTATCAAGCCGAGCTGACTTTTTGCAAACACATTAACTATCGATGGGAGGAGGGCCACTTGCCAATCAGCAACTTATTTAAATGTTTATAGAAGCTATATTTATGACCAGATTAGCACTATAACCTACGTTTGTGTGAAATGACCTGTGCATAATAAGGAAGGGAAATATTAAATAAGTTTACACACTGGGTTCAGATGAAAAATCTAACAGAAAGTGGAGCAGAGTTTGCCAATTTAGGAGTAAAACTGTGCTGATTCAATGATTGCTGCTTTTCCTACTATCTTACTGTAATGTTTAGGCAGCCTAGGACTGGATGTTTGCCCTTAATAACCAAGATGAAGTCATATTAAGACCAAATGGCTCTGCAGCCTGTACCAAGGTAGCACATTTGTGTAATATGAGTTAAAACCGTTCTAAGCCACAATGCTTAAATTGAATCTTTTGAATTTCTTTAGAACTGTATATTTTCAACAGAAGTTTTATTCTGGACACTGAAATAGAAATCCTGTTTCTCAGCATATGGCACTGATATCTGCAGTTGGATTAAATGATTGCTGGATGAAGGTGAACACTGGAGTGAGATTTTGTATTTTAAACAAATTTCTTCTCAACTGGTTTTGAGAAACTCACCTCCCCCAGCAAATTCCAGTTTCTAATCTACGATAGAACAAATTGATACAAGATGGTGATGTCAATACCTCTGAAATTGTGCTGAAATGTTGGAATTTAGTTCATCACAGCATAGTTTATGCAGAGTGGGGCAAAGCAGCTGCTGTGTTGCATTCAGTTTTTCTCAGCAGCACTGCTTGATGTATGGTAATAACTGACAATGATTTTGTATCAAGAAAATGCTTGAGTCAAGGTGTCAACTTGTCTAACTTGCATTACAGATGCTGACCAGCCCATTGTGTCGTATTAGCACTTTTTGATTTTGCTGTTGGTTTTATGTTAGTTGCTCATTAGGTTGGTCCACAGAAGCTATGAGTGATTGTGTTAATTTTTTGCAAAGTACACATCAACCAGTAAAACTAATTACAAAGAGTAGAAACATCGGAGAAATTTTTCATCTTTTATAATTTATTATTTTTATGATTAAACAGTTTAAACATAAACATCAAAGCAGTCTACATCACTGGGATTCTGTATGTTTTATCGAGCTAAAAAATGCTTAATTAATACATGTTTTTACCTTTGAGTAGCTTGACTGAATGCTTGGTCTGCTTGTTGCTTTCTTTTGCTTCTCAGTGATTAATTTTTTTCTTCATCTGTAAACTGAAAATTTTTTCTGCTGGCTTCTTCCTCCATGTTTGATGCTGTAATGAGTGTGGTCATTATAAAGTTACCTGATCAGAGTATATTGTTATTGGAACACAGTTTCCTGATTAGTACAAATGGGCATTAAATACTAGGTTGGTGGTGCAAGTTGTGGGTAATGAATGGGAGTTGGTTAAATTTGTTTTCTTATAGAATAAAATTCTAAGCATTGATTAAGGTGAATTCCATGATCCATGTTGTACCATCTTTCTTGATTTGGTAAATTCATCACGTTTCATTGATTTTCTTTAGGAACTTTAAAGGAATTTTCTTTTTAAAATTAATAGTGCATTTTGGGGGTATGTCACTGCTACCTGGAATGTTGTAATCTGTGCGTAGCAATGCAAGTAACATACAGCTCTTGTGAGGAATAAGTGCAAAATGATCGCGAGCAAATTTAAAAACAAAATATTTTCATCTTCAACTTTTGCTGGAAACTTGTGAGTATTAACATTCAGTAACTTAAGGAATATTGTAGATCACAATGGACAATGAAAAACCTGAATCAGGAGAATTATAATATTTCTTTAACAGCTGTCAATTGGCTGCAATTGCATATGCCCACAATGTCACAACAGCCATTTCAGCATTGGGAACAAATGGTCCAAAAAAATTAAAGTCTCTCTGTTTCTCATTTTACTTCTTCCAGGAGACAGCATTAATAAAATTGTAGAATATTGTAAAGAGTAGATGTGCAAATTGAAAGTTTGTACCAATGACTGATTGGATGTAGTTGGTGGATCAGTGGTCATTTTATTTTGTCTTTGTACCTGGATGTTCTTACTTGATTCATGGTTGCTGACACTACATAATAGTAGATGTGAATGGATACAATATAAGCCTGGTCAAGCAAATGTTCGTGTGGAAAAGAGACACCATCTTTTAGGACTCAGGAATTCAAATTAATGACAAATTGAATTGACATAAATTGACTGAAATATTAGACACTATAACATTTCACTTATATTTCATTCTTTTGCTAGATATTTGATGATAGGAACAGGAGAATGGAATAGATTTCATTTTTAGCATCCATCAACAGTGTGAGATGGAGAGTAATGTTTCCTCTAATTTACTTCATTAATATGTCAAACTTCAACTTTTACCTAAGCACTTTCTAAAACAAAATGAAAATTTACTTTCCAAATGACATGGCCAAATTGTGCTAGATTATGAGTAGTTCTGTTGTGATTGAGGTTCGTAATATATTACTCTTATTTGGAAACTTGCGTTAAAAAGTGGAGTGAAAATGGATTTTAATGTTGAATTCTATGAAGAGCTAACATTTTAAACAAAACCGCAGTGAAGAATTTTGAACAGTGTCCCAAATAGTATTTCCAAGTATGATCAACAAATGACCTAGGGAGATAATTGCTATGGTGTTCACTGTCTTGAGTTTTATGACCCAGAGGGAGGGAGGCCAGAAGTAGTTTCATTCAGAAAGAAGCTCATAATAGCTGAAATGTTGGTAACTGGGGTTGGGGCAAAGTCCTGAGAACCTTATGACTCAGTGGGAAGAAAGCTCCTGAAGCAAAATGCCATGGAGGTATCAGGGAAGGTGGTATCCTACAATGTTGTTTAAGACTGGAGTATAAAGAACCCTTATTAAGTGCAGGTTAAGGATCTCAGAGACATTAACTAAAGAAAGTAGCATAAAGTGAATGCATAGCCGAAATTTGCTGACAAGAGACAAATAACAGCCATGACAACTGAGCAAGAAGTTTCAGCATGTGGATAGGTTGACTTCACTAAGATTTGATCATCTGCAAGATTATTGCTAGGGTAAAAGGGATGAAAATATATATTTAATATTTGTATTGAAATTATTTTGGATGTGTGATAGTTTGTGATTTTTCTTATAATGATACATTATAGCCTGTTGTGAAGATATTCAATGACTGGCATTCGTGGTAATAAAAATTCAAAATAAAACTTTTAAACTATCCAGCCAATTTCTCCATTGGGATTTGGCTTCCCCGGTATTACCACCAGCTGAGATCACAACACCAGCTGTCTGTGGGATAAAGCATCTTTAAGTTTAAGGAGGATTTCTGCATGTTTAAAAATGGTTACATGGAGTTAGTGAGAATTGAAAGAGAAGAATTGGTGCAAAATAAAAACAGAAATTCATGATGAAACTCAGAAGGTCTGGCAGTATCAGTGGGGAGGAAGCAGATAGGAAACACTAGTCGTGCCCCATGCCAACTCTAGTGTCCAATCTGCCTCAATCCCCTACAGTTTGATTACTGACATAACAAGTCCATAGAGGATGCCATATTCCTAGTCCTGCACTTCTCCCTAAAACATCTGGACCACAAAGACACCTACATCAGACTCCTGCTCATTGACTATGGCTCTGCCTTCAACACCATTATGCCCTCCAGACTAATCTCAAAACTGCATGACCTCTGACTCAGCTCCGTCATCTGTGACTGGATCCTCAGCTTCCTAATCCATTGGCTGCCATCAGTGAGGATAAGTAACTGCCCATCCTCCACAATAACACTCAACACTGGAGCCCTCCAAGCATGCGTCCTCAGTCCCCTACTGTATCCCTGTAAACCTACGACTGTGTTGCCAAATTCCAAATGAATGCCATCTACAAGTTCACTGACAACACCACTGTAGTGGGACAGATATCTAGCAATAACCAGTCAAAATACAGAAGGGACATAGAGGGCTTGGTGGTGTGGTGCAAAGAAAACAATTTGTCTCTCAATGTCAGCAAAACTAATGAACTGATCATTGACTTCAGAAAGGAAGGAGGAGAACACACCCCCACCTACATCAACAGTTTTGAGGTTGAGACAGTGAAGAGAATTAAGTTCCTCGGAGTGACGATAACTGAGGACATAAATGTGACAGTCAAGAAGGCACAACAACACTTCTTCTTCCTCAGGCAGCTCAGGAAATACAGTGTCCAGGACCGTAAGAAAGGACAGAAGTTGGTGTACATAGCCCAGACCATCATGGAAGCCAACTTTCCATCTATTTACATCTCTATTTACACGGCTCGCTGCTGCGGAAAGCCAGCCAAAGTCATCAAAGACCAATTGCATTCTGACCTCCTATAATCTCATCCATCAGGCAGAAGACACAGAAGCCTGAACACATGCATGAGCAGGGTCAGGAATAGCTTCTTCCCAGCTGTTATCAGACTGTTGAATGGAATAATGTAACCCGACTGTCCCTAAGTCTTTTTGATCTGTACATGCTTTGTTTGTTGTGATCTGCCTGTACCACTCATAAACAATACTTTTTTAAAATTTCACTACATGTGACAATAAAATCAAAATCAAAACTGGTAGAGTGAGTGTGAAAAGAGAGAGAGAGTCTGTGTTTCATCTCCTCTGCACTGTAGACAATGAATACAGTAAACAAGATTGAATGAAGTACAAGTATATGGCTGCTTCATCTGAAAGGTAGCTTCTGGCGCCTTGGATTGTGAGGAGGGAGGAGGTAAATGGGCAGATGTTACACCTTCTGTGATTGCATGGGGAAATGCGAGGAGTTGTTGGTGTAACAGGAGGAGTGGACCAGCGTGACTTGCAGGGAACAGTTCCTGTGGAATGCTGACAAAGATGGGAGGGGACTATGTGTCTGGACATGGCATCCAGCTGGATGTGACAGAATTTTGTAAAAATTCATTAACAGGATGAGGGCGTCACTGGCCAGGCAGCATTTATTGCCCATTCCTAATTGCCCAAGGGGCAGCTAAGAGTCAACCACACTGCAATGGGGCTGGAGTCACATGTAGGCCAGACCAGGTAAGGATAGCAGTTTCCTTCCTAAAGGACATTAGTGACCCAGATGGGTTTTTCCAACAATTGACAATGGATTCATGGTTTCATTAGACTGTTAATTCCAAATATTTATTGAATTCAAATTCCACCATCTACAGTGTCAGGATTTGAACCCAGGTCCCCAAAACATTATCTGGGTCTCTGGATTAACAGTCCAGAGATAATACCACCAAGCCATTGCCTCCCCTATGATGACTTATGATCCTATGGATGTGGATGCTGGTGGGATGGTAGCTGAGCAGCAAGGGGACTATACCATAATTATGAGAAAGAAACAAATGAGTGGAGGCAGAAGAGTGGGAGATGTGTCAAACATGGCTAAGGACTCTGTCAACTATGGTAGCAGGGAATCCTTGTTTGAGGAAAAAATTGCACATTTCTAAGGTCCCTTTGCTGAAGGTGGCATCATTGGGACAGATGTAATGGAAAAGAAGAAACTAGGAGAATGGGATGGAGTCCTTACAGGAAGCAGGGTGTTAAGGAATATACTCCTAGTAACTGTGGAAGTAGTGAGTTTGTAATGGATATTGTAACAAATTGATATGTGACAAGAACTGGAATTTTAGAATGTTTTTGACTATTGCTAATATTCTACTGGGAATAAATGTTGTGACAGTGGATTATTTGAAATTTTTGACTAAGGCTAAGCTAAGCAAGAATTACTAGATAAATGGAAGGTAAAAATTAAAAGGATTTTCTTGTAAGGATTTGGTTAATATTTAGTTAGAAATGAAAAAAAGTGAAATTGAAGGAGCCTGAGAAAAAGAGAAAAAGAAGTAAGAAAACTTGAATTGCAAGAGATGAGACCAAAAAACAAAGAGAATTGGAAGGAGAGGAGAAAGAAAAATAAAGAAAAAGAACATATAAGAAGCTTGAAAATCAAAGCAGAGATCTCAGATAATATTTGGCTAGAGAAAAGGTTAAAGTAACAACAGAAAAGATAGGAATTCAGAGGATGATTATGATTACAATGAGTGATTTGATTTAACTAAAAATCTTCATTTAGTGTTTAAATTTTAAAGATGGAATTGAAAGATATTTAATTTCTTTTGAAAAGATACCTGTGTAGTTGAAACGGGCAACAGATGCTTTAACCTTTATATCACAGAGTGTACGGATTAAATCAGCCAGTGTATCAGAACAGCAGTCTGCAGACTACGAAGCTGTTAAAAAAAAGGCAATCAAATGCTTGTCTCTGGAGATTATCAGTTAAAGTATGGAACTATAAGAAAGAAACTTAACCTGACATTTATAAAGTTTGACAGAGAAAAAGAAACACTCTGGTTTCAGTAGTTTTATTCACTGAAGAAGTCAGAAAAGTTAGGATGTGAGGGAAATCATCATTAGGGAAGAATTCTAAAATGATTTTTGGCAACACTTTAACGTGTATAGATGAGTATCAAGTCTCAAAGATTCGAGATGAGGTAATTTTTCACATGTTCATTGAGGAATCAACAATAAAATGGCTGAAATAGAAAGGCTGTGGATAGTAAAGGTGTTGGGTTAAAGTAATAAACACCAGAGCACCAAACCAATAAAGCAGAAAGGCTTAAATCTAGAACTGGTATAAAGAACATAACGGGCTTTTATTGCAATACGAGTGGGCATACTAAAGTTAATTGCTAAAAACTGAATGAGGAACATGTTGAAGCACAGGAATACCTTAAAAAAACCAAAAAAGGGTGGATCAGAAGAGAAAATTAATATTAAATCTGTAGCAGTACCATAGATGGAATGTGTCTCACCAGGACCCACCAAGAAGGTGCAGCTGGTTTCTGGGAGTTAAGAAACATCTTCCTTGAGTAATGCCAAAGCAATTAAGAACACTGGATGTTCTGAATATGTATTTTTCAAAAAGAAGTGATAGTTTCTAATTCTTCTAAACAAGGGGAAATCGAATAAAAATAGCGAGACACTGAAGCAGGACAATCATTGATGCTGGCTGATGAAATAAATCCAGTGGGGTCATTGAAGGAGAAAATACTAATTGGAGGCAATATATTGAGGTTTCAAACCAATCCCATTAGACTGGAGAATGTTTTAGTGGAGAAGTTTTAGTTGTAGTAGTGCAACTAATCCCTATAGAAATGATAAATTTATCATGGGGAATGACTTGGCCAGTTCACAAATGCTGATGTCATTGAGGTTGTTGGAGCAATTGGAAGATGCAAAAAGAAACAGAGAATGCCAGAAGGAATATCCTGGATTATTTTCTAACTGTGTTGTGACTGAACATCAGAATCCATAGAATCAGACAGGAACAGAAACAGTGTATGCAAAAGGGAGATTATGTGGAAAAGCAGTCAGCTGATACTTCTTTCAAAAACATAAGTAAAATTGATTAGGGTAAAGATGACGATGCTGACAGACTAAACATACCAGCCTAGCTCCTTTAATAGAAGTGCAACAAATGTATTCTGAGACAACTGCAACAATTTAGCCACTCAAAAATTGACATTATGACATTATGGCTTTAAAAGTCATATTTTGTCCTGGTTTTTGCTTTGAAGAGAGGTTTTAAGACAGAGGTGGAGAACTGTCTATTTGAATCCAATAATGCAAACAGCATGTGAGGCCTTTCAGTTTTTTTTAAAAGTTCAGAACAATAGAAATAGCTTGAATAGGTGAGGCAAGCTCCCCCAGAGCCAAGATTTTAGTTTTAGTTTTTCACTAGTAGTTATTGGAGTCTTGAAACTGGGTTTGGAAGCTGTGGTACATCTCACCCTGCCACTGTCTCTCTCCCGAAGTTTTCTCTTGATGTTTTTCATCCTGCACTGTAGAATTGCCTGCAAGACAATCTATTTTACTGAAGTTTCTTTTTTGCCAAGGTGTGTTTGAGATGTTACTATATTGGAACAGTTAATTAGTATTAGTTAATATATCTGTTAGTTTGTTAAGCATTTTGATAGTTATAGTTAAGCCAATTCTTTTTATTTTTATTTTGTCTGTTTTTTAACGACAGTGTAAAAATAAAGTGTCAAGTATTTTGACCAATTGAGTTGCATCTGGAACACCACACCTACACTTAACTATAACGTGGGAAAAAGTCAGCATCTAGAAATCTTCTGAATGTATTTTGAGGGGGTATGGTCTGGTTCATATCAAATCAGAACCAATTCCTGATTCCCTAACCAACTATTTAAAAGATAAAGAGGTAATGAACTACAACATAATTGAAACTCGTTTCTTTAATTCTGATATCAGTTTTTGAAGAATAATTCAGCATGACTTTGAGCGATTGAGTGTGAACCAGATGTGGGAATCAGTATCTGTTAACAATAATGGATAATCTAACAAGATTTTCTGAGAGAGTACATTTGGCGAATATTTATTAAAAAGTATTGGAAAAATTAATCCAATTTTATTTCAAAACATGAATTACACACAGAACTGTAATCAGCTCAAGAATCAAATTTTATGTTTCAAATGCATAAAAAAATGAATTGTTGGTGATAGAGCAGTTTACACCTTCTGCTTAACTTCCAGAATCAAACTTTATAAAGTTTGATTGGAGCCTAATGTCAGGATTATCCTAATGTTTGGGATAAAAAAAAATTATATTGTTGCTGTTTACCAGTTGGGAAGTTTCTAATTAGTCCACAGGATTCTGTTCTCTTGAACTGACTCATGGGCATGAGATGAGACAACCCTACAAATTGAAGAAAAGTTTATGAGGAGTCTCCACTTACAACCTAAGTGTTTAGTTTCAAACAGAAACCAAGCAAAGCTTGTGATTTGACCAAAAAGGTGTTCAATAATGAAAACAGTTAAAAAATGGGCCTAAGTTCAAAATTGTGCTGCCAGAGGTAAGGTGCTATATTTTTACTTGCTTCTACGCAACCATTAAAAGCAGTGTTTGCTGGACTATATCAATTCAATAAGAGACCCATTGATGTGAATCATGCAGTGAGTGCCCCTGACACAAGAAAGAATCAGCAAGCGTGTTATGTTAATGTTAAACCAATATAATGACCGTAAGGATTATTGGAAGAGAAGTATACTTATAGTAGCTAAAGAAGTAAACAGTGAAATGAATTAGAGATTAAATGTTAGCCCCACAGTAATCAGATTGAATAATGTGGAAGTGAAGAAATATTGTACTCTCTCCCAGACAAATTTTGAGGTGACTTAAGAAGCTAATATTCAATCAGGAATCCATTGCATAAATAAATAGGGGAAAATATCTTTGCCTACATGAAGTTAAAGAAACATACTTACAGACTCATCCCAGAGAGTTTTGCAGAAGTGAGAGCAAAAAGCAAGCTCATGATAGAAAATTACATTATTCAACCAAGTCATAATATCTGGAATTCACATTTTGTGACAATGTTGAAACCATGTGGATCACAATGATATTGCATTGATTATTGCAACTTTGACACAGGAGCATTTGAGTACTGTACTAGAAGGATTGGACAAGCATGGATTTTTGCAAAAAGTGATTTAAGAAAACTCAGCAAATTCCATTCATTCGTACAAAGACCTCTCAGCCACTGTGACCCTAAATGAACTTTATCAATGTAAACTCATGCAATTTGCATTGAAAAATGATTGAGCAAGTTCAAAGAAATTAAACAACAAAGGCCATTGAACTGTCCTGTATAAACTGATGATTTATGTTCAAAAAAACTTGGAACATTATTTGATCAAAGGGCCAATTTGCGCATAAACTTGGCAAAAAGTCGTTTTGTTTAAGTGAAAGTAACTTACTTGGATCAAACTACAAAGCCATATCATCCAGAAAGGCAAAAATATGGACTTTCTTGATTTTCCTGTGCTTAAGACAAAAATGATACGCATGAGTAGATTTTATTGGAAATTTGTTCTGATCTTCAGCTCCACTAACAAGCTTCTTAAAGAAAGTCAAGAAATTAGAATGGATAGAGGAATGTCAGTGTGCCTTTGACAGCATGAAAGTTGACATTAACACTGGTTTTGGTAGAATTAAACCATGCCATTTAAAATAGCTGATGCAGTTTCATTACGAGGCTAACATGGGGATCAAATGGCCAGTCAGTTCTTTTTCTAAAGGATAACTGGATTTGTGCCAACAAATGTATTCAGCAATTGAAAAAAAAGTTTGATATTGGCTCCAAAACATTTTGAAGGTTATATATTTAATTACTCCTCAGAGACTTACTTGCATGGATATTATCCTCTACATGTAATAGCAAAAGTCTGGGATTGTTTCATTGGACTTTAATGCTACATGCATACAATTTGGAAATCATTTATTAAGAAGATGACACTATTTTATCAAGAAGTTATGGAGAAACAATGTCATGATCAAGTAGAGTTGTGTAGAATATGATTGATATGGAAAGTCCTTCCCCATTAAATATAAATATATTTATAGTGTCCAAACGAAATATGTTAGTAAAATAGTAATAGTGATTGGAGGAAAATACAATAGGAAGTTAAAATATTCTTAAAGATAGATATGCAACTTTTCTGAGGTGGTATAATTCAAGATTTAGACTTTTTTATTTGGGAAGTTGGGTTCTAAAGCAGAGGAAAAATGACTTGTTTTTTAATGTCAGAAAGTCATTTTGATTCCAGAGTTCAAAGCCATTTTTTCCAGAATGGATAAGATTTTAGCTAAATAACCAGCAAGCCACCAGGGGAAATATTGCTAGGGTGGTTGCCAATTGAGTTTTATGACCCAGAGAAACAGAGAAAGAGCAGGATCACAAGTAGATTCATTCAGAGAGCAGTGCTTCGTAATAGCAGAGGGAATGTACCTGTGTTTAAGCAATTTTGGCTGGACAAAAGCCCCTTAAAATGTATAAAATGACTGGGAAGTATGTTTCAGAAGCAGGAGGCTACGAAGGTGTCAGAGAGAAAATATTCTACAAGACTGTTGAAGACATAAGTTTTAGGAATACAGTTAACTAGTATGTGAGCTGGCTGAGCTGTTTAATTTAAGGGTTTCAAGGAGATACAATACCTAAACAAAATAACATTGAATGAATGCAAAGCAGAAATTTGCCAAACAGAAACAGATTTAAGCTGTTCCAGCTGAGTAAGAAGCTTTAACATGGAGCCAGGGAGAATCTTCAATCAGGTTTGAGAGACTGTACGGTTTTAATAATTTGAATAGTTCATGTACAATGTGATATTGTCCACATATTATTCCTGTTGTTTTTAAAATTTATATTCTTTTGTTAAAAATAAATTGCTTGCCTCCTGTGAATATGTGCAGTGGCTGACTACCACGTAAACAGAAACAAAAATTTTAAAAAATGGTCTATCAAGACAGCTTTCACTTTCCGATCTGACTTCTTCAGTATTACCATCAGCTGGGGTCATAAAATTGAGCAGCAACACAAATAGAAATCAATTACAAGCTTCAAGTTATCATTAAAAACTATGTCAATGGAAAATTTATACTCTCATCCCATCACTCTAGCTTAGAGTTTGATCATAGGTTGTATCTGATAGCAGGTTGCAGAAATGCAGGTTACACATTCTGTCAGCATATCCATTTATTTAAAATCTACAATAGAAGTGCAATAACAGGAAAAATCCACTGAATTTTAAAGTTCCTGTTGAAACACTCAAGTTATTTGGTAAACCAAAATATGTCGATCAGATATTCCTTGGCAATTCATCATTGTGTTCATTGTATAAATGGATAAACAGTAAGGTTACTTTGTTTAGAAATTGCTTTAGTTATCTACCAAAGATTTCCAAAAAGAAAGTATTTTCACTTTAAAAGGATTACTCCAATCCCTATCAGATTTCCACTTAATGGACATAACTAACACGAATAATTAATTTCTACTTCAGTTACTTTCACTATATCTCTACATATAGATAAATGACGCAAAGAAAGCCAATTATTTTGCACTTACTAAAAGAAGCCATTGGAGTGTATGCTACCACAGCATGATGAAACACTGCCTCCTACTGGCTGAAATTACATTGAAGGCAGCAAGTTAGGTGCATTTTTATACTATTTCACTTGCACTAGTTCACAGGATAGCCATTAATACAGAGAAAACCTCTGTTTCTGCTAAGTTGCTTGTGAAAACCTGTTTTGATAAAATTTCCAATGTAAAAAAACTATCCTATATTGGTTTTTATTTTGTCCCTGTGCGTTTTAGCAAGCAGCAGCCAGCAGTGTGACATCATCACTTGGTGATAAATGTTAACGATTACCTCACAGGAAGCAAAAAATATTTGCATTAATTTGCTTTTTTGCCCCCCTGTCTGAAGGTGCAAAACTATGCTTCAACTTAGAAAGCAATGTTTAAATAGAATTCCTTTATGTTTAATGTTTAATAGAAACCGTGGAACTTTCTAGTTGTTTAAATCCTTTTTATCTATTGAAAAGATGGGGTATGTACAGCATCAAACTAACAGCAGTTTTAAAAATTGTTGGCAAATTAAATTCAAACAAATAGTTTACGGTGATAAAGGACAAAGAAGTAACTTCGGGATAATAAATAGAACATTATTTTCATTCACAACTAATAGATTCATGCAAATTATTAAAAATAACAACAAATAAATAATCTAGAATTTAATGGGCATTTATATGTTTGAGCGTGAAACATTTGGAGTGTATACGACCTCTGAGACAGGGGTTGGCTTGTGGGATCACGCTTCTTTCCTTTAATTATTTTGCAAACTACAATGTAAGAAGGAATATGCACTAGGTCATCTCTAAAGCATTGAGAGAAGGGTAAACTCTGTGAAGTTGTCTTGCTGCCTGCAATGAGTGGGCTTGGTAAGCCTCATGTTCTTGTCTGCACCTATTGACAGCTCATAAGAATTAAAAAAAGTAAAGCATGAAATGATTTTCAATCATTTATAATTAGGCTACATACAGTTACCCTTTGAAGAAGTGCACTTAAAAGTGGGTAAGTGATCACAGATTCCAAATAAAGAACAATTAAACAAACTCCTTGAATTTACATTTTTCCTTGAATTCTAAAGCATGGAGGTGAACACGTTGTTAATTTCAAGCATACATATATTTTTAATTAGCACATTGTTAGTAATAATAGCAAGATTCTCATTCAATTATTTGTACAATATATACACATTCAAATTTCCTTAAAATAGATCCAAACATCATTGTTGAAAATCAGTTCGTACCGTATCATTATTGGATGAATAACTTGATTTTGTCACTAAAAACTGACATCTGTGACCACGTGATAGAAAAATAATTAGAAGTCAACAAATTACCAGAAAAGAAACACCTCTGTCTAGCCTGTAATGCTGTCTAATTTACAGAAAAGCTATGTGGTTTGGGGTGTGTTTTTTCTGTAATGTTTTCAGCTTAAGATGACTTTGACAAGCTACTCAAAGTGTCCCATATTGTTCAGGGATCACATCAACCCTTTAAAAAGTCCTTATAACATGCCTCACATCAGGTGAAAATTTGTATAAATTATATCAGGTTAACTGTTAATTTTCCCTAATTTTTGATCTATGGAAAAAGAAAGATATTTTCCCATATTAACAATACCTGTAGTCTCCTCTATTATGCACATTATCTCATCTTGATGTAATAGACAACTTTACACTCAGCTGACAAAATAAGGGTTATCAAAAGGATAAAATCTTTAACTGGTGTTGTACCCTTCATTATTTTGGATGGTATATGCACCAATACAAATAACTGTGCACATATCAATAATTTTCCTGACTATCCATAATGCTACATGCAATGTGGTTAGTAAACAGCTCTAAGTTGATGAAATATATCAATCGCTCGATTAAACTGTGCAGACAATTTCCCTACAAATCAGCAATAGATATCCCCAACATTTAGAAGCCTCTTCATATAATTAAGACTCAATTAAATATTCCCAATGTTAAAGTACAAAAGGCAAACAAAACAGTTTATACATGCTTGTGGATAGGCAAGGGGTGATCTGCAAAATTTAGGGCTTTTAATGTTGCTGCCTCATACATTTAGACTTGACTGAAGTGTCAACTGGGAACCAAAAATCACTTCTGTAAGCCACCTTGACCATTTTCTTCAAGTTGATTCTTATAGCAGTAATAGGATTTCTTTGAAAATATCGTTCATGGGAACATTGGTATAGGTTTGTAATGCAAGTGAGCAATGAGATAATTGTGGAATTTATTCCTTAGGTTGCTCGCCAACTGTCCATTTAGCATCTGCTAGTCTGACATTGCCGATATCTTCATACATTGCTGTCTGCATTACTTCCAAACCCTAAAATGAAACAAAATAGATTTTCTTTTAAAAGAAATGTAAGCAACTTTCAATACACCCACATAAACACCTCAACTTAGATACCACTGTTAAGTCTAACCTACGTCCACAGAGAAAACATTAAGATGTTTCTTGTGATGTTAAAGGGCTATGGCAATATCAATAAGTTTATCTAGTCCCATTTGCTGTGCTTCACCGAAACCACCACGCTGTCCACAATTCAACATAAAAAATCATTTTGTTACCTGTTTCACTTAAATAAGTGAACGATTGTTCCATTAAAGTACTAACTTAAATCGCTCATCAATCATTTAGAAGACTTAAGATGAGTATGAGTAATCACAACTCAGTAACATCAATTAGCTTTGGATGATCACAGAGAAATTAGGATCAGCTCTATTGGATAAGAGAGCTCAGTCTGCTTACACTATATTGTCATCTATAAAACTCTGATGCAAGGAAGAACTTAGTACAAACACATGCAATATAATGAAGAAATGTATCAAACAGATATCCTACCCTGATGTTACATATTGTGACAGGTAGGCTTGTTTTTTTTTGTGCTACCACTTTTGTGGTCAACTCTAGTGATGATTCTCCAGCTGGATGATCTCACTGGAGAAGTGGAGCTCACAATGGATTGGTCTATTGCTGTTAAACTTTCCCTTGGTTCATTTGAATAGACAGAAAATGAGCACTACAGACCTCTGGTTGAAGCACCATTATGAATGCTAACCCCCATGAGGAAATCAGCTCTTATATTTAAAAGGTCATGTACCTGCCAGTGCTAGCCATAATCTTCTGTGATGTAATTTGCAGTACAGCGTTAACAATTATGACATAATATCTGCAAGCTTATTAAAAATCTGAAACAGTTTAAAAACTTAAAATTCAAAAGGACAGTACAAATCGTAACAAGATGTTTGCTGATATTCGTAGTAAGTTGAAGGATATATGATTTTATGTGTTATAATGTCAACATAATGGATTACTGTTTTGAATTGACTGTGTTTAATGTGATCTAGCTCTTTAAAACCATAACATCTCATTCTACTATATGAGTACTTACAGGAAGACAATTGGACACTAACTCGTATTATGAAAAGGAAGAAGTCAGTTGATTGGCAGTTGCTAATAAATCTAGTCTGGGGACAGGTTAATATTCTAGACAGGAAATAGTTGAGACTTCCAGTCCAGAAGATGCCCATAAAACTTCCGATACAAAACAATCCTGAGTCACTGTTGAGGGACTGAATTTCCTGTTTACGGAGGCTGGTCAGTCACTGGTGTGCCTTCCCACCCAGGTGATAGTCTTCTACCTTTGGATGGATATCTTTACATCAAGGCCCTTCCTAGATGGTGTGTACAGGTGATTTTTTTTTCTGCCAGGCACACAGCCTCAATTGCAACAGGTAGCTTCTGTTTATGGACATGGGATAGCTGACTCCTTAGAGGAATTGCCTGTCTTTTATCAGGAGCTGGTCAAGTACAGAACATGGTTGCCTCAGCTGGAGCTCTTTTCAACAGGAATAGCTGTTATCATCAGAGGGCCACTGCTTCTGAATCCACACATTCACCAATACAAGTTTGTACACCTAGCAGGTGAGGTGGGGGCTCAGGTTGGTAGGGTGACCAGAGACATGGACATACTGAATGGTGGAGAAATTGGAGGTTGAAGCCAGAAGAACCAATATGGAGCAGATCTTCAGATGTCCTGCTTATGCTCAAAGCCAACCAGAATCCGAAGAACATGGCGCACGTGCCCTAATGTTACTCACGGTATGATGGCAGCTCAAGCATGTGATGGATTTGTGTCAGATCCGACCCCATGTTCAGACTTTTACATTGACACCAGGTTTCAAAACATTCCTCAGGAACCTCAGCCCCACAGTTTGAATTTTTTGGCAGAAGTTCCATCTGGGCAATTCCATTTTGCACAAAGGGATTTTCTGTATAGGCTGCTCATGTACACAATTCATTTACACTTGTCCATCTGAACATGTTGGGATTTTCCATTGTCGGAAACATCCTTCAAAGCATTGTTGCTCTTTTAGTTAGTTAGTTTGTTTTATTGCATTGTTTAGAACAGTACATTCATCCCCAGCAAACTGCGGTGGGGTGATTATCTTGACCACCTCACCCAAAAAGTGCCCATTTCAAAACCAGACAAAAACCATCATGTACAACGATAGTTCTTCAACTTAGAAGGGTTCGGATTATCATAGTGAGAAAAACAAAAGCTTGAAATGATCATTTTGATACTTTTAGTGTGTTCGTTAATCCTTTTGTTTGTTTAAGATTTGTTGCACAATATTTAAAGCAATCAGTAACAAGTGTAACACAGATGTTGCAGGGTGGAAATTCACCTTGAGGTTGTATCGTATTGGCTGGCAGTTAAACACCCCACTCAGTTTCAGTGAAATCAGTCAAATGAGAAATTAACAAGTGGTCCTGAATTTCTTCCCCAGTGTGGCTGATACTTTGTGACAAATGTGCTAAATTCCAAATGTTTGTACATACACGTAGATATCTATCTATTTTGATGTCAAGAAAACATGAATGTGAGCAACGTAATGTTTAACGAAGAGAGATTGGACAGTCTGAGTTTGTTTTCCTTAGTCCAGACGAGACTAAGAGGGAACATGTTTGGGATGTTTAAAATTATGAGGGTAGACGGGTTTGACAGAGAAACCTTTCTCCTTGATGGAAGGATCAATGACAGTGAGGCATAGTTTTAAGGTAAGGGACTGAAGGCTTAGCAGGGATATGAGGAAGACCCTTTTCACTCAGAGGGTGCTGACAATCTGTAACTCATTGCCCGTAAGGGTGGTGGAGGCAGAAACCATCCTAACATTTAAGAAGTAATTAGATGTACACTTGCAGTGCCATGACATACAAGGCTAAGGGCCAAGTGCTGGAAAATGAGATTAGAATAGTCAGGTGGTTGTTTTTGACCGAAGGGGCTTGAGCCGTGTTGAGCCGAAGGGGCTTTTTCTGCGCTGTAGATCTCTATGGCTCTAGTTTTCAAAATGCTAAGACACCTCATTGTGCAATATTTTGATTAGCAAAAGCATAGCCATTCAGGAACAGAATAAAACATGCTAAATCTTTGCAAAGCCAAGCAACAATAACTTTAGCTTGATAAATATTTGGCGTCAGAAACAATTCAGTTTGCAATTTGGTGGAACATATATTAATATCACTTTTAATACTGATTAAGAGAGTGGATTGTGTAATGTAATGTTTCTGGACTTTGTGAGTTGCTGATCTTGTATTTATTCTCCAGTGCCCTGAAACTCAGTGTAAAATTTAAAAAATTCAATGCTGTATAATTGCTCTGACATGTTTAGAACATCTAAATGTTTAAATAGCCTACACAAACTCAGGTTGGGAATCCAATGTGTCAAATTTCATTGCTCATCAATAAATTCTAAAAAGTAAATTATTCATACTACCACTAAGCATGTAATCTCTATACTCATTCACATGGGACATGTATGTGTATTTCATCTGGTGAAAAGATCATAACCTGAAACTATTAACCCTCTCTCCACAGATGCTGCCAATCTTATTGAATATATCCAACAGTTTCTACGTTTGTGTCGGTTTTCCAGTGTCTGCAGCATTTTGCTTTTGTGTATGTGTGCCTGGTTGTGCTTATGTTGCTAAAATAAGATGAGAAGCAGAATGTGAGTGCATTATTTCTTTAGTTACAGAATGATTGTGGGTGTTTAAGACCTCTCAAGTACATATACCTGCATTGTAAGTGCGTAAGGGACTTCATCCAAAATTTGTGCACATAATCACACGATGTTGCAATCTCCACAATGTGTGGCAAGTCATCAATTTCTATTGGCTGATTCTGATCCAGCCAGATCAATTTCACATCACAGATACTTTGTGAAACTGGCATAACTGGATCAAGATAATTAAAAATATCTGAAACAATACATATATCTTACATTTCTACTAGGTAATATTAGTAATAAAATTTTCCCCTTTATTTATTTCATACCTCATACATATGGTATGTCTCTATTTCTTCAGTCTTCTTTGTTCGATTGTTCTGTGAAAAATAAAATTGATTATACTTGCAACTCCTCTTTCTTTATCATTTACTGATTTGTTTTAAACCTTGCCCTTAAGAAATACTGGCATTTGCACTGCAATGACATGCCCAGTAGCTGAACTTGATTGCCAAACGCTGCTTAAATAAACTATATGGAGCAATTAAATAGCATCTAAATGTTGAAATCATTAGTTATAGGAACATTTTGTTTCATGTTGTGTTGAAACATCATCTGCAATGGAGATGCTATACATTGACAAACATGTCAAATTATACTTTGTCATTTCCTGCTAACTAATAATGACAGTATGATATGGTAAAACATCATGCGGTAAATGCCCTCCAATATTAAAATATAGGTTCACATGTTGGGCGTTAGCATCAGGCTTCAGCTAACAGTCATAGAAACATAGTAACACAAGTAAGCCTTCCAGCCCATTGAACCTGCTTCATCATTCATTTAGATCATGGCTGATTTTCAACTTGATGTAACTATCCTGCATTATCTCTGTATCCTTTGATGTCATTAGTAATCAGAAATTTATTGATTTCAGTCTTGAATATGCTCAATCATTAAGCTTCGACATCCCTAAGATTCACAATTCTCTCAGTCTTAAATGGCCCGCCTTTAATTCAATACAAAATGTGAGGCTGGATGAACACAGCAGGCCCAGCAGCATCCCAGGAGCACAAAAGCTGACGCTTCGGGCCTAGACCCTTCATCAGAGAGTTCCCATTATCACTCGCCTTTAATTCAATACTCTCTTTACTCCACATGCTGACTTAAAAATAAATGATCTCCATAATATCTATATCTTAAAAGAAAGTATATTAGCTCCTTTGGGGCTATGCATTGACAAATGATTCCATCAATGAGGTTAAACTACTCTTAGAAATAACAAGAATAAGAGTCTCTTCCTCCTGCTGGCAAGAGCTTCAAGTTTAATTTGGATGGTGTTAGTCAAGTTCCAAATGAGCAATTGCCCTGGCTCCCTCTTCTCCTTACTGCTATCAACGGATGGAGGCTAGGTTTGACACCCTACTACTTAATTTGGCTAATGTAGTCCTTTAAGTTGTTTGGCACAATGACAGAGCACTTATTTGCTCAGTATAGGCTAGTGGGGGAATGGAAATAAATCCTTTCTGAATCATGTGATTTCAGAACCAGAAGGTTAAGAAAATAAATAGCTGATTACATTTACAATATGGAGCTTGCCTGAATATTCATAGGTTAGGGAGACATAAATCAGCCAGTTATTATACCTGATACTTTCCAGGAATGTTCTGCTCAAAATGCACTCCTGTGTATTAGACTGGACAAAGCAATAGTCTAACAACCAATCACATCTCAGCAAGGAACTAACACGTTCAGGAGAGGGGAATGGGTGAAAATGGGGAGAAAAAGAGTGTAAAGAAAATCAAATTTGTTTTAGGTGATTTTATCAAATTTCAGTCAGGGAACACTTCCTGTCTTGGTCTTTCAGTAAACGGGGTAGACCTTGACTTGCAACATGTAAAAGCAAGTCTACAGCCTATTTTGTGGACAGCAGCAATTTACAGCGGCAGCTAAAAACTATCTTTTCAAGGGCAACTAGAGAAACGTAAGGAAGTGCTGGACCAGTGGTGATGTCCATGTCCCATAAGTGAATGAAAAAAAATTACATTTTTAATAATGACTATTTTACATTGAGTAGGCTATAAAGCATGTTACTGATTCTCTATAACTCATTCTGTCCCATCATGTAAGGGAGCTTTATTCAACCCAAAAATATGTGTTAATAAAAACAAGATATAATCTATATAAAGAGAAATAGAGTCAATGTTTAGAGTCTGACATGACTTCTTCAGATAAAGGAGAATAAAGGAAATTCAGAAGTGGTAATCTGAAGAAGTCATATTGGATTCAAAATGTTAACTATTTCTCTCTTTGAAGATGCTGCCACACTTGAGTTTCTCCAGCAATTTCTGTTTTTATTTCAGATTTCCAGCATCTGTAGTATTTTGCTTTTGTTTATTACTCAGATATTATCGATTCATGTTGCACTGAGCAGGTCAATTATCATGTTCAATACCTGGACGTTAAGAATGGCCTAGAAATAAAACATCGATGAGCTGTTGGTTTTCCTTACTAGGTCTCACTAGTTGCTTTTATTAAATAAGAATTAGAATTGGCATGGGGTTGATGGGCTGAAGGGTCTGTTCCTGTGCTGTATTGAATTGTACTGTATAGGGAGAGAGAATCTACGTTCTCTGATGGGAGGGAATGATGTTAAAATTAGAGCTTGAGTTTTCAGAGCCAAGATAAGTAAACACTTCATTACATGAGGGAAATCTGGAACTGTCTCCCCAAAAAGCATTGAAATTGGGAATTAATTGAAGATGTTAAAATTAAGATGGCTAGACTTTTATTTGGGAAAGCTATCAATGGTTTCAACCCATCATTGGTAGATGAAGTTAGGATGTACAGCAAGCATGAATTGAATGGCAGACTCAATAGACTTAGTTTTGTTGTTATGAAAATTCAGTAAGATTTTCTAGATGATCCTTCATAAAAGACTATCCTTTCCTATATGCTGTGCAGGAAATCCTTAACACCCAAGTAGGAAAGACAAAAATCTCAGGTGACCCCAAACAGTCTATGACATTTGCAGGCAAATATATTAAGTAGTTGTGAGGATAAATTGCTGCTTACTTACTTTAAGAAACAACATTCCTGGCAACGTGAGACACAGGATCAGCAGTATACCTTGAATTAAAATTAACATGTCCTTCATTGTGTACATAGTATCTCGATCATCTTTAGCAAAGGTTCCTGAATGGCAAAAAACACAAAGCAGAACTTTACAAGAGATAACAGCTTTTCAATCTGACTATATCAAGTTGTGATCAGGTTTAACAACTCTGAACCATTTTAATAATGACTTGTTGTCTGTTTCATAAGAAAATTATGATATCTATAGTGTCCATGATGTCTATGCTCCAGAGGTTGCTTAGTCCAGAGTATAGATTAACTCCATTTGCATCTTCATCTGGACTGCGTTACACAGTATATTTATTGGGTTCTTTTCTCTTCAATCATTACATGGCTGTCAATTATTAATCCATGGTCAATCTGGGTGGGTTGCAACACTTAGTTATATTTTCATACTTGCTTGGTAGTACAGAGCTTAAACATTGATAAAAATAACAAGAAGTTGAAACTTTTTTGCATTGCACTCATCAAAACGAACTTGAACATAGGGGCACCATTTTATACGGCAATGAAGTGACTGTTAATTAATTAGTTAGGCATGGAGATGCCTATGAATCTTAATTCTCAGACCAGGCAAGTAGATTCTGTTTGGTCACAGTTTTGCCGTGGAAACTCCTTTGACATATCGTCATGGAGACCATCAAGTCATAAAGTGATAAATTCATATCTAAGCTAAACTAGCATCTAGTACATAACAGGGTAAAATGACAACATTATAACTGTGCACATTAAGAGAAACTGGAATTAGATATCAAGTATTTTGAGGTACACCACTCAAGGATTTTTCTCTATTTTCTGCTGTAAATTCTGTACAGATTATGGAGGAATGACACAAGTGGATATTTCAGAATCTGTACAGTGTGGAAACAGACCATTCAGCCAAACAAGTTCACACTGACTTTCTGAAGAGCATCTCCTACCCTATCCTATCCCTGTAACACTGCATTTCCCATGGCTAATCCACCTAACCTATGCATCCTTGGACACTATAGGCAGTTTAGCATGGCCAATCCACCCAACCTGCACATTTTTGGACTGTGGGGGGAAAGCAGAGCTTTCTGAGTAAACCCATGCAGACACCGGGAGAGTGTGCAAACTCCACACAGTCACCTGAGTCTGGAATTGAACATGGGTCCCTGGTGCTGTGAGGGGCACTGTGACCCACTGTGCAACCCCTAATGAACCACCATTGCTGCCCCAGTATATGAACATCATATTCCTGAAGCTTGGTTTGCAAATGCCCATGAGGGTGAGGTTGTGTGCAAGCATAGATGGTATGTCAGTCTTCAAAGCTGGGGGGGTGTGTACGGGAAACCCCAGCAACTGATTCATCTGCAATGACTTACAAGGAACCAAGTTACTTTGCAGTCGAATTAAAGTGTTGAAAATGAAGCAAATTTAAAAACCATTTCATGATAGCTCATAATTTTTAGTCGCTTGTACACACAAAGAGGCTGCTGGCTCTTTGCCTTCTCAAATCTTTAAGGCAATTACAAATCCAATCATGGCTGCCATCTGCTTTTCATTGTGCACCAGGAGCTGGTTCTTGGATGAGATCTTAAAATTAAGAAACCACCAGACAGTGTATTTAGAACTGGGGCAAAGTCCTGACTAGCATTTATAGCTTAGTCGCTATATCTGAAACACATTAAACTGGCTTTTCAGCCATTTGTTGGGCCTTGCTGTGCACAAATTGCCCTATATTTAACAAAACAAACCTTCAACTGTGAAGTGCTTTGAGAGATCTCAATAATTGGAAAGATGCTGTGTCAATGCAAGTTATTTCTTTCTTCATGATGCCAGACAATGGATTTACTACATTATGGTGGACTTTGTAAAAAAAAAACATCATTTTACGGCATGGTGCACTTATACTTTCCATAAGTCATGTTTACACTTTCTAAGCATAATCCTTGCATTTCTACCTGTATATAGAAAATCCTGCGCTGTAACAGTAGCTTCAGTGCCAGCTGTGCTGACAGTTGTTTATACCATTAGTTCACTTGCCAAACGTTCAGTTCAGTTCCATATTCATTATTACTACTTATTCTCTTTATAACTGTAACTGTAGTGCAGATGTGATTGCTGCCTTGTTATGTTTTCCAGTTCTGTCATTTCTAAATCTGCCAAGCCTTCAGTTAATACCAGAAATCTAGATCAAGACTATGTGGATTTCTGTGCCATTGGCGTTGTCTTCCTTGCAAACCCTTTGTTTATAAGTTTCTTGTCAATGGATGAAGTATTCAAATCCTGGTGAGCACTTTGCTAAATGGTCCAGAGACAGCTATCAGGCTTCATATGGAAGTGAGGGAATCAGTGGGTTCAGGGAACAATGATGCATCCCTCAATTATTTCTATATGCAATGGGGAAAATATTTAAGGGAGAAGGAAATTGCACAGAATACACTGTGCAGAAACAATGAATTCAGCCCAAACTGGTTTGTTATGCTCCAGAAAGCCTCCTCCCCTCCTTCTCCACCGGACCCTGACATCATGTCCTTCTAATCCTTCCTCCCTCAAATACCTATGCAGATTCCCCCTAAATGTACCGCCATAATTCCTGTCAAATACTTCTTGTGCCAATGAATTTCATGTTGTTAACACTCTCAGGGTAAAGAAATCTCTGTTGAATTCTACTTTGGGTTTATGTCTGATTATCTTGTATTTGGAAAGTTTTGTTTCTTCATTTGTGGGATGTAGTTTTTGCTGGCTGGGCCAGCATTTACTGCCCGTCCCTAGTTGCAGTTGAGAAGGTGGTGAGGAGTTGCCTTCTTGAACTGCTGCAGTCCACTTGATGTATGTCAACCCATTATGCTATCAAGGAGGGAATTCCAGGATTTTGACCCAGCAACTGTGAAGGAATGGCGATATATTTTCAACTCAGGATGGTAAGTGGCTTGGAGGGGAACTTGAAGCTGGTGGTGTTCCAATGCATCTGCTGCATTTATCCTTCTTGACGGAATGGCCGCAGGTTTGGAAGGTGCTCTCTGAGGATCTTTGGTGAATTTCTGCAGTGCATCTTGTGGATAGTACACACTGCCAAGACCGAGCATCGGTGCTGGAGTGAGTGAATGCTTGTGGGTGTGATGCCAATAAAATGGTTTGCTTTGTCCCTGATAGCATAAAGCTTCTTGAGTGTTGTTGGGGCCGCAGTCACCCAGGCAAGTGGGGAGCGTTCCATCACAGTCATGTCTTGTGCCTTGAAGATACGTACAGACTTTGAGGAGTTAACAGGTGGTGAGTTAATCTCCTTAATATTCCTAGTCTCTTACCTGCTCTTGTAGCTAATGTGGTGAGTCCAGTTAAGTTTCTGGTCAATGGTAACCACCAGGATGTTGATAGTGAGGGATTCAGTGATGGTAATACCATTCAATGTAAAGGGGCAATCGCTAAATTGTTTCTTATCAGCAATGGTCATAGTCTTGCATTTGTGTGGCATGAATACTACTTGTCATTTGTCAGCCCAAGCCTGTGTATTGTCCAGAGCTTGCTGCATTTGAACATGGATTGCTTCAGTATCTGAAGAGTTGCAAATGGTACTGAGCATTATTGCAATTATCAGTGAATATCCCCACTTGTGACCTTATGATGGAGGGAAGGTCATTGATGAAGCAGCTGAAGATGGTTAGGTCTAGGACACTACCCTGAGGAACTCCTGCAGAGATGACTTACAGCTGAGATAAAGGACCTCCAACAACCATGACTATCTTTCTACATGCCAGGTACGAATCCAACAGTTTTGCTGGGGGTCCTTGACGCTACGCTTGGTTGAATGCAGCCCTGCTGAGAGTCACCTCACTTCATTAATTTACAACATCTATGAATATATATATATATTCATATTTTCATACAGTTTTTGTCTCTCCCCACCGTGTAAACATGTATGGAAAATGATGAAAGATTAAACATCTACCAGTCACCCATCAGTTTCCTCTTTTCAGAGATAATAACCTGATCTTGAGCAGCCCTTCCTTATAAAGATAATCTGTCAGTTCTAGTGTCATCCTTGATGTTATTTGTATAACATGGAGAGTAGATGGGAGGTTTAAAGAGACACTGGCTGGAACTGGGTGCAGATGAGACTTTGCAACTGCAATCCTTAAGGCCATCCCAGAATTCTGATGCCTCTGGGACAGTTTGTATTTTCAAAGGGCTGTCCTTAGAAATGAAGCAAAAAAGGCAGGTGGCATCAATGAATGAGTTCATCAGGCTTTTAAGGAACTCATTAAGGAGCTCATTCAGTTTGGTGAACCTGGACCGAAGAAGCTTCTCTGCAACCAGGACAAAGCAGCATGCTTAAGTGGTATCACATTCACAGACATTCCTCCCCTTTACCACTGGCAGTCTACAGTGGCAGTGTTTACCATTGACAAGATATGCTGCAGAAATTCACCAAAGTTCATAAGGCAGCACCTTCTAAAATCATGAATACTACTATCTGGAAGGACAAGGGCCGCAGATATATGGCAACTGCACATCCTGCATGTTGTCCTTCAAGCCAATCACCATCCTGGTATAGAAACACATCACCATTCCTTTACTGTTGATGGGTCAAAATCCTGGAATTCTTGAACTGACGGCATTGTCAGTGTACCTATAATATGTGCACTGCTGCAGTTTAAGAAGGCAGCTCACCACAACTCTCTCAAGGGCAACTATAGATGGGCAATAAATGCTGGCTTAGCCATTGACATCCACAGCCTATGAATGTACAAAACAAAATCTGTTGTATTCTAGTGCATAGCTACCGAGCTTACAGAGAGGCCACCAGCAACTTTCAGTTTATAGATTTATATCTGGCTTCTCTTGAATCTCCGAGTGCTGGTTCCAGAGGTACTGCAGTAGTCTAGCCTGCATGGCCTCTTGGATTGCTAGAATACTACCGGTTCTCGAGGGTGCTGCTTTCTTTATTTGGCAAAAGCAGTGGCAGCCACCAATATGGCTACCACCAGCCTGTGCCATTGATGCCAGACTGGCAACACCTGCCTGAAGGCACTCAATGCCTCTAACTGGCACCAAACTCATCCCTTGTCTAATTAGGGTGTATGAAATTCAAAACAGCATCATGATAGTGAGGTAACAAAGGCACAATGTCAGGACCCAAACGTCGTGTGGTTGAGTTCCTGACAACACATTGAAAATCCAGTCTCAAATGCTATATTATCCAAGTGTTAGGGATAACAAGGTGTAGAACTGGATGAACACAGCAGGCCAAGCAGCATCACAGGAACAGGAAAGCTGACGTTTTGGCTTAGACCATTCTTCAGAAATGGGGGAGGGGGAAGGGGTTTCTGAAATAAATAGGGAAAGAGGGGGAGACAGATAGAGGAGAAGATAGGTGGAGAGGAGACAGACCAGTCAAAGAGGCAGGGCCGGAGCCAGTAAAGGTGAGTGTAGGTGGGGAGGTAGGGAGGAGATAGGTCAGTCCAGGGAGGACAGAGAGGTCAAGGGGGCAGGATGAGGTTAGTTGGTAAGAGACGGGGAGTGGGGCTAGAGGTGGCAGGAGGGGATAGGTGGGAGGAAGGACAGGTTAGGGAGGTGGGGATGAGCTGGGCTGGTTTTGCAATGCGGTAGGGGGAGGGGAGATTTTGAAGCTTGTGAAATCCACATTGATACCATCGGGCTGCAGGGTTCCAAGGCGGAATATGATTTGCTGTTCCTGCTACTGTCGGGTAGTATTGTTGTGGCACTGCAGAAGGCCCTGGATGGACATGTCATCTGCGGAATGGGAGGGGAAGTTGAAATGGTTCGTAAGTAGGAGGTGCAGTTGTTTAGTGCGAACCGATCATAGGCGTTGTCTAGTCAAAGTTCAGTATAAGTTTATCCTAACTTCTCTGCTTTTCCATCCTAACTCTCTTAAGGTGAATCTCTTAATTTGATATTTCTGAACTTATTAACCCACATCACTGTTTTTTGTATGTGTACCCCTAGGTCCCATTGCTATTTTTCATCTGACCCAAACTGACTCTGAATTGAGCAGGAACAATGAGAGGTTGGTGGCCAAGATTTTCACCCCTCTTCTAATTTTTAGTGGAAAAATGATGGAAGAGCAGCAGAAAATCTCATTAAGTTGTGAGACTTAAAGTAGGTGATCATCTTTGCTTGATATCGTGCTGCAATAATATCAAACATTTACACAAATAGACAGGACCTATAACTCAGTGAGCACTTCACAATGAAGAAGCTTCAAGAATTATTTGCTTAATTATTTATTTATCACAAAGCCACTTATTACCATGTTTGAAATAGTATAAATGTTTGACCCTGATTTAGCTTGTCTGATGCTGAAACTGCATCATGCCTTTTTATGCCCCTACAGTTTGATTCTCCCGGTCAACTTGCATCCTTATTAAACTTAATTACATATAAAATGCTGCTGCCAATATTTCAAATTGCACCTAGTTCGGATTCATGCATCTAATCTATGCGCAGTGGCCTATATAAGCTCCTGATCCAGTAAAGCCTCATTTTAAAATGCTCATCGTCTTTTAATATCTTGCCATGAACTAACCCATTATTATCTCTTCAAACTCCTCCATCCTTGCAACTGCCTGAGAGTTCATGGCTCATACAGTTTCTGTCTTTAATCCTGGAGTTTGATCACTCTGTTGGTGACAATTCCCTGAGCTTTAAACTTCTTTCCTTCCTGAACGTACTGTTTTAAGCCACTCCTTAAAACTAACCTCTCTGATCTTTCTCTCCATGGATGCTGCCAGAACTGCTGAGCTTTTCCAGCAATTTCTGTTTCTGCCTTCTCTTTGATCAGGTCTTGTTTTGATAGCTCCTTTTGTGGCTCAGAAGAAGTTGGCAACGGCTGTTCTTCTGCAACTGCTAAAAAAAACCTTGATGTAACTGAGTGGCTTCCTTTTCAGCCATTGGGCCAACTACATTGGTATGGGTTGGGTTTAAGCACAGGCCTAGCCCAATAAAAACAGGGTTCCATTACTAATGGATGTTAGTAAACAAATTGGAGTTTTATGTGTCATGATCACTTTTACCAACTTCACCTCAATAGTTCCAGATGTTTAAGATGCTTTAGAACTGAATTCTAAATTCTCAAGCTGCTATAAAGATTTGCATGCAAATTCTCCAGATCAGGCCTCTGAAATATTAGTTTGGTAACAAACACTACACTGCTTATTACACGAGATGATTGTCCTACAATTTGTTCACAGATTTTCATGGAAAACTAGAAATGAGTGGAAGACCTAATTCTCCAATTCATACCTACATTTGCTTCTTTGATAAATTCAGTGAACAGAGGAAAATATACATGTTCAAAGTTTTGAGAAAGTGTAGTCAAACTCTCCTAATCCATACAATGAAATAACTAGGACAATACAAGCCAAGAAATGGACTCCTATAGAGCCATTCTATGGCATACTAAATATACAGCTTGCTCTGCAGCATCTTAAGGGTGGCACGGTGGTTCAGTGGTTAGCACTGCAGCCTCACAGCGCCAAGGACCTGGGTTTGAATCCAGCCTTGGGTAACTGTCTGTGCGGAGTTTGCACATTGTCCCCGTGGATCGCGGGTGGGGAAAAAAAACAAAAGAAAACAGGGAACTGATGAGTTAAAAGAAAAATACCCTAGTATTTTTCCAGACTATGTGGTTATAAGATCCCATGGTCATAAGTTAAAACAAGGAGGGAAAACAAAAGAGAAAGATGAAGGAGTTGATGCCCAGTTAGCTGACACCCTGTCTGATGAAATGGTAAAGGAAAAACCTAAGCAGGTAAAGGATCAGGCAGAGGTGTTTAGTTTTGAAAGATTAATAGAGTTACAACAGTAACTTGAGACGATAAAGGATTTATATCACAAAGCCTAATTAGAAAAGGAATCAGAGTGTATTCAAGAATTCTGTTGGCTTAAGGATAAAATCTTAAGGTGGAAATTGAGACCTTGGCAGGTTCGTCCAGTTGAGAAATGGGCAGAAATTCAGCAGATTGTGTTGCCAGTAGAATACACACAGGAAGTATTGTAACTAGCACACAAATTATCCGTAAGAGGTCATCTAGAAGTGAGGAAGACTCAGGCTAAGACAGAGAAGCATTTTATTGGCTAGGATTACATAAAGATGTGGTTGGATTTTGCCATACCTGTCATATGTGTCAGATGGTAGGAAAGCCACAGGCGGTAATAAAACCAGTGCCTTTGATGCTAATTCCCGCATTTGAAGAACTTTTAACATGGGTTATAATCAGTCATGTATGAGCCCTCTGTATAATCAAAAGTGGGAATCAGTATTTGCTAATCATAATGGATGTGCCTACCCAGTTTCTGTAGGCAATTCCATTATGGAATGTCAAGGCAAAAAGGGTTGTGGAGGAGTTGCTTGTTTTCTTTACCTGTTCTGAACTACCCAGGGAGATTCAGTGAGACCAAGGGTCCAATTTTTGCCAAATTTGTTAAGAAAGTCATGTTAAGAAATGCACAAGCAACTTTTCAAAGACTTCGGTACAGAATTGCGGCAGGATTGACTAATTGTGCTGCCTACATAGATGACTTAGTGATCTATCGCCACTTGTGGAAAGACGGCACAGCTCTTTGACAGACTGCAGAAGGCAAAGTTGGTTATATACTTGGCAAAAACAGAATTTGCAAAGGCAGAAGTGGCATTCTTAGGGTACAATGTCAGATATTGATGGCTGACACAGAGGAATATAAAGATAAAGGCTATTGAGGAATTTCCAAGAACATCCTCGAAGAAGGAAGTGCTATGATTTTTAGGATTGAGCGGATTCTACAGGAAATTTATACCAAACTTTAGTAGCATAATGGCATCATTGATGTATTTGTTTTAAAAAAATACGAAATTTAGTGGAACAGCATACCATCAGAATCTTGCTTTATTCAGGAATAGTTAGTAGTTAGGAGGGATTTATTCGGTTTGTTAATATTTTACTTAATCTGTTCACTTCTAACTCATCGGTTCCCTGTTTTCTTTTGTTTTTTTCCCCCACTTGTGATCCAGTGATACTATTTCCAACAATAACATGTACTCCTGGAATAGCCAATTTTTCCATCAATCCCACTATCACTTCCCCCATCTTGATTAGACTTTCTAGCCTTATCTTACACAGGGGAACACTAGTCCTCTCTCCATTTATTCCACAGATTATCATGCTCTCAGGCAATATTTCAGGAGTACAAATCTTTTCATCCCTTACTATTTGAGGCAGCCTATCTCCTGTATCTCTCAATATTTTAACTTCTTGACCTCCTCCCCCATTCTCTCTGAGTAAATCTTACCCATACAGGTCGAGTCTTTGAAAAGATCAGGCACTGTCTTACTATCCAGCCCGTGAATAGGTTATGCGCTTTCCTGCAGCTCCTCGATTTCTCTTGAGATTTTCTTCACTACCTTAATTAATCCCACTGGTTTAGCCACTTTTACCACATCATTATCCGAGTGCTTTTCTTAAATTACCAGCACTGTGACTTCATGTGCCCCACCTTATTGCAGTTAAAACACCTGAGGTCTTTCACCACTTTTCCACCCTCTTGGGCTTCTTTTTTCACATGTAGTAAACTGTTCCCAGTGTGATCTACTTTTTGTTTTTTATTGAAGGAGCTCCCTCCTTCCCGGAATGAAATTGCTGTCAGAGCTAAATTTCGATTTATGCACTAATGCGTATTAATCTGCCATCTGAACTTTCTGTTCCTCAACATGCATTCTTATCACTTCTGAAAGTAAGTTTTTAAAAGTCCTTCAGCAGAATAATATCTCTAACAGCTTCATACATATTTTCTATCTTTAATGCTCTCCTCCATCTATCAATGTGACTCTGCTTAATTTTTTCAAACTCGATATTATTCTAACCTGATTCCTTTCTTACATTTCAGAACTATTGTCTAAATGCTTTTCATACTAATTCATAGGATCTCAAACTAGCCTATTTTACTTCGTCATATTCTCCTGATGTCTCTTCTGACAGTGCTGCAAACACCTTATTAGCTTTACCTATCGACTTGGTCTGAATTAAAGTTACCCACACAATCTCTAGCCAGTTCATGTGTTTGGCCAATTTCTCAAAGGAAATGAAAAAGGCTCCTACATCTTTTTCATTGAATTTTGATCATGTTTTGACATATTTGTATATAATCCTACCAGACTTTTGGCTACGATGGGTTTTCTCATCATCGTTATCCCCCTCACTAAGCCTGACTTCTGCCTTCATCTCCATCCTTTTAAGTTGACTTTCCTATCTAACTGCCAACAACTGAAATTCAAACTCGTTCTCTTTTTCCCTTTCTTCTGCCAGAGTGATTCTTTCCTTTTTCTTTTTGGTTCAGCTAGGATCCTTCTTTCCCTTTCTTTGTCCTCTAACTCCAGTTGTCTCATTTGCAATTTAGTTTTTTCTAACACCACTGCATTTGACTGTTTCTCTACACTTAAATGCTTGACTAATTCCGTTACTATTTCATCTTTCTTATTGTCCCTAGTTAAACACAATTTTAGCCTACCTGATAATTCTAAGTGTCACCTTTTTCTGTCTTGCTAAATTTTTTTAGCAAGTTTAGAAAGCATCTTTGACCGTCAGCACCTCTTTAGCAATGTTAAGAGCTGCTTCCCCACTTTTGATTTAACCAACAAGTAAGAGTAATTAAACATGTTTTCCACTTCTCACTTAAATTTTATTTAAAGATCGAGGACACTAGTCTCCAAGTCTGCTTATATCTGCTGGAACCTTTCATACATGAAATCTGTTCAAATCTGTCCAAATCCCAAATGTTGAGCCCCTAATCTGTTATAAAGCAGACATTGGCTTCCCCCCATGCCAAAAACTAAAACTGAAACACCCAAAGACGAGCACCTTGCCCTATAACCTGTTAATAAGTGTGAAAAGTGGTGTAACTGCCTTTCAGAAACCTCTAATGGAGAAATAAATTAAATCCTTTATACTCACTTTACAATCAACAAGTGATAATATATTTATCTATTTCCCAAATAAAGAAATATTCTGATGGTATGCTGTTCCAATAAATACAAGTCCCACATATAAAAAAAAGAAATTAATCTCTTGAAACTACAGACAATTTGTGTGTCTTCTGGAATGTTCTATGCCTTCTCTGTCAATTCTTCTGACAGGAATATTAACTATTTGTGTTGTTGGTCCTATTGTTACTTAGTTGGTATATCCTCTAAGACACAGAGGAGGCTGTGAGAACCAATAATTCTCTCTTGAGAGCTGAGGGCTGTTAGATCTTGCAGATGGTAGTTAGCTCTGGAGCTTTGTCCAACTACCCCCTTCTTTTCATACCCTTGATAACATATCAATACTTCTTACAATAGGATTGGCCCTATGTTGTCAAAACCATCAGATTTAAATGTAATTGGTTTTTGGTATCTAAGTGCTTGGCTCAAATTGATTGGCTAAATCCAAAAGCTTGTTGTCTTGTTAAAAACTGCTGCTTGGCCTGCTGACTGTAAGGCCTTTTGATACAAATGTTTCAATTCCTGTGCTTTCTGTGTACTTGCAAACTTTCAACCTGCTGTTCACAGACATCCATTTTAAATCTCTAAGCATGGTAAAAGCACATGATCTTTTAAAGGGACCACAAAACACTTTCCCCTCTAGCATTTTAAAATTCTAACTTCTTGCCTCCAAAACCACATGTACTCTATCCAACTTCGCAACATAAGTGAAAGACCGGCAGCAACCAACATCCCCAGATGGTAATGGAGAGCTGATGGCCTCAAATGGGCCAGCAGCTCTTTGGGTTGAGAGTTCTATTATAGTGGAATAAGACCTAGAAGTAGGTATCCCCATGGAACTGAGACTCCAGAGTAGTTTTTCCATTGCCAATTAAAGACTCAGGGCTCTGAGAGATCAGTTGATGAAGGCGTTACTAATATGTACAGACAATAGTGTGGAGCTGGAGGATCACAGCAGGCCAGGCGGCAGAGGAGCAGGAAAGTTGATGCTTCGTGTCGGGTCACTTCCAAAACTTTACTGCTGCTCTGATGCTGCCTGGCCTGCTGTGTTCTTCCAGCTCAACATTCTGCTGTCTCTGACTCCAGCATCTGCAGTTCTTGCTATCTCTGCTACTATTATGTAAGTGGCCACTGGGACTCCCACAACACTCACTACATTCAGTTCACTGAGATTCTGGTGTTGTGTTTTGCATATTAACTAGGAATATAAACCACAGCTGTATGAATACACCTTTCCAGTTCTCTTGTCTGACAGCACTTAAACAATGATTTATGACAAAAAAAAGGAAAACCAATGTGCTAAGAAAGCACCTTGAACTAGATTACCAGGGTTTGAGAGCTTTATACAACACCAAAGATGTTGGAATGGTAACCACTTGGCTCCCAAATTGTTACGAATGTGAATGTCACTTATGGAAAGGTAGGAGGAGTCAGGGTGACAATGTTGGAAACAAGTATCAAAGCCAACAATAGGTAAGGAATGACATCTCAGGTGACCACATTGTCTAACATGCCAAATTTTTATATCCATAATTTGGGAGCGAAACTTGACATTGGCAGAGGTGGGAGCAGAGAAACTGCTCGTTACATGCATTTGAAAAGTAAAATTTGGTTCTCAGTGCATCTTAAAGTATACAGTCCTCCAATAGAAAAGGTATAAACATTTGGGAACAGAAAAGAATTACAGCAAGTTTGATCCAATTTCCCAATGATGTCATTACATTCAGTAGTAACCTTTTCCTTCCTACTTTGCATTCAATTACCCTGTCAATCTAATTATATTTGATGCTCCATTGACCAACATCATTTCTTTGTCCTTTAAACTATTTACCTGAATGAAATTATTTTATTTGTTGTCTCATCTAAGTATCTCATTCTTCAATTTACATGCAGATTTTAATTTGGACCCTTCAATGCAATGAGAACTTTGCCTGAATTTTTTAAAAAATTATTTACCCCATTGGTTTTTGAGTTTAACCTACTTCATTATGTGTAACTCTAGTACATCCAGTACAAAATATAAACGTTTAAATCGTTTAAAAAAGCTGATGTAGTTAAAATATTGAAGATTCTGTATTGGTTTGACTGATGGGTTATCTGGGATTACCCACGGGGGAAGAAAGTTCCACAGTAAGTATACTGGCAAAATAAACTGATTTGTAAAATAGCTATATATTCTAAATATGCAAAATTATTAAAAATACAATGTGGTAACTGCCATATGAAATGAAATTTTACAATGTAATTTTCAGTAATATTAAACTACACATTTTTGCACAGCACAAAAAAGCAAAGTTTTTTTTACTTACTTGTTATCACATTAATTTCTGTACCACACCGTGAATCTGTATGGGTCTGCAATGACGAACTGCAGTAGTAAATCCCAGAATGAATTTTTGATGCATTCGTAATAAGAAGCCAAGAAAATGTGTCCCCGTTTCCGGTTGTCACTCCCGATATCTCGCGCGCTTCAATGGGCTCTTCGTTAAATTTATACCACTTGACATCAAACTTTTGTTTTTGTGCAGGAGGTGCAAAGACACAAGTTAGTTTTACGTTCTTTCCGAGCTTAACAGCTCGATACGGTACGGAGTAATTAAAGGCAAGCCCCTGACATAATGTACCTGCAATTAAAACAGACATACAGTGGACATATGTATTATAAATAGCTAATTTTCTTTTACAGGAAGTGGTAAGCAGGGATGCCATTGCATAGAAATCAAGTAATAACATAGCACACCGCGGAACTCTGTTGTTTAACTATTCGACACAGGCTCAGAAGTCTGGTCTATCAAGGCTGTTCTGGCACTTAAAAAGATACTGGCTGATTGTATAACTCTTAACTCCAACACCATGCATTGTGCTCAAAACCCTTCATTCCTTTACTGATTAAAAGCCTGCTGATCTCAACTGTAAATTTTGCAGTTTTTCTATTTTTAAAATTTTTGATTGTGGCTTAAAATGAAAAAAAAAGTTTTGAACCCAGGACTATGGAGGATTTGCTGCCCTTTAAAAAGAATAAGTTGTGGGAGTTCATTATGAGATAACACTGTGTGGAGCTGGACGAACACAGCAAGCCATGAGAGGCACAAGGCCTCCAGACAGGAAGAGACTGGATCTCTCCCTCTCTGTTTCTCAAGGCTTTATTCCTTCAGGGATGCTGTTTTGTCTGTCTCTATGTGTGCAGGGATTTTAAAGGGGAGAGTTATTGTTTTAACAGTTGAGTTATATGTTAGAACATAGAACAGCACAACACAGGAACAGACCTTTTGGCCCACCTCATTTGTGCTGACCATGATGCCATTCCCAACTAATCCCATCTGCCAGCACATGGTTCATGTCATTCTATTCCTGCCTGCTCATGTGTCCATCTAAATATCTCTTAAACTTTGTTATCATATCTGCTTTTACCATCTCACCTGGCAGTGCGTTCTAAGCACTTACCACCCTTTGTGTAAAAAGTTTGCCTCGCACATCTCCTTTAAACTTTCCCCCCCCTCACCTTAATCCTATGCCCCCAGTATTTGACATTTCCATTTTGGGAAAGAGACTCTGACTATCCATCGGATCTCTGCTTCTCATGATTCTATATGCTTCTATCAGGTTGTCGCTCAGCCTTCAATGTTCTAGTGAAAACAACTCAAGCTTGTCCAACCTGTCCTTATTGCTAACATACTCCAAGCTGGTCAACATCCTGATAAACTTCTTCCGCATCCTCTCCAAAGTCTCCAAATCCTTTCTTTAGTGCAGAGACCAGAATTGAACAGAGCACTCCAAATATGGCCTGACCAATGTCTTGTAAAATTGCAACAAGACTTGCCAACTTTTATAGTCAAAGCCCCAGCTGATGGAGGCAAGCATGCTATATATCTTATTTGCTACTTATCCACTTACGTTGCTACTTTTAGGGAGCTATGGGCTTGGACCTCAAGATTTCTCTGTATATCAATTTCCCTAAGGGTTCACCCCTTTACTGTATACTTTCCACTTGCATTTGACTTCCCAAAATGCATCACCTCACAATTCCCTGGATTAAACTCCATCTGCCATTTCTGTGCACAACTTTCCAGCTGATATCCTTCCTCACTATCCACAAATCCTCTAATTTTCACGTCATCTCCAACTTTCCTAATCAGACCACCAACATTTGCATCCAAATTATATATATACCACAAGCAACAAAAGTCCCAGCACTGATCCTTATGGAACATTATTATTCATAGACTTCCTGTCAGAAAAGGACACCCCTCCAAAACTACCCATTGTCTTCTATGACCGAGCTCATTTTGAATCCAACTTGCCAACTTACCATGGATTCCATACGATTTGATCTTTGTGACCAGGCTATCATGAGAGACCTTGCCAAATGCTTTTCGAAAGCCCATGTAGGTAACATCCAATGTCTTACCCTCATTAATCATCTTCATCACTTCCTTGAAGAACTCAAATCAGATTTGAGAGACAAGACCTTCCCCGTATAAAGCCATGCTGACTATCACTATAAATTTATTCTTTTCCAAATGCAAGTAAATCCTGTCCTTAAGAATTTTCTTGAATAATTTCTCTACCACTGATGAAAGACTCACTGACCGATAATTTCCTGGATTATCCCTGTTGGCCTTCTTGAACAAAGGAACAACACTGGCCATTCTCCAGTATTTTGGGACCTCAAGTGTAGCTAAAGAAGATACAAAGATCTCTGTCAAGGTCCCAATAATCTCCTCCCTGGCTTCCCGCATTATCCTGAGATAGATCCCATCAGACCCTATCAACTTGCTCCTCTCTAAACTTACCTCCATCTGTGCTTTTTTCATCCATGAATACCAATGTGAAATAATAACAATGTGAAAAATACTCATTAAGGATGTTACCTACTTCCTCTGGCTCCACATATAAATTCTACCCTTTGTGCATTGGTGGACCTACCCTTTCCCTAGTTATCCTCTTGTTCCTAATATGGCTATAAAATGCCTGGGGATTCTCCTTAATCCTACCTTCCAAGGACAGTTCTTGACACTTTCCAGCCCTCCTAATTTCATTTTTAAATTTTTTATATTGTTAATTCTTAGTTGTTTACCTGTGGTTAGAATTTATTTAGTTGTAATAAATAATAGTTCTTGTTAAGTACAGAAATCAGGTCAGTATTTTCTGTTAAGATGAGTCTATCGTACAGGTAAATTTGGGACTTTAATTACTTTGATTAGATCTTTAGCTTTTGTGGCACCCTTGGGAATGGTGTGGATGTAATATCGGCCCCACATTCCCAAGTGGGATGTGAAACAGTTTTGAATATTCACACAAACCCAGTCTCAACAGCCCTCTGTGGTAAACACTGCCATAGATTCAGTACTCTCTGAAGAAACACTTCCCCCTCATCACTGTCTGAATGGATGACTTCTCACTCCAAAATTTTTCTTTAGTCTCCCACAAGGAGAAACAATGCCTCCGCGTCTGTCTTATCAAGTTCAATAAGAATTTGAAATGTTTCATTAAGATCGCTCTTCTGAACTCCAACGAGAACAAGTCCAACCTACTTAACCTCTCATTATAAAGTCCCTGCATACTTGAAATCAACCTTGTGAACTTTCTCTGGATTCAATGCCAGCATATTCTTGCCTTGGATAACAGGAACAATGGTTGAGATTATTAGTGCTGTCAGGAGATTTGATCACAGGTAGATACAATTGATTCTGTTCGTACTCATTGTGGCCAGGTACACACTTATCAACAAGATGACTCTGCTTGGCCTGCTGTGTTCATCCAGCTCCACACTTTGTTATCCCCTTCACAAATATTATTTTTATGAAATAAAATAATAGTGAAATTTGGCATTGTTGCTGCATGCTCAGAACCATTCACCTAACAATTGGAATCAAATTGTACTTTCTAATTTATGAGGTATCTTGATAAAATATGTCTAAGCTTTCCTGCCTTTTTACAACACATGTTGTTTTATGCATTAATTGCTTCCATGTTATAAATGGGCTGAGAAATAAATCTCTAAAACTCTTCCTCAAGGCTTTATCAATGCTAAGCTGAGATTGTCCACCAGGAAGTGAGAAACTGGCCTATTTTCATTCCAAATTTAAAAGAAAATGTCCAGGACCTGGATTTCCATCACTTGCAGAAGGTGACACGATGTCTGTTTCTGTCACCCAATCACTGGGAAACTGGATTTGCTGGCAGCAATGGTCTTAGATGGGCTTACCAGAGGTGAGGATGGGGGGGATCAATGTGCTGATTTCAGACTGAGTAGGTTAAAGAGGTTAACTTCTCATCCTCAGAAACATCAACCCATTTGTTCCAAAGGGTCACGAGCTTTGAGAGAGCAGTAGTATTCTTGAGCTTTGGCTGATTTTTGACGTATGTGAGGCTCATTTCAATGTTCTTTTCTTTTCTGTTGTCAGATGTTGTGTAATTGTCTGCTCTTCAAGGTCTGTTTGTGGTCAAACTAGAGTCAGGAAAGGGCATGTTTCATTGGGATGCCACCACTAAGGGGTGCGAGGAGCGCACAAGCACAGAAACATTGCAGTGCTACGTATTGGCTAAGTGACAGACATAGCTGCCTTCTAAGTGGAAGGATAGCCTATTGAGCTAGCTCTCGGGTGTCCAATGAAATGTAGATGGGTTGGAGTGAATTCAGTGCTGTCAGACCTTCCCCTCAAGTCCAAATTCTGCATGAAACTGTTCCTCTCCCTCTGCACAGTGAAGAGCTGCCTTACTATCAGGTAGTACCTGGCCAGCATGAGCTTTATGGCCTAAGTCTTCACTTCTATCATCAATTCAGGCCTCTGTGCTCATTCCCAGATTCTCAGTTCTTGATGCCCCAGCTATGCAGAATTTCAGTGCCAGTTGCACAAGGGCATTCATTGAAGTTGTTACTCTTGAGCTTGGGCTAGTTTTTGACATGTGTGAGACTCATTTCAATGCTCTTTTCTGTTGTCAGATTACTGTGGGTCTACAGCTACATTTGGTCAGATCAGGTCAGCAGGTTTCCTTCCATAATGGGTATTAGCGAACCAGATGGGATTTTATGACAACAGTTACATAGTTGACATTAGGCTCGCTTTTTATTCCAGTTTTTTTAAGAATATGTATATCAAGTTCAAATTTCATTATCTGCTTTAATGGTATTTGAGCTCATGACCTGCAGAATACGAACCTAGGGTTCTGGGATTATTAATCTAGTAAAATTGCTACCCTACCATGTTTCTGGCCAATTTATACAGAGGCATTGTTGTACATCTCTGGAGCAAGTGGGACTTGAACCCAAGTCTCCTGCCTCAGAGGTAGGGACAGTAAAACTGCACCACAAAAGCTTCCATTACCCCACTGTGTAATTTAAAACAAAAATTGTTGTAAGATGTCACAGCATATCCCGAGAATAGGTGGGACTTGAACCAAGGTCTCCTGGCCCAGATATAGAAACACTTCCACTACACCACAAGAACCCCAGTAATATTTTCCTAATCAACCTGCATCAGAGATGTCATTGCATACTACTGGAACAGGATGGGAATGAACCCAGGCTTGCTGGCCTCAGAGGTAGAGACATTCCACTGAACCATAAGGACCCTTGTCTCATCAGTTAGATTTTTTTTAATCATCCTACACAGATATGTTTTGTCACACCTCTGCAATAGGTAGGATTTGAACCCAGATATCCCAGTCCAAGGGTAGGGATACTGCCACTGTCCCACAAGAGACCCACCTTTGCCTCATTATGTACATAATTCAGCATTTTTATTTATTAACCTATTTTTCTAAATAAGCTGTTCAGAGATGCAATTATACACCTCTGGACGAGGTGTGACTTGAACCCAGACCTCCTTGTCCAGGGGTAGGGACACCATCACTGTGCTAAAAGAAGGGCCACTTGGCCTCACCATGGATGTTTATGTTTGTAATCACCTGGTTCAGAGACATTATTAGACACCTCTGAAACAGGTGGTATTTGAACCCTGGTCTCTAGGTGTGGGGGTAAGGATACTGTACCACAAGAGGGCCCAAGTCTGCTTTAACAATCTAATTTTGTAATTGATCTGGTCAGAGCTGTTAATACACGCTGCTGGAGTATATGGGACTTGAACCTAGGCCTACTAGTGAAGAGGTAGGGACACTACCTTTGTGCCACAACAGGGCTCTTTGCTGCAACATGGAATAGATGTTATGTTATAGAGGCCAGCTGTTAACAATGTGTGTTGTGAATTGCTTTTGCTCCCGGCTTGCTGGGTTGTGAGATGATAATTCTCACAGGAACAGATAGTGACATTTTGTTTCTGATCTACTCCACAGAAAGAAATGATTGTTTGAAAAGGAAGTTAACCTCCTAATTGATTTCAGAAAGGCGCCTTAATTTCATACATAAAACAACATTCCTCTTGCATTAGTAAGCCCTCATCCTTTCTATGGCTATCCTTTAAGGCCATTAAGATTTGCAACGGGATTCATTTGGAGCTTAAGGTAAAATCCAAAACTTAATGCCACCTTCAGGGCATCTCTGTACGGTGACTCCATGCACATTAGGAGGTGATTTGGCATTGCCTCCTTTATTTTGTCTTTTCTAGTCGCTAGCGACAGTAGTCTAGCATCTTAGTGGCAGAGCAAATTATGTCCCAGAAACCAAATGAACTTGAGTTATAAGTCAGAATGTGAAAGATCTTTCAAGTGTGTGGTGTATATAGATATCTACCACACTTGCTTCCTCTTTCTGTGAAAATGGACAGGAATCACTGTTTATTGAGCTGTGGCAAAATTAAAGCAACAAATAGTATCTCTTGCAACACAGATCAAAAAGCTGCAGGGAAGAAATTACCGTTTCCAGCAACATCAACTATGCAAAGCAGCATTTGCATCATTTTGTTTTAACTGCAGCCTCATCCTGACTGCTATAATTGTAGCTTCCTCTCTTTGAAACGCTTCACATGACATTGTTCTGACAGAAGAGTAATAATCAATGTTAACAGATAGGTATAGGCTTTCTACAATAAAAATAAACTAGAACTAAAGAATTTGGAAGGTGCCGTCCAAGAAATCTTGGTAAGTTGCTGCAGTGCATCTTGTAATGGTACATACTGTAACTACTCAGTGCCAGTAATGGAGGGAGTGAATGTTTAAGTTGTTAGGTAGGATGCCAGTCAAGTAGGTTGCTATGTCCTAGATGGTGTCAGGCAGCTTGAATGTTGTTGGAGATTCAATATTCAAGGCAATTGGTGAGCATTTCATCACACTCCTGACTTCTGCCTTGCAGTTGGTGAACTGACCTTTAAGGTTCAGGAAGTGACTGAGTCACCACACATTTCCCAGTCTCAAGTATTCTCTGAAGCCACGGTATTTGTTTTAGATCAATCACATTAACTCCCCCATTGCCACCTCAGATGTTGATGATAGCTGAATCAACAATGGCAATGCTATTGAATAACAAGAGAGGTGGCCAAATTCTAGCTTATTTGTTACAGTCATTGCTTGAATTTAACCAACTAATCGAAACCAAATGGTATATGTAATGGTGAGAGATATGCGGCACCATGACATTACAGAATGTGGCAGAATACAAGTCTACTACTTGCCTTTCATCAGCACAACTCCCATGTTTTTCAGGCCTTTCTGCATGCTAGTATTAACAGCCCTATTATCCGAGGAGTTGTGAATGACACTGAACATGATGCAATTATCAGCAAACATCCTCAGTTCTAACCTGAAGAAAGATCATTCACGAAGCAGCTAAAGATAGCTTTTAATGTGGCCCCGAGACGGCTCAGTGGTTTGCACTGCTGCGTTACAGCACCAAGAGACCTGGATTCAATTCTAGCCTTGGGCCACCATTTGTGTGGAGTTTGCACATTCTCCCTGTGTCTGTGTGGGTTTCCTCCCACAGTCCAAAGATGTGCAGGTTAGGTGGATTGACCAGGCTAAACTGCCCACAGTGACCGGGATGCTAAGTAAGGTGGATGTGTAGCCACGGGAAATGCAGTGTTACAGTGATTGGGTGGGGAATGGTCTGACTGGGATGTTCTTCAGAGCAATGGGGTGGCACGGTGGTTTAATGGTTAGCATTGCTGCCTCACAGCGTCAGGGACCTGGATTCAATTCCACCATCAGGCAACTAGCAAGTCAGTGTGGACTTGTTGGGCCAAATAACCTGTTTCCACATTATAGAGACTCCATAGATATGTCGAACTCCAACAACACTCTGCTGGGGATGAAATGATTTCCCCATCCCAACTATCTTTCTTAGTATTACATATGACTCCAACCCCTGAAAAGATTTTCCCTCAGCCCTCATGAATTCAATTTTATGCCAGCTCTAGATGCTTCACTTGGTCAAACATTACCTCAATGTCAAAGGTAATCATTCTCATCTTTCTTCTTTTTCTCATATTTGGACCAAGGCTGGACTGAGGACAGGAGCCAACTGATCCAAGCAGAATCCAAACAGAGCTTCCTTCAGTGTGGCCCAACAGTTTCTTCATATTATGTTCAGTTAGCTGAATTTGCTGATGACATGTCTCTGTGATGCTGGGTACTTCAGAAAGATGCTGATTTAGACCATCAACCCAGTACCTAAGCTGATGTTGGTTGCATTGCTGACTCCGCCGTCACTGTGGATATGAATATGCATGGACCCTTTGCCTGCTGTTAGTTATTCAATGGTTGCACTGTTACCATGATGTCCCATGAATGCTAAGTTTTTGAAATAATCCATTGGTTGTAAGTTATCACATGTTCCTTTTGCTGTTTAGTTGGTATGCAATCCTGTGAAGGAGCTTCAATGTCTTGGCATAGTACTTCAAGGCATGCCTCTTGCTCCTGGCATGCTGTTCTACACTTCACATTGACTTAGGGTCTGTGCCCTGGCTCAACGGCAATGGCAGATTGAGACTTATGCTCGAACGTGAAATTCAAGGTTGTGGTGGAATACAATTCTGCTGTTCCTGATGACCCACAACATCAACCTTTGCAAGATGCCTTCCAAATCTATCCCATTTAGCACAGTCTTAGTGCAATGCAACACAATTAAAGGTGTCCTCGGTGTGAAGATGGGACTTTGTCTCCACAAGAATTATGCAGTGATTACACATTGCATACTGTTATGGATAGATGCATCTGCACCAAGTGTATAGGTGAAGATCAAATTATTCCCTCCTTTGTGTTGGTTTCTCATCACCTGCTAGTGGCCTAATCTGGCAGATATATCCTTCAAGACACAGCCAGCTTGGTCAGTTGTGGTGCTACTAAACTACTCATGATAATGCACATTGAATACTCTCGGCCAGGGGACATTCTCTACTCCTGCTATACTCAGAGATTTTACCAAGTGGTGGTCAGTGTATTGGAATATTGACTCATAAGTTGAAGAAAGGTGGTAGGTAGTACTCAGCAGGAGGCTTCCTTGCCCTTGGATTTCAAGGGAACCCAACTGAACGATGACTCCCAGAGTCACCACTGTGCTACTACATCTGTTGACTACATCCTGCCAGCATTACAAGACATACACTGAAAGTTGTGATTGAAGTGCTATGAACTTAGGCTGAAAGGTGCGATTTAGTGATCAGTATTATGTCAGGTCATTGTTTGACAAGCCTGTCGGACAGCTGGTCCAATTTTGAGTGTGTCCTTTGCAGAATCAACTAGCTGGACTTGCTTCTGTCAATGCTGGGTGGTCCAGATTTGTTTTTTTTTTACTTTTACTAGGGGTTTGATGTAATGGAATGGGTTGCTAGGGGATAATTAAGGGTTAACTACAGTGTTGTGTTTTTGGAGTCACATGTAGACCAGACTGCATAAAGATAGCAGATTTTCTTTACTTAAATGACATTAGTGAACCAGATAGGCTTTTACAACAATTCACTAGATTAATAGACTCCATTATTGAGACTAGTTTCTTCATCCAGACATGTTTAATGAATTGAAGTTAAAATTTTCCAGCTACCGTGGTGGGATTTGAACTCGTGTTGCCAGGCCTCTCAATTTCTCAACTAATAACATATTCAACATGCAACCATGCCTGTGATTTGGAGGGATGGTGGTGTAAAAGAAGCAGGAATAGTTAATTTGGCCTCTTGATCCTGCCCCACTAGTTAGTCAGATCATAGTTAATTTGTGTTTAATTTACCAGCAGTAGCTCCCTATTTGGATGACCTTAACTAACAAAAAATCTATTAATCCTACTTTAGAAAATTTCAATTTTGCCAGCATCCACAGATTTTTGAGAATTCCAGATTTGTCCTACTATTTGGGGTAAAATTGTTACCTAATGTTCTCCTCAAATGTGAAGAATACACCTTTCACATTTGATTTCTCCAATCAGCAGATAGAGGTTTTCTATATCTACCCTATTTAGTCTTTCTAACATGCCAAGCACTTCAGTCAGACCACCACTCAAAATACATTCATAGGAATCCAACAGAATTTTATAAAATCTGATCTCCTAAATTGACTCTCTAAGTTATGTCATTTAGATTTATTGTCACACATATATAAAAATATAATGAAAACTGTTTCTTCATATGCACACAAAGAGTTGTCAAACTCTGGTGGCCATCTTGAAACACTGAATGTAATGCAAAATTTTAGTGCACTAGAATTCATCTTTTCCTCTTTTTCTTGTTACACTCCATTACTCCTACACTTGCTTCTTGACATTGTCTGGGATCTCTAATAGGCTTCGGGGGTCTCTGTTTTGGGGCCAATTCCTCTCTTGCCATCACTCCCACAACCACTGCATTCTAGCTGGAGCCATGGGCCTGGTCTCATGCCTCCTATTCCCCATTTAATGCTCCTCCAAGTGCTGCCACCAGTTATTAGTCAGTGGGATCCTGGTCACAGGCTCCTGCTGAATCCTCTACTATAGAGCCAGAGCCAAGCATTCATCTGGGGCTGTGCGGGTCCTGGCTCCAAGTGACTCCCACAGAAAATAAATGTAGAAAGATAATGAAGCTGCCACGGTACTGAATGATGAATGTGTGCGAAATGCTGTGGGTGTGGTCACCTCCACTGCGGAGGCCGAACGCTGCTGACCCCACGACTGCCATCTTGGAAATGGAGACTGGTGGATTCACAGAAAAAAATAGATCAACAACTTCCTAATTATATTGTAGTTCATTAGATTAGAGTAATTAGTACCACACATACATTTGCTTCATGGCAATTCCTGAGACAGGAATGAGACTTTGTGAAAAGGAGTATGCCTACATCATTGGAATCAACATTTGAAGTCTATGAATATCTCGTTTAGTACCTCTAAGCCAAAGCCTACTTCTTTCTGTCCCAGCCTTACAAGCAAAAATTCCTCGTCTTGTTCATTGTGAAATGAAAACTAATGGAAGTATAGATTTAAATTTATTTGAACCAAATATTAGATAAGAATTTTATATCTATCACTACACCACAAAATATCTACTGTATTCTGAATGTAATTCCTATTTGTTGTAAACATTTTAGTTCTGTCCTTTCTTCTTCTCCCTACAAGCTGACTTTGTGAAGTTGAAAATCTGTTTGGTGCAGGAATGATATGCAATCTACAAGAAAAAGTACATACTGTAAAAATATTTCAGCATGTCTGCCTCTTTTATGTCTCAGGTTTTGTTTTGAAAAGATTAAACTTCAGATGAAGAAGCTACAGAAATTGTGAATGTTTAATACTTTATCCAGCTTCATAACTCAAAGGCTAGGAAACTTTATGCAAAGGCTGAAATTCAAATCCTGTACTGAAATCTATTCATGTATTTCTGCACTGTACATATTAAATATGTCAATTCTTGGCTGGGCTGTTCGATGGGCGATTTCATGTTTATGTTCTGCTGTGACACAGCGAAAGGGAAAATTGATAAAAAGATGTCTCTAGGGTTCTGAAAAGGTCACATTCTTGCTCAAAGATCTTGTATGAGTCCAGAAAGCAAAATTCAAATTTCTAATAGAAGGAAACTTGGAAGGGCGGTGAGACCAAAAGTGGAGTAATAGAAGAATTTAAGTAAAAGGTCGTTTGTCCAACTCAATAAAATAGCATCCAGGGCAGGAATTTTCTTGCATGAAACACTTCTCAGGTGAACAAACAATCAATGTACATTCTACAGATCAACAGGGTTCCAGTATAAAATGCTAAAATATTTAACATGGCTGATGTTAAAAGCAGCATTAAATTAAGTTACCTTTTGGAGACACTAGTAGATTAGAGGTGAGCGATGAAGAAATAACTTCACACAATAAACTAACAGAAACAGGCACAACAGGAATATTTGCTTAACTATGTGTCACTAATTTCTGACAGGCTTGAGCATCAATTTATTTTCCTAGGCTGCTTGCAAACCACTCCAGCAGAATTGTACAAAAATCAAGAAAGTCATTTACCGATTCAGAAAGAAACTACTGTCAGGTTGCTCTTCACAAGCAGAGGTAAGACTAAGCCACAATATTAAAAACAAAGGAATCTGCACTTTCTATGTTTTTTAAAACTGAGGATAGCATACAATAAGTGACCAAGAAATGCACTAAGAACACTGCTTCAACATGTATCATTCGATTTCAAGACAAACATTCAACATTGTGCAATATCACCTTTCATGAGTTGAAAAGATCTCAGCTTGACCCATGGCACAGTGCGGCTTGAAGAGGTAGACTTCAACAGAAATTCATGCAGAAAATCATTTAAAGTGATTCTATAAACATATGCAGGTTAGACTGCAAAGATGTACACTAATGCCTTCTCCAATTTCAGATCCCCAAATCCTTCAAGTATAATGAGTACTTTGGAATCAAATGAGAAGAAGGAAAATATAAGAAGAAATACTTACCAATTGTAATGCTGAGTATAAAAAGGAAAATGCTTGGTACTGGTCTTGATTTGCCAGCACCGAAGGCCATTGTATAATCAGAGCAGAAATTTCAGTGAGAATTTTTGTCCTGGCTGCAGATGTTCACACTGTAGTACTCGTTTTTTTTTACTAAGTTATCTTGATCAAGAAACTTCAATCCTGTCCATTGTAGCTTCAGCTCCTATTGGTGAGTTGCAATGAACATACTTGAATGTTAATGTATGATTTCCTTTGTCATTAATTTTAGCTGAAACAGGAAGAACTCAGTCCCCAGACACCATTCAAACAACAGAATGTTTTATAAATACATATATTTTAAAACAGTTACATTTTATGTTATGTCTTGATGACATCTTGAAAACAATGTGCAATATTTTTGGAACCAGGATTGAAATTGGATAAAATGCAGTTTTTTAAATGTTACATTTCATGCCATGTGGAGTAAATTGTTAAAAACAGTCATCTGTCTTTTACAAATGTTTTTACCTCGACATTGAAATATAAATGTGATTTTTTTTGAGAACATATGATTTTATCAATTCTACAGTCAACATCAAAGAGTCACGATGACCTTTTGTAGATTGAGAGATCCTGAATTAAGGCAGCGGAAAATGCATCTGAGAAAACCTTATAGAGGTGTGTAAATATTAAATAGAACAGAAAAGGTCAAAATCAGAAATGACAAACAGATACAACTTCAAACTGGCAAAAACAACACATTTTAAACTGCTCTAAATTTTAAACAGGAATTCCTCACACATACAGTGCCCAACTCTTGAAATTGGTTCCCTTCTAGGTAACGAGGTTTTTTAAATATTTGTTCATGGGTGTTGCTAGCTTGGCCAGTACATATTGCTAACCCCTAAAACCCAGAAGGCAGTTAAGAGTCAACCATCTAACATTGATCTGGAGTCACAAACAGGCCTAACTTGTTTGAATGGCAGAATTTCTTCCTAGAAGGGCATGAGTGAAAACAATGCAGTTTTACCAGGGTGGTTACGTGTTTTTAATAGTTGCATTTTGTTGCGTTTATCCCAGATTTTTTTGCTGAATTCATCTGCCAAGATGGCATTGGAATCAAAACTCTTAAAATATTAGCCTGAAATGCTAGATTACTGATGTAGGGACATTACGAATGAATGAATGCATAAAATTGCATTTATCTAGTACCTGGCAAGACTTTACGACATCCCAAAGTGCTTTACAGCCACTTGAGTAAAAATAAGGTTTAATCTGAGAGTCACTTGGTTCAAACAAGGAGAGAGGTTGAGAAGGAGAGTCCTTCATGGGAGTCTTAGCCAACTCAGGATTTGAACCCACACTGTTGGCATCACTCTGCATTGCCAACCGGCCATCCTGCCAACTGAACTAACCAAGTGAGTACTCTCCAAATGTAGTCACTATTGCGACAAAGCATACAATAAGCACAGAGCTAGATCTGACACAGCAACCATTTGCAATATCTTTTTAGTGTATCAGTTGAGGGATACATGTTGACTAAGATACTATGAGAAATCACCCGCTTTTCTCTAAATCGTGAGGAATTCTGCAACTAAAGTTGAATTAAAAGAGAGAGGTGCAATAAGGGAACAGGCTGGAAGGTATGCACAGGCATGAAGGCATTGCAGAGTTAAGGAGCGATAATATCTTGGAAAGACTTTTTGTCATCAAAGTGGTCCTAGTGGAGCCCAAACTAAGCATCGGTGAGAAAATTATTGCTAGGCAAGTGCTGATTGATAACACTGATGATAACACTTCCCAACATTTTCTGATGTTTGAGTGTAGATTCATGGGCCAGTAATTGGTCGAGTTGGATTTGGCTTTTCTTGTCAGGACCTACTTGGGCAGATTTTCAACATTGCTGGGTAGATGCCAATGTTATAGCTGTACAGGAACAACTTGACTAGGTGTGTGGCATGTTCTGGAGCACATTTTCACATGGCCTGAAACATGTCAGTATGCATTGACTTTTCAGTATCCAGTGCTTTCAATCATTTCCTGATACATATGGAGTAAACTGAATTGACTAATGTTTGGCATATCTATTGCTAGGTATAGTAAACGTGACAATGGCAGCTAGGTAGACCTGTAATTATATGACTTCCCTGATTGGGACTGTTAACCTGGTCCAGTCAGGGAACTCTGGCTGACAGACAGACAGACAGGAGTAGCAGAGGTTCTTCTTACTCTTAGAGCTGGCTCTGAAGAAACCAGACCAGTGTCAAGCACTATGTACATGCAAATAAAGGACAACTTTGCGATGACGTGCTGGCATTTGTGGTGTTATTTTAGTGGCAATGAGAGGAAAAAACAAATAGACCTGAAGACATTTGCTTGCAACAAGGTGCCTTTGAATTGGGGTAAGCATTTCTGGCATCATGCTACTTTTTGTAAAGTTGACATTTTTGAACCTGCCATTGGTGACCGGGGCCAGAAAATGGAAAGTGTGTGTTATTTTTTCTGGGCAAATCACGTAGGGGCAGAAGAAAAGCAACAAGTGCTTCTCCTTACAACTTGTGGACCCACTGCGTTTGTTTTGGTTTTTAGGAGCCTAACTCACTTTGAGGCACCAAATAGTAAAAACTTTCAAGGAATGATAGATTTGGTTAAGGAATATTATGACTCCAAGCTTCGTCTAATTCTGAGATGCTATTGATTTGACTCAGCAGTTTGAGAACCAGGCAACCTCTATTGGGATTTTTGATGAGGTTAAAAAGACTAGCAGAGGCATGTGACTTTGGTTTAACCCTTATTGAGATGTTGAGAGTTGTTTAGTATGTGGGATTAATGGTGTAACCATGCAAAAGTGCCTATTAGCTGAAGCTCAAGTGGATTTCAAACAGGCACGGCAAGTGACTTTGTCATTGGAAAATGCAGCAAGTGGAGCAGATGAATCACAGGGTATTCCGATGGAAGTGGAAAACCTCATCAGGCTGTACGAGCTTCGGAGTGCCACTTCAGTGAAGGCAATTGCATAGCCTCATGCAGGACATATCTGAACAGAGGAACTTTAGTTAACCCTAAAGCAAATCCCCAAAACAAAGCCAAGCTTTGGCCAAATGGTTACAATTTTCTTCAGGATCCAGGCTGGCAAGCCATTGTGTTTGCTATCAGTATGCGGACTCGAGGGAACAAGATCCCAGTAGACCTGAATTGAGTAGAAGAATCCATAGGTTGCTATCCAGGAATGTGCACATCCTGGAAAGCCTACCTCCATCTGTCTTGGAACAGTTAAATTGCTTGGTGACATCCAACTCGGATCCAATCAAAAGAAATGTCTGATTAAATGGTCAGCCGATTCTAATAATAATGATTAATGACAGGTTGACACTGGCATGGCTGTATCAGTGATTGTAGAAGCTGTTTCCAACAAAATTTTCTCTGAACTCCAACCCTTAATATTTAGTAAGACCTTGGCTAGACTGAGAACCTTTACTGGGGAACCTTTGCAGGTTAAGGGTACAACTTTGCTTCCAGTCTCATACAAGAAACAGCTGGTTCAGTTACTATTGACAGTAGTAAAAGGTTCAGGCAGAAGGCTGATGGGGTGAAATTGGTTGAGAAAGATTCACCTTCACTGGCTCAATATTTTTCGATTTGCAAGTGGCTGCCTGAATGAAGTCCTAATTAAATAATCAGAAGATAGTCAGGAGTCAAGGCCACCTTGCAGGTTGACCAGGAAGCAATTCCATGAGTCTGCAAGGCCCAACCAATGTCATTTGCCTTCCAGCAATAGTAGAGGCAGAAATCAAGAGGCTGTAAAGCGGAGGAATCATCAAACCAATACAGTTTGTGGAATGGGCAGCACCAGTCAGTTGTGAAGCCCAAAAGGTCGGTTTGCCTCTCTGGAGAATTTAAACAAATGGTAAACCATTTGTTGAAGCTGGATATATACCCAATACCTCACACAATGACATATATGCAAAACTAGCAAGTGTGCTCTTCTTCATGAAGCTGGACATGAGCCATGAGTAGTTGTAATTGCGGTTAGATGAGGATTCTCAGAAGTGTGCTACAGTTAATACCCATAAGGGTTTGTACCAATACATGAGACTGTCATTTGGGGTTTTGTCAGCCTGTGCCATTTTTCAGCAGACAATGGAGTACATTCTATAAGGTCTGCCCTTGATTGTCATTTATCTGGATGATGTGCTAGTAACAGGGAAGACCAACAAAGAAAACATACAGAACTTGGACATAGTCCTTAGACATTTCTCCAAGACATGTATTGGACTTAGAAGGGAAGAATGTGTGTTCCAAGCACCTCAAATGACCTACTTGGGTTACAGAGTTGACAAAACCAGGTTATACCCATTGGAAGATGGTGAGGATGATAAAAGGCACTCTGGCTCCCACGTTTGTACCAGACTTTAGGTCTTTCCTTGGGTGAGTGAATTATTACAGAAAATTCAGACATAACCTGACCTCCATTCTGGTGCCCTGATATCTGCCATTGAGAAAGGATCAATTTTGGAAGTGATCTCATAGCTAAGACATTGCCTTTAGGGAAGTGAAGAAGCATCTAACATTGTCTAAGGTGTTGGCACACTGTGATCACAAGCAAGATCTAGTGCTGATATGTGATGCCTCCCCATACAGTATCAGTGTAGTGTTGGCTCACAGATGGTCAAATGGAGAAGAACACCTAATAGCGTATGCTTCCTTGGCTTTGGCCAATGTAGAATGCAAATACGCTCAGATACAGAAGGACGGTTAGGTGGTCATCTTTGGTGTGAGAACATTTCACCAGTACCTTTGTAATTTTGCAATAGTGACAGGCCACAAACCCCTGCTAGAGCTACTCAATGAGGACAAGCCAAGCCACCCATAGCTTCAGGTTGAAATTAGCAGTGCGCTCTCATTCTGCGTGGGTACAATTACAGGTTGGAACAATATTCAGGAGGGAAAGTTGCAAATGCAGATGCCTTGAGCCACCTCCTGCTGGCAGATACATCATTGGTAGTGTTGCCACTGTAAGATTCTGGTTCTGATTCTGTCTATTCCGGTTTTTAAGTTTCTGGACACCCATCTGGTTACCTTTGACAATATTAGCCTGTGGACACCAAACTAAAACAGCTGATGGTGACTGGGGAGACAAAAGGGTCATCACAACCAAATAGAAATCTTTCTGGATCAGGTGAGTTCAGATCATTGTAGAGGATGGCATTTTATTACGAGGAACAAGGGTGATTGTCCCAAATAAATTCTCTACCAAATACTGACTGAATTCCACAAGGTTCTTCCAGGGTGTCCAAAATGAAGATGTTGGCAAGAAGGTATGCCTGGTGGCCAGGATTGGATACAGACATAGCTGTGTTGGTAGGGCACTGCCCAGAAGAACAAAAATTACTGCCAGCCGATCCCCCACATTGATGGAAATGGCTAGGTAAACCCTGGACTCAGTTACACATTGACTGTGCCAGCCCTACCACGGGCTGAACATCTTTAGTTATTATGAACGTCAGTCCAAAGCAGTTGGACATGCATAGAGTTCATTTGTCAAACATGGGGACAATGATAGAAAAACTGCAAGCATCTTTTGCAGAACACAGACTTCAGGAAGTGTTGGTCACAGACAATGGGCCATCATCTACCAGTAGGGAATTTGAGTATTTCCTAAAGTCAAATGCCATTTGGTATATAAGGACAATTCTATACCATGAAGTGGTCTGGCAGAAAGAACAGTCCAAACTTTGAAGGCATGCCTAAAGAAGTAGCCGACAGCTTCACTCAATGCCAAACTGTGCTGGTTCCTATTTAACTACTGGACCACCTCTCATGCAACTACAGGGACCCCTCATGCAATACTCCAGCCAAGTTGCGAATGGGGACAAGACTCCATACCGGGTTAAATCTGATCTTCTTGGATATTTTGTTGGGGGAGGGTGTTGTGAAACGGCGTCAGGAATGCCAATGCTGGACATGAAACTCCTCTAAGCGAGAGAGACAGTTTACGTCAGAGGATGAAGTTTGGTGCCGAGACTATAGAAGTGGCCTTGCATGTGTAAGAGGCACGGTTGATACGAGGTGAATACAAAGTTCAGGTAGGTGCAGCAGTCCTGAACAAGCACGTGAACCACTTGCAAACTCGTGAACACAACAGGAACAGAACATAACCTGTCCCTCAGAATAGCCGGAAAAGTTGTTGGAACCTGTGGATTTACCCCCTTCACCTCATGTCGAAGAAACTTTAGAGTCATAGATTTGCATAGCAAATGTTGCAGCCTCAATGCCTTTACCACCAGAAGAAGAGGATGAATTTCTTCCAACTCACACATACAGTCTTTCATCCTGTTGACCATATGAAACAATTCTCTTAATCCAAGTATGCAATCTCATGAGTTTTTTTTTGGTTTCTGCCCCATGTTTAGGAAGTACAATGGCATATTTTAACATTGTATTGAATATACCCACTATTCTTCTTCTTGGTCTGCCCATCAAAGTCCTCATTCCAGTCCTCAGCAGCAGATGTTGATGTAACATTGCTCATTGGTGAGCTGACGTTTATGTTACCTTTATCCCCTGCATAATTCATAATACCTCCGTATTAACTTCTAAATTATAAGAGCAATAGTATGGAGTTAGAATCATACAATCACTGCAATGCAGAAAGAGGCCATTCAGCCAATAGGATCTGCACCAACCCTCCGAAGAGCACCCTACCCAGACCCAGCCTCCTGGCCCTATCCCCATATTCACCATGGCTAACCCCGCTAGTGTACACATCCCTGAAGACTACAAGGTGATTTTCAGCATCACTAATCCACGTAACCTGCACATCTTTGAACGGTGGGAGGAACCCAGAACATCTGAAGGAAGCCCATTCAAACATGGGAAAAACATGCAAATTTCAGTCACCCAAGGCTGGAGTTGAACCCAGGACCCTGGCACTGAGTAGCAGTGCTAACCACTGAGCCACCGTGTCGTCCTTCAGATGTCAAATCAAGGAACAATGTCTCTTTGTCATCATGTTCTTCCTCTATAATCTGACTGGGTTACACATCTTGGGAAGGTCAAAGGTTACAAAAGTAAAGCTGCGATATGGGAATAGAGACACAAGAGGTGAACATTTAAACCACCTGTCACCTGTAAATTAGAAGGAAATTTGGATTATGATCAATTGCCAATTTGAGAAAAACAATATTTGAGTACCAACACCTTCGGTGGTTCAGTCCTGGCTGTGTACATGGCCTTAGCGATTGATGTTTCAACAATCATCTTGAAGGGAAATAGGACGTGTAGGCATTCCTGTCGCCCTGTGATTATGAGTCCACCTTGCCATGTGGAAATAGTGCAAGTGTGTCAGTGACCTTTGTGCAATATTTTTAGATGATATAGCAGTCATGAATGAATAGCTGGCAGTGTGTGCGAACTTTGAACTGTATAGGAGACACTTGCAGCAGGCCTATGTATGTGAGGGGGGAATTGGTCCATCAAATTGAATCAAATCTAGATGTGATTAACAGGTAAAAATTTGTGCTAACATTAAAGGCAAGGAGGAACAGTGGAGCTTCCTTTTAGCAAACCAATCGATCTTTCTTTCTGGGATGCTCAGGGCATCTACTATACCTTTCTGTTATAAGGTAAGAGATATGGAACAAATGTATGCCAATCAAACTGTCAAGATGGCTATTATGTTGGCATCTAAGGTTTTCTAAAGTTACCTGACTCCAGGACACATTCTGGGCATCATGGAGATGATTCACACTATAAAGAAGATATAAGAATAACAGGCTTTTTAGGCTAAGTTGTCTGGACAGTTGGAAGTGCAGCCTACAAAAGCCAACACTGATCACCACGGGTGTATACAATGAGGTATATAGATTCAATGAATAACTAATATTTATTATACTGTAGGTCTATCAGTAAAAAAAAACTTGCATTTGACAGTATATGCAGGTTTAAACCATAAAGAATCATATAGTTTAGGTGAACAGCTTTCAGTTTAAGATGCACATAGCCTATTAATGTTAAATATGACTCATGATTATTTAAGACTATTGGTGAATGACGAAGTGGAGTAAATTGAACAGTACCTGATGCTGGTATTGCAAATAAAGACAATGTTGTGGATTTAAGAGTTTATTCATAGAATCCCTATCATGTGGAAACAGGTCCTTCAGCCCAACAAATCCACACCAACCTTCAGAGCATCCTGCCCAGAGCCAACCCCTAATCTACACATCCCTGAACACTACAGACAATTTAGCACGCACCTAGCCTGCACATTTTTGGACTGTGGGAGGAAACTAGAGCACCCGGAGGAAATCCACACAGACACAGGGAGAACGTGCAAACTCCACACAGTCACCTGAGGGTGGGTTCGAACTCTGTAAAGCAGCAGGGCTAACCATTGACCCACCGTACCACCCTGGTCTTTTTTTCGAAGAGAGGTCGTAAGGCAAAGAGGTGTCAAGCAGTCTATCAAAATCACCAGAGGAAACAGTTTTGTTTTTTTTTAAGTTGGAAAAATGGAGACAGCCAGGCTGGGTGTGGTCAACTCTCACAGACCAGGCTTTCTAGTTTTTTTTTCAGTTTTAGGTTTAGCCTTAAGTAGTTTTTGTTATTGGCTTGAAGAAGTAGAAGCGATCTTTTCCCTATCTTAGATACACTTAGAAGCTGGGGTTTCTCTCTGCTGCTGGGTTACCTGTGAGACTAATCTATTTTTCTGAACTATCCACTTTTGCCAAGGGATGCTACTATATTGGAACAGTTAATTAGTAACAGTTACTATATCATTCAGTTAAATTTTAAATAGAGTTAATTTATTCTAAATCCTCTTTCTTTGGTTGTATTTTAACTATAGTCTTTAAATAAATCATATTTTGCTTAATGTCAAGTAATTTGACCAGTCGGTTACATCTAGAACACAGCATTTCACATTTGCCTTTAAAATAAGAAAATGTTAGGGTCTAGGCTGCCGTCTTAAAACGTTTTGAGGGGATCTGGTCTTGTCCATAACAATTACATACGGCTTCTCAAGATTAATCCTCTGACCTTGACCACTCTCATGAGGTCATTGAACATTGTTTTGTATTGCACCCAACATTCATGATTAACCTTCAGCATTGACTTCACAACTATCTGTTCCTATTATCTTCCCAATGTATAATTAGGGGCTTTTTTGATCTCCTCTGGATCCTCAATATCTTTCCTTTCAGCATCATCCACAAAAACCTTCAGTGCAGTATCCAAAGGTTTTGGAGATTGTACCTTCCCATGTTCTGCCATTCTTCAATGTTTCCCTGATCAGATTTATTTCTTTCTCTCTGGGCACCTGTTCCATTTACAATGCATTTCCCTGTAAAGTGGTACCAGCTGGCCTTCAGCACCGGTGGCTAGCTTCAAGTAGTATTAGCTACTGATGATACTGTAGTCAACACCGACTGAATGCTGATGCAATTTAAATGAGCAGGGAATATAAAGGTGAGATGTTAGCTATATTGTAGTAATCAGTCATGGAATAAAACGGCATCATGTTCCTTGCTGCCAATTTAATCATGGGACTGACCGTAAAAGGCAGCAGTTTGAATCTCCACTGCGGCACTCAGACCTTTGATGGAAACTTTTTGTGTGGCCATGGAAGCTTTTGACATGTCAAGTGAGTACTGAAATGGAAACTGTCAAATTGATCTTCAAACACAACATCATACCGCACTGCACAGACCCTGAGGAAGGTGATCACATGTTCTGTGCTGGAAAGGATGCAATTCATACATTGCAAAAAGTCCACTGATAAATTGAAGTTGGATTCCTCAATGTTCCTGGAGCTTGCAGTCTTTCCTTCGTGTTTCCTACTGCGCCAAGTATTTTGGTGTATTTACACATTATCGTTCCTCTGTAGCCTAATTCAACAAAGAGCTGCTACCTGTATTACACATTTGTGTTGTCACTGCATACAGATTCCTTCCCTACCTATCCTTGATGAACTGATAGTGAGCCAGTGACTGAAGGTGCAAGTTTGAATTATGTCATCTTTATTCTTCATTGTCTTCTTTTCCCTTCTCCTAGTGAGAGAGGGGGCCTAAGGTATTCGAGATAGAAAAGGTTCATAGAATCACAGAATTTCTCTAATGCAGAAAGAGGCCATTTGGTCCATCGAGACTGGACTGACCCTCCAAAGAGCACTCCACCCAGACACAGTCTTCCACCTATCCTCATAACCATGTATTTACCATGGCTAATCCACAAAACCTGCACATCCTAGATGGTGTGGGGCAAGTTAGCATGGCTAATCCACCTAACCTACAAATCTTTGGATTAATTCAAGGGATAGTTCAGTTCCGGTGAGGGGAAAGGAGAAAGAAATACGTGGCTGTGCAATTTACATCTTATGAGTCAGAGACAATTGTAGGATACAGTAAAAGTAAGAAAAGAGAAGTGAAATTGGCTAGACAGAGATTTTCCAGTGGCTATGACCTCAATAATGCCATTTCACATAATGGTCTGCCTTGTCGCCTCCATAGGATTTAAATGCTGCTGATGTACTTATCCTGCTGTACTTCCTTCCTGCTGCCTCCTTCATTGAATCAACTTCTCCTGCAAGAAGGAGTGATTTGGGTCAGTGAAATGCTTTGACATGGCTTTCTATAGTTGAATAGCTGTCGGGGTGTAAGTTCTGAGTTACCTGTTTGAGGCTGGTCACATGCGCTCAGTGTGTGAGGGAGAATTAAGCCATGGGGATCACTGGATGGCATACTGTTTGAGATCAATTGCTGTTAAATGGGTGATGGAATGTAGTGAATTGAAAAACAGTGAAGATGGTGAATCAGTTGATCGGAGATATTTTCAGATCGACCTGATCAGTGATATTACTACACACATCAAGAGCAGTTTGGTCTTGAAACTGGGCCTCCCAGCTCTGAGATGGGGACAAAACTACTGGACCACAAAAGCTCAATCAATTCATAGGATATGCCTCTTGAATATTCACTTCACTTTTTTGGGAATATGTGTGGGACCATTGAATGTCTTCCTAAACTACATTTATGTTTTTGAGCTGCACTCTAACATCATCCACCACAGCAAGTATCTCTAGCTGCATACAGAAAAAGGATTTCTTAACACCCCTTTGAGAACACAGAATGTCTCTCCTCACGCACTCATGCACAAAGACCTCTGACCTATTATCAAAAAACTTTGGTGCAACTTTTCTTCCATGTTGCAATCACTCTTCAATCTTTTTCAAAAACCTTAAGTTTGCAAAAAGAACTCTCTCAACTTCATCTTGACACCATGTACGTTCACAATCAGAAGCATTCAGTCTTCAGCTAGAAGTGCTAACTGGACGATCCATCTCGGCCGCCTCCAATGGTCCCCAGCATTACAGATACCAGTCTTCAGCCAATTCAATTCATTCCACATGATATCAAGAAACGGCTGGAAGTACTGGATACAGCAAAGACTACTAGCCCTGACAACATTCCGGCAATGGTACTGAAGACCGTGCTCTAGAACTTGCCGCTCCCTAAGCCAAGCCGTTCCAGAAAAGTTACAGCACTGGTATCTACCCAACAATGTGGAAAATTGCTCAAGTTTGTCTGGTACATAAAAAGCAGGACAAATCCAACTCTGCCAATTACTGCCCCATCAGTCTCCTCTTGATCATCAGTAAAGTGATGGAAGGTGTCAGTAACAGAGCTCTCAAGCAGCACCTGCTCAGCAATAGCCTGCTCAGTGACGCCCAGTTTGGGTTCCACCAGGGCCACTCAGCTCTTGAGCTCATTACAGCCTTAGTTCAAACATGGACAAAACAGCTGACTTCTGGAGGTGAGGTAAGAGTGACAGCCCTTGATATCAAGGCTACATTTGACCAAGTGTGGCATCAAGGAGTCCTACCAAAACTGGAATCAATGGGTATCAGAGGGCAAATGCTCCAGTGGTTGGAGTCATACCTGACATGCAGGAAGATGGTTGTGGTTGTGGGAGGTCAATCATCTCAGCTCCAGACATCTCTGCTGGAGTTCCTCAGGGATGTGTCCTAGGCCCAACCATCTTCAGCTGCTTCATCAATGACCTTCCCTGCGTCATAATGGGGATGTTTGCCGATGATTGCACAAATTTCAGCACCATTTGTAACATCTCAGACACTGAAGCAGTCCATGTTGACTGGAACAAGATTTGGATACTATCCAGGCTTGAGCTGACAAATGGCAAGTGACATTTGCGCCACACAAATGCCAGGCTATGACTGTCACCAATAAGAGACAATCTAACCACCGTTCCTTGACATTCAATGGTGTTACCATCGCTGAATTCCCCCACTATCAACATCCTGGGGGTTACCATTGATGAGAAACTCAACTGGACTCACCACACTAACACTGTGACTAAAACAGCAGGCCAGAAGCTGGGAATACTGCAGCGAGTAACTCATCTCCTGACTCCTCAAAGCCTGTCCGCCATCTACAAGGCACAAGTCAAGAGTGTGATGGAGTACCCCCCACTTGCCTGGATGAGTGCAGCCCCAACAACACTCAAGAAGCTTCACATCATCCAGAACAAAGTAGCCCGCTTGATTGCCACTACATCCACAAATATTCACTCCCTCCAACACCGACGCTCAGTAGCAGCTGTCTATATTATCTACAAGATGCACTACAGAAATTCACCAAAGATCCTCAGACAGTACCTTCCAAACCCATGACCACTTCCATCTAGAAGGACAAGGGCAGCAGATATATGGAAATAACACCACCTCCAAGTTCCCCTCCAAGTCACTCACTATCCTGACTTGGAAATATATTACCGTTCCTTCACCATCGCTGGGTCAAAATCCTGGAATTCCCTCCCTAATAGCATTGTGGGTCAACCAACAACTGGAGGAATGCAGCAGTTCAAGAAGGCAGCTCACCACCACCTTCTCAAGGGCAGCTACAGATGGGCAAGAAATGCTGGCCCAGACAGTGACACTCATATCCCACAAATTGACTAGAGCTGGCAGCCTTTAAATGGCAATACGCACCCACATTATCAGGTCCCCAACTGATACATGCAGCCAGTGAACAGTGCAGGAAATGAAGGCTCCCCAAAACAGATTATGCAAAACAGCAGGAAGCCTGAATTTAACATTTTGCCGTGAATGCAATGGACAAGCACAAATTAATTGCCTTCCACAAGCTTAAACCAAGTTAACTGCCTACCACAATCCCATTCTCCTCTGTGTAGGGAGGGGTTTTTCTGCTTTAACACCAATTTTATGCACTCAGCATGTCCTAAGGATGTGCTGCCCTTAGGTTTAAATCCATTGATTTTGTGGTAACTCTATCATGCTTGCCAATGACCTGGGGACTCAGATTTACTCGTAAATCCACGATGGCATCAGCATGAAAATGAGCAAGAAATTATTCTGACATGGCCTTACTGTAATCAGTTGAACATGATTCTGTCCTAAGTATTAAAATATGGCAATTGATAACTAAAGGAGCAGGTCTTTGACTTAGTGCAGCAGTCTTTAATGTTATTTCCTTGGGGCACAAGGATAGTTTCAAACGGGGGAGGCCATTTAACATGGTGTTGCTTTCTCGCCCTTCCTGCTCCAAATTAGACACAATATTAGCAGCGCAACAACATATATGGGCTTGCTGAGATTACATTTTATTATTGGCATAAATCTATCAAATTAACATTGCTGGATAATAGCCACTGTATCCACTTTATCTACTGCAAGGTGCAGAATCTAGTCCTGGTGAAGCCAATTTTGTTAAAATGTGACAACAGCAACTGGAAAAAATATTAAGTTGAACAGCTGTGCACTTACTCACCCCTAGGGGCTTAACTAATTGAGCCATGAAATGAGGTTTTATTAATTTTTTCTATAATAATAGTGTAGATTTGACTTACTTTACCAGAAACGAAGGGATAAAAAATTGCTGACCCAGAAAATTCACGGCTTTTTTACACTTTATCTAGTTTACTGTCCATTAACGTCAGTTTAGTGTAAAATTCACATTACAGCTGATCTTGTCCGATTTCTTGGGCACAACCTTTTATTCTTAGCAGGGTGAGCCTAGAGGGAAGAAGGGCCTGTAATTAACTGGACCAGAGGCATACCAAGACCCCTGTCTTCTGGCCTCCACAAGAATTAGGTTTTAATGGAAAGGCCCATGGTGACCTTCCTGCCCTGTTGTTAATTGAGGCCATTAAGTAGCCAATTAAAGACCATTCAAGGGACTCTTCCTGCCACCACTGTGGCTGTTTCCACATGATGTGCGCCTAAGGGGAGTAAGGGAGGGGTCTCTCAATCAGAGGCTCTTAGTGCCTCATCAAGGTCCTGAGAACACCTGATTGGAGCTATCCTTTCCCTTCAACTCCAACGCAAAAGCTCCACAACCCCGAGTGGCATGTTGTCATACAAAGTTGCGGTAATTAGTGGGTTTGGTGACTGAGTGCCCATTATCAATGGGCAGCCTTCTTATGGAGTACAACATTTGTATGCATCTGTTTGCTCGTATATTCCAGTTGTACAATTATCTGAAGTGGCCAATGTATGGCAATGTGATTTTTAAGGAGGTTTACATTGGAAGAACTCAAGTCAAACAAGGATGTCATGCTGCACACATATTGTATCTCACAATTTGATCCTAAAATCCCTTTCAGTGTGTTGCAAACTGACAGAAGATTGTCCTATCACTTTAATATTAGGAAGATAAGGCTCTGAGTACTCAAAAACACAATGGCGCTCCAATCACTGACATCTAAAAACAAGTGACATTTCTGATGCTACTCTTTATAGCTCCACTAGACCTTTTCACAATTTAGAAAAAAAAATTAAAGTGTGGTTTTATGACTTGTTTTTCCTCTACTGCACCTGCTGTGACAGTCACATATTGAATAACCATCTGCTTGAACATTAAGCTTACCAAACATCAGATCACAGTCAGATTAGCAACGCACGAACCCAAGGTGCATCACACTCCCTCTCAATGCAATATAAAATTTGTGTCACATCAATACAGGAAATAGAGGATAACTGTTTGTTTACATGAAAACAGTTCAAGGCAGCTATTTTAAAAATGATTGTAAGCAAATCGTACATGAGGTAGTGCAATTTTCTCGTTGCATTAATGGTTAATCATTGACGATATATCGCTCTGCATCATTAACTGAAGAATTGTATCATATTGTTTATTTCCTGACACCTGTTTCACATTGTAGCTGATATTTACTGGCTGGTTAGCACTATTGACTGGATAGCTGGTTTGCAATGCAGACTAATCCCAACAATACAAGTTCAATTCTTGGGGAGGTGAGAGTGGGGCTTAGGGGAGGATGATCAAACTGACTATAGCACTGTGATACAGGGAGCCATTCAAGATCGGAGAAAAAGAGAACTCAAGTTATGGTTGGGGATAGTATAATCAGGGGAAAAGACACTGTTCTCTGCAGCTAGGATTGAGAGTCCCAAAAGTTGTGTTGTTTGCCTGGTGCCCAGGTTCAAGATATCTCATCTCGACTGCACAGGAACTTGGAGTGGGAGGGGAAAGATCCAATGAGCATCGGAGGAGCAGGAAGGCTGACGATTCAGGTCTAGACCCTTTTTCAGAAATGGGGGAGGAGAAGGGGGCTCTGAAATAAATAGAGAGAAAAGGAGGTGGTGAAAGAAGGTGGATAGTGGAGCAGACAGGTGGAGAGAAGACAGACAGGTCAAGAAGGTGGGGATGAAGCCAGTAAAGGTGAGTATAGGTAGGGAGTTGGGATGGGGGTTGGTCAGTGAGGAAGGAGGGGTGGGTAGGTGGGAGGGAAGATGGACAGGTCAAATAGGTGGGTATGAGGCTAGTAGAGGTGAGGTGAGTGTAGGCAGGAAGTGGGAGTGGGGGTTAGTCAGTGAGATGGGAGGAGCGGATTGCTGGGAGAAAAGACAGACAGGTTAAGGAAGTGGGGACGAGAGGTGGGTGCTGGTCTTGGGATGAGTTTGGGGGTGGGGAGAATTGGAAGCTTGTAAAGTCCACATTGAGACCTTTGCGTTGTAGGGTTCCCAGGCGGAATATGAGGTGCTGTTCCTCCAGTTTTTGGGTGGTATTGTTGAGGCACTGGAGGAAGCCCAGGATGGACATGTCGTTCAAGGAGTAGGAAGGGGAGCTGAAGTGGATCGTGACTGGGAGGTGTTGTCATTTGTCACGAACCAAGCTTAGGTGCTCCACAAAGCAGTCTCCAAGCCTCCGCTTGGTTTCCCCAATGTAGAGGAGGCCACATCGGGAACAGCGGATGCAGTAGACCACATTAGTGGATGTGCAGGTGAACATCTGTTTAATATGGAAGGTTTTCTTGGGGCCTGGGATGGAGATGTGAGGGGAGGTGTAGGGCCAGGTGTGACACTTCCTGTGGTTGCAGGGAAAGGTTGCAGGGCTGCCGGGGTTAGTGGGGAGTGTGGAGCGGATGAGGGAGTCACAGAGAGCGCGGTCCCTCTGGAATGCAGATAAGGGTGTGGAGGGAAACATGTCCTTGGTAGTGGGGTTGGATTGCAGGTGGCAAAAGTGGCGGAGAATGATGCGTTGAATCCGGAGGTTAATGGGGTGATACATGAGGCCAAGGGGAATTCTGTCTTTGTTGTTACTGCGGAGAGGGGGTGTGAGGGCTACGGTATGGGAAATGCAAGAGATGCAGTTGAGGGCGTTTTCGACCACTGTGGAGGGGAAATTGCGGTCCTTGATAAATGACGGCATCTGGGATATCTGGAAGTGGAACGCCTCATCTTGGGAGCAGATGCGGCAGAGGCAGAAGAATTGGGAATAGGAGATAGCATTCTTGCAGGAAGGTGGGTGAGAATGCCCTCGACCGCATTGCTTGTATAGTACGTACAGGCCATCCAGAAGTAATCAGAATGTGGGATGGAAACTAAATCAGGAGATAGAAAAGGCATGTAAGAAAGGCACGACTATAATAATCACTTGGGACTTCAACATGCAGGTGGATTAGGAAAATCAGGTTGGCAGCAGATTCCTGAGAAAAATCCACAGGATGGTTTCTCGGAGCTGGTTGTTGTAGAACCAACTAGGGAACAGGTAACTCTGGATTCGATAATGTGCAAGGAAGCACACTTGGTAAGAGTGTTTAAGTGAAGGGAATTCCCTGAGGGCAGTGACCATAATACGATTGAATTCACCCTTCAGTTTGAGAGGGAGGAGCTGGAGTCAGATACACGTGAGTAAAGGTAATGACAAAGACATCACAGAGGAGCCAGCCAAAGTTGATGGGAAGGGGAACCCAGCAGGGAAGACATTAGTGCAGCAATGGCAGGGACAGCATAAAAGCAAAAGAAAATGAGGTTAAAGAGTAGTAATAGGAACAAAGAAATGGTGGAGAAACTGAATAGGTACTTTGCATCAGTCTTCACAGTGGAAGATTCCAGTAGCATGCCAGAGCTTCAAGAGAGTAGGGGACAGAGGTAGTTCCATGGCTTCATTAAGGAAAGGTTGCTGGGGTAACTGGAAGATCTGAAGGTGGGTAAATCACCCTAATCAAGTGAACTACACCCCAAAGTTCAGGAGGAGATAGCTCATGAGATTTTGTAGGCATTGGTGGTAATCTTTCAGGAATCATTGGAGTCAGGTAGGGACTGAGACAATTGAAAAATGGCTAATGCAACACTCTTGGTTAAGAAGGTAGGGAGGCAGAAGGCAGGAAGTTATAGGCTGGTTAGCTGATCTCAGTGGTTGATAAGATTTTACAATCCATATTTAAAGAATAAGATTGTGGAGTACTTGTATGTACCTGATAAAATAGCGCTGAGTTAGCTTCTGCAAGGGAGTGTCATGCTTGACAAATGTGTTAGAATTCTTTGAGGAAATGGGGAGCAAATTAGACACAGAAAGACCAGTGGACGTGATCTGTTTAGATTTTAGAAAACCTTTGACAAGGTGCTGTACAGGAGACTGCTAAATAAGATAAGAGCACATGGTCTTAGGGTCATGGTACCGGCATGGATAGAGAATTAGCTGAAGGGAGGGTTGGGATAAAGAGGTCTTTTTCAGGATGGCAGACAGAGACTAATGGAGTTCTATAGGGGTCTGTGTTGGGACCACAACTACTCATGTTTTACATTAATGATTTGGATAGGAACTGAGGCCATTGCTGCTAAGCTTGAGGATGACACAAAGTTATGTGAAGGGGCAGGTAATGTTGAGGGAGTGGGAAGGCTGCAGAAGGATACAGACCAGCTAAGAGAGTGGGCAAGGCATGGCAGATGGAATACAATGTAGGAGAATACAAGGTCATGCATTTGGTAAGAATAATTGTAGCAGGAACCATTTTTCTAATGGCGAAAGTCTCCAGGAATCTGAAGATAAAAGGGGCTTAGGAGTCTTAGTTAAACATTCTCTTAAGGTTAACACATAGCTCAGATGGCAGTTAGGAAGGCAAATGCGATATTAGCATTTATTTCGAGAAGGCAAGAATAAAAGAGCAGGGTTGCACTCTTGAGGCTGTATAAAGTTTTGGTCAGACTGAGGTTAGAATATTGGTTAGAATGCTTTCCGGAGAGACTACTCTCTCCGTGACTCCCTTGTTCGCTCCACACTGCCCTCCAACCCCACCACACCCGGCACCTTCCCCTGCAACCGCAGGAAATGCTACACTTGCCCCCACACCTCCTTCCTCACCCCTATCCCAGGCCCCAAGATGACATTCCACATTAAGCAGAGGTTCACCTGTACATCTGCCAATGTGGTATACTGCATCCACTGTACCCGGTGTGGCTTCCTCTACATTGGGGAAACCAAGCGGAGGCTTGGAAACCACTTTGCAGAACACCTCCACTCAGTTCGCAACAAATAACTGCACCTCCCAGTCGCAAACCATTTCCACTCCCCCTCCCATTCTCTAGATGACATGTCCGTCATGGGCCTCCTGCAGTGCCACAATGATGCCACCCGAAGGTTGCAGGAACAGCAACTCATATTCCGCCTGGGAACCCTGCAGCCTAATGGTATCAATGTGGACTTCACCAGTTTCAAAATCTCCCCTTCCCCTACTGCATCCCTAAACCAGCCCAGTTCGTCCCCTCCCCCCACTGCACCACACAACCAGCCCAGCTCTTTCCCCCCACCCACTGCATCCCAAAACCAGTCCAACCTGTCTCTGCCTCCCTAACCGGTTCTTCCTCTCACCCATCCCTTCCTCCCACCCCGAGCCGCACCCCCATCTACCTACTAACCTCATCCCACCTCCTTGACCTGTCCGTCTTCCCTGGACTGACCTATCCCCTCCCTACCTCCCCACCTATACTCTCTCCACCTATCTTCTTTTCTCTCCATCTTCAGTCCGCCTCCCCCTCTCTCCCTATTTATTCCAGTTCCCTTTCCCCATCCCCCTCTCTGATGAAGGGTCTAGGCCCGAAACGTCAGCTTTTGTGCTCCTGAGATGCTGCTTGGCCTGCTGTGTTCATCCAGCCTCACATTTTATTATCTTAGAATATTGAGTAGTTTTGGGCTCTATATCTTAGGAAAGATGTACTGGTCTTGTAAGGGGATCCAGAGGAGGTTCACAAGAACAATACTGGGGATGAAAGGCTTGTCATACGAGGAGCGGTTGAGGACTCTGGATCTGTAATCCATGGAGTTTAGAAGGATGAGGGGGATCTGACTGAAACTTGCAGAATACTGAGAGACCTAGACAGAATGTAAATGGAGAGGATGTTTCCACTAGTAGGAGATACTAGGGCCAGAGGGCACAGACTTAGAGTAAAGGGATAGCCCCTTCAAACTGAAAGAAGGAGTAATTACTTTGTCTAAAGAGTGGTGAATCTGTGGAACTTGCTGCTGCAGAAGACTGTGGAGGCCAAATTATAAGTACACTTAAAACAGAGATAGATAGGTTCTTGATTAATAAGGGAACAAGAGTTATGCGGGGAAGTCAGGAGAACAGAGTTGAGAACCATATCAGCCATGATTGAATGACAGAGAAAAACTTGATTGGCCAAATAGCCTAATTCTGCTCCTAAATGGTCTTATAATTGTACTCCTGTTTCTCTCTGTGGAGCTTAAACATACTGAGCGCTTACAGACAGAGAAAGGGAAATAAATTGGCCAAAGCTAAATGTGTGAACAAATATTCGAGAGCTGTTGTGCATTGTGTAAGATTTTAGATCATAAATAATTGGGTGACGATTGGCCTTCTGAATGAAACCAATGTGTGTGCTGCAGCAGTACAGTGCAAGACAGCAGCAGCTTACAATTAGAGCCAGGTCACTCAGCAGCAAAATCAGGAAGTGCTTCTTCATACAAAGCAAAAAACACTGGTATTCCCTCAATAAAAGGATTTCATGGTTGAATTTCAGGAGTGAAATCCATCGATTTAATATTATAAAACAAAGAACTTCAGATGCTGGAGAATTGAAACAAACAAAAACAGGAATAAAAATTGCTGGAGAAACTCAGCAGGCCTGGCAACATCTGTGGAAAAAAAAACATAGTTAATGCTTCGAGACCAGTGACCCTTCTTCAGACCTGCTTTGTTTGTTCCATGGATTTATTAGAAGACAATGAAGCAATGGTGGGGTAATACCTTTGTAGTGTAGATCAATCCCTCAACTATGGCAGAACAGGCTCAGGGGACATTTTTTACTTTCATTTTGAGACTTGGGCATTGCTACCTAGATCATTGTTTATTGTCCATTCCTAGTTGCCCTTGAGAAACCTTGAGAAGGTAGTGGTGAGCTGCCTTCTTAAACTGCTGTAGTCCATGTGATGAACATACACCCACACTGCAGGGAGGGAATTCTAGGATTTTGACACAGAAATACTAAAGGAATGTTGATATATTTCCAAGTCAGGATGATAAATGGATTGGAGGGAGTTTGCAGGCGGAGGTGTTCACATCTGCCAGCTGTCCTTGGTAGAGGTCATGGGTTTGGGATGTTCTGTCTAAGGAGCCCTGATGAGTTTGAACAGGGCATCTTGGATTTGGCAGGCATTGATTTTACTGAGCTTTGGTGACAGAGGGATGTGGTCTTGTGGATGTGGTGCCAGTCATGTGGGCTGTTTTTGCCTTCGATGGTTCCAGGCTTTGAGCATTCTTGGAGTTGCATTCATCCAGGCAATGGAAGCATATTCCAGCACTGTACTGACTTGTGCCTTGCTAATGGTGGATAGGTGCTGGGGATTTACCTGCTGCAGGATTCCTAAGCCTCTGAATTGCACTTGCAGATATAGCGTTTATACGGCTAGTCCAGTTCAGTTTCTGGTCAATGGTTACTGTCAGGATGTTGAAAGCGGGGAATTTAGTGATTGTAATGTTATTGAATGTCAAGGCTAATGGTTAGGTTTTTCTCTGTTGGACATGGTCAATGCATTGCAGTTGTGTGATGCAAATGTAACTTTCAATTTGTCAGATTAAACCTGGAAATTGTACAGGCATTAAAGCATTTGGCTATGGACTACTTCATTGTCTGAGGTGTCGTGGCTGATGCCAAAAATTGTGCAATCATCAGCAAACTTTCCCACTTCTGACCCTATGGAGGAGGGAAGTTTATTAATGAAGAGTTGATTGGCCCACTTATGCCTCCAAACATTGAGACTGAGACAGAAGAAGAATCTTGTGCTAATGCAAAGTAGCTGTTGTTAAAAGTGATCCAGTTTGGCTCTGACTGCATCTTTTTCACTGCATTTACTTGTTCTCTTGTTCTCTTTAATTTTGTAGTTTGCTCGGGTAAAGCTGTATGTGGTTTTGAAATATAATACTCATGGGACTGAAGTAGCTTCAAGATGACACACTTAATCATAAAATTCAGAGACAGCTTAGATCATCTCCTCATATATTTATTCTTGTCCTTGTGTTTCTGTCCAGTCAATTCAGTTTGTTCCAGTTGACACGAAGTAACTAAATTCACATCAAATGTTCTGGGTCCTTGCAATTATCTGGCTGTAGTGTTAAATACTTAGCCACCTCTCCAGCCAACCTGTTCCAACATTGTTAAGACACTCATCGATCCAATAATGCCTCATCAACCTGCGCCCAATAGTCGGAAAAGTGATAGATGAATCTGTAAAAATTCCATCAAAGAACATATACTCACAAATCATCCACTCACTGACAACTGAGTTCAAGATTCCTGAGCACCTCTGTGCTCCAAGTTTACCACAGTCTTGATCTTGGTATGGACCAAGGGCTTAATGCCAGAGGAGAAGTGGCTGCCCATGACATCAAAGACAGTATTTGCAAAGCGAGAGAATAATTAGCCTTAGCAAAGTTAATGTCAATGGGGTTCAAAAGGAAGATCCAGTGGCTGGGATTATATTTGACACAAAGGAAGATGGTTCTGCTTGGCGGAGACCAATCATCACAAGAACAGGATATTGCCTTAGCAATTCCTCATGAAAATGGCTTTGTCCTATTATCTTTAGCTGTTTCACCAATGACATTCCCTATATCAACAGTTCATATTGAGGCAGACTGCGTGGCATTAAGTTCTGTTTCCAAGATTTGCAATAATGCAGCATTTTGTCTCCACATGATGCAGAATCTGAGTAACAGCCAGGCAACTGGCAGGTAACATTATTGCCAGATGAATGCCAGGAAGTTAGCATTTGGATCAAGAACAGTCATTGAGTAAGCACCTAGGCGGTCTCACAAATAGTTATGAAGTTTCCAAACACTCTGCTGTCTGGACACCTAATGGACCAACTCGGTGGGCAACTTTACCAGTCCTTTGTTCAATGTTGCTTCTTGAATTAGGTTGTTCTCACTTGGATGTTCCTGAATACACTTGGAAGTCCCTTTTAACTGTGTAAACCTCCAGTTAAATTCTTAAGTGAGAGATGTTCCTGTGAAGCTGGAATACATGACAACTCAAATAACTAGGCAATGAAGAGAAGTGAAACCTAGTCTCTATGCACTTCTAAATACATATAAAGGCACAAACTAAATATCAAATGCCTCCCCAATCCAACAACTATAGCTCCAGCCTACTCCTATCAATACGAGGACGAGTCACCAGTTAATATTGCATCATCAACTAGAATTCGGCATTCAGTGAATTCACAACGTGCGGGATGTACTCCATATTGGGCAAACAGGAACCACAAGGTGGGTTGATTCTTAAACATGAGTTTCAGTGTGGGTTAGACATCTGCTGATCGGAAATATATTTCTGAGTTAATTTTATTTCTGATAATTTAAGGTACAACTATATTTGAAAACTTAAAAACTTCAATTGAAGGTCGTGTCAATTGGGTGATTCACAGTTTTTCGTATTACAGGCTTCTAAACATCACAAGAGTCCATTTCTCTGCTAGCTAGGCAAGCAATTTTGTGACAATGGTCTGCTGGATTTGTGGCCCATGGCCATTGTGTGCTTGGGAATTTATGGATTCAATAGGAAGGACATCTGCATCACTACAGCAGAATCTCAAGCCCCTGTATGCTCCATATTATTGAAAACTCTGGTGCCTATCCACCGTCGGCTGATGGACCTTGACACCCAGGGCATCCTCCCATCACCTGATCAAAGAGAACTATCCATTATAAAAATGAAGAAATCCCAATTTTCATGCATTCCTAGTCCACATTCATCTCTGCCCCTTCACATCCTCAGGTAGGCTCACTTCAGCCCTGTGGAGGCTACTACAGATTGTACATTTGGCTTCCAAGCGACTAGTCTTATGCTGCATTTGCATCAACTGAGTAACAAGAGCCTTCAGCTTATCCATGCTGAGTCTTTAGTCTTGTCAAGGCGGTTGGAACAAGATGGTCCTCACAAAGTCATGTGGGCTGTACAGTCTTGAGGCCATTGCCACAAAGCATTTAGCTGGCTAACCATGGAACATTTCTTGGGACCGTTGGCCATTGCACCCAAATTCTAGCAAGGGCTCCCAAGAGCAAGCTGCATTTATGTAGCACCTTAATCTCGAAGACACTACATAGGAATGTTGTCAAACAATTAATGGCACTATGTCACATGAGGCAAAATTAGGACAATAGGACAAAATCTTAGTGAAAGAGCTAGATTTAGTGTGTGTCTTGGGAGGGGGGGTTGAAAGAGGTGGGGTGGTGGAGAAGTTCAAAGAAGCAATTAAGGCCTTGACAGATAAAGGCAAGCCAACCAATCTGGGATGAGCAAGAGGCCGTGAAAAAAAAATACAAAGGTAGAAGAGTTAGACGATTTTTACAAGTTAGGGAATGGCTAAGTAATGGTTAGATTTGGTAACAGGGAATAATATTTTAAAACTGAGTCATTGCCAGACTGAGTACCAAAATAAGTAGGCATGCATAGGGCTGGTAGGTGAATGTGCCTGAGTGAAATTAAAATATAGGCAGTAGTGGTTTGGACTTACAGTCAGAGAGGGAATCCAGGAGAATGGCTAAGGTAAAATTGTCCAATATTTAATACATCTCGCATCATGTTTCTGTACAGCTCAGAATGCGAAGCTACACATCTCAGGATTCAGAGAGAGGAGAATATAGTCCTTTTCTGGGAATATGCACACCTGAAATAAGAAGTGCACAGGACACCAGAAAGAAATTTGTACATGTCCCTAATGACTAAATAAACCATACAGATCATGATGTCTGAGGTAACCCCATCACCAGTTGTTTCAGCCCAGTTTGTGATCACAGCAATGGTTTTCTCCAATGGAACAGAACTTTTAAATACGCTTATCTGTATCTAGTTCATTTCTCTGCCTTCTGGCACGTCCCAACCTTTTGCAAAGGAAGAAGAAAGTGTGAGTATCATGCCACATATTTGGCTGTCCCATCTGAAGAATAGCTGGGTGGCATTTAGTGGCTAGTCTACTTATCAGCTCTCACCATTGGCTAGCAGGACAAGTAAAAAAAAGAGTGTTTAGTGTTTAAGTCTCTTCCTACCCAGAATGAAGGCTCTCAACAGCCAATATTATGTAGTGCCTCTCCATCGTGACATTTCTAATCTTGGCACCTGTGTTGTCAGGCTAAATTTCAGGGGACTTGGAGTAGACCTGGCCTCCTGACCTGTGGCATGTAGCCCTACTAGTGAAGGGTTACTTGGTGACCATGACCCAGACCCAGAGGTATGGGTAAACAGCTGCAGTGTCTCCTGTGTGTCTCAAAAGAGATGAAGTCTAAAGCAGTACCTTCAAACTGAAAATCCAGAATGGAGTTACGTAGATAAGTAATCTATGATCCATCAGGCAGCCCCTTGGTAACTGCTGCTGCAGAGCTGGTACAGAGCATTACTGGTTTCATCTATACCTTTGGCAATGCTGAGAGGAAGGCTGTGGTATTTGGGTGTTCCCAGCCCTGAACCCAGGAAAGGCTATAACAGCTTCATAATTTATATTGGCATGACAGGGGCAGCAACAGATAACATTATAAGATCTTTCAAGTTTGGAATAGAGTATGGGGTTACTTTCACTAGTCTTTTATTGGATAACTACTGCTTGCTCCAAGCTAAGTAGTCCACAGTCAATCAGGTGCTGTCCCATCACAGCTGACATACTTCAGTGAAACTTCATCATCTTTCAATAGGCAATTTGCTAATCTATGCACAAAGCCTTACAAAAACCAAAGAAAATAGCAATTTTTCTTATTGCAAGCTGGAAGGTAGGAACCATGTATCCTGGCCTTACCAAAACCTTTTAATAAATACACATGGCACGTGTGATCAACAAAGAATTGGCAAAGCTAATTGCTATCTTGCAAAATACTGGGCTCACATCAAAGCAGTTCCGTTTAAGAGAAACGCTATGCATTCTTCTGGTAGGGGAAAACCCAACAGGCAGCAGGTAATGTGAAATGGATTTAGCAGTAAAAAAATACACCATGACTGATTCCGCAGACTCAGAAAAATGCCTCACTCTTCACTTGCTGCAAAACTGGGCTGGCATTAAGGGTAAAATTTTCTCTCAGAGGTTAACCACATGTGAATCTTTGTCCTAAAACTTATCTCTACTCTGCATCACAAGGATCAATCTTTTTAGACATAACGCTATCACTAGCAGAATTTCCAGCACTGAGGGACTGTATGTTCTGGGGCCGTTCAACACAAGGGTGGGTACTGATTCAACAGCTTGGCCAAGTACATGAGATACAAAGGAATTTGTGAGAAAAATGAAAAAGAACAAAGCCGCTGTAGCTATGCTGTTACTATGGATGCTGGTGACCAAGAAATTCCCACCAATTGTTATAAAAAATGCATCTGGGTCACTGATATTGTTCCAGGAAGAAGATCTGCCATCCTTACCTGGTCTGGCTTACTTGTGGCTCCAGACCCACACAACTTGGCTGACTCACAGTGTCTCTCTAGAGCAGTTCAGAGGACAATTGTGTCCAAGAGCAATTAAAGATGGGCAATAAATATTGTCCTTTCCAGTGATTCCTATATCCCATGAAAGAATATAGTCTTCAAAAAGCCATGCCTCAAGCAGTCCTGGATACACGTGAGATCAGAGCTGACTGTGACACAGAACTGCCTTATATCCAGACAGTTTAGGTTTTCCCAAGGAAGCAATGCCATTCCAAGAGGAAAGATCATCCATGGGTCAACATTTGTCATAGCACTGACCCAGAAAGGACTCAAGAATTGCTTGATATCCTCAATCACGTTAAGAAAATAAATGGCCCAGCATCGACCAAATTAGCCCAAAGATGGAGAGAAATAGTTATCACTGAACTCAACAAGCAAATGGACTTTGATGGCACGTTGCCTCTTATTCCATGTCGTCACTAAAGAAACTCTCAATGCCATTCCAGAGTGCAAGATTCGAATCCCCTCCAATTGAACTTTATGAAATATGAAGAACCTTACAACCTCATGGACTCAATGCTGCAACTAAGACTAACTCTCAACAGAAAAACCCAGTATAAATTCAGACAGTGGTTCACCACTAGGGATTCAACATCGTCTGACTGTTATCATGGGACAACGGTGCAGGGAAAATCATACCTAGCTGGACTGAAATCCACCAAGGAGGATTAGCTCTCGGTCATCCTGATCAACAGGAAAAAATGTTTGATGTGCTTGTGACTTATTTGATATTAATTACTATAGAATGGTGAAATCGAAACAACTTTCTCACGGTTGAAAGAAAGTTCACTTTCAGTCTGTTTGACTCAGGCCTGCAGTCAATGCCATCTTGGAGGCTTGTGTTCCAAATCGTAGTGATATTGTCTAGAGGGGTCTGCAAATTGGCAGGAGGTTCAGGAATGGTGAATCTGGTTTGTGGACCTACAGTTCTCAATGGAAAGACCGATGTGTGGTGGATTCTAAAAGATTGGCCAAATCTGTGGGGTACTGGGGTCAAATTGCTTGCCTAAATGGGCATACCTTCTTGTATTTCCTCTTTTAATCTATTTTCAGAGAAAATGTGCACACTACTGTCACTTACACAGAAGCACCATCAGATGTTTTCAGGGTGAGCAAAAGTTAAGGCAAGGCTATGTCCTGGCACCAAGTCACTCTGGAAAATTCCTCTTCATGTTTCCAATATACACTTTCAGTGATGCAAATGAGGGTGTCACTTGTATGCCAGAGGCAAGCTGTTCAACTTGGCAGGACTACATGCCAGAACAGAAGCAAACGCATTCCTATCCATTGAATTACTGCTATTGATGCTGGGCTGTCATCCTATGCAGACTTTCATTGGCAACATCTTGTAGATCAGTTTTCCCACGTTTGTGAGGAAAATGGATTAGCAATCAGCTAGTCAAGAAGGGCATGGTTAAGAGCCAGGACATAGAGATGCCACACCCCATGTGTATTGGCAATGTCTCACTCGAGGACATCAACAGTTTTACATACACCCCATCAACAACCAGAAACCTGTGTCTTGATGTTGGAATTAACCAGAGAATTGCCAAACTTTATGCCGATCTGCTATCATGTCAAAGCTGAGAAGGCCAGTGTGAGCAAAACAGTAAATCAACAGAAAATTCATAGTTCTGTGTGTTCCAGGCCCAGAACAGTGGCTGATATCTTTCCACCTTTTCTGCCTCAGATGAACATTGGGCATCTACTGACAGGACAAAGGGGCATTTATGGATTTCCATCAATCACACACATCCCAGCATTTTAGACATCTTGACTTCAGTCAGTTGAGAGTGAGTGAATGGATCATGGCCACATCCCCAAAGAAACGGCCTGCAACAAACATGACATCATCAGGTCACCCCCATCTGCCATACAAGGAGATCTGTAACTCATAGCTTAAGTTGACATGGTATTGGAGTTGCTACATGAAAAGTACCTGCTACTGACCTGGGGTCTTGGAGACAAGTACTCAGAAGGGATTGATTAAAACACAGGACAAAAGAAATAACTAGATGGCCTGTAAAGGGAGCCTGTCTAAAGGAAAAATACTAGTTCATCTTGAGCCAGCAGTGTGCCAGCTGTAAAGGGGCTGGATGCTTGACTTCTAAAGTCACAGCAATGTTCGATCCAGAAATGACTTATACCCTGGGCAAAGCCCATTGCTTCCTGAGGTGGAAGGATTTTGATTCAGTTGAATAGCTTCCAGTATGTGCAAGCTGTAGGTCTGAGACCTTGCAATAATGCAAGGAGCGTGAGGGTCAGTAATTCATATGGATCATAGGGACGGGGAGTGATTAGTATAGATGTTGGGAATATAGAGATTGAGGCTGGTGGTGCCATTTTCAAGGTAGAGTATTTGTAGTGAAGCTCATTGATATAGATAACTTTTTCCAGATTATTAACTAACGTCTTACATACCATCCAACATTTTGCAGCTATGCTCCTGGCATTGACTTGTGCTGCTACTTAGTCCCACCACCTCCTTAGTCTGGAGAGCAACCTGTCTATCATCGAGGACGTACAGCAACTCTCCCTTATTTGATCTCATCACCCAGATTTCCTGGTGTACTGTGGATTCTATCAGTCAGCCATTGTAGAATGTCTCACCGCACAGCTTTAAAAATCACATCACCTTCAGTGCTCACAATGCACCAGTTTTTAAGTTTGTTTCTCTAAGTTTCTATTTGTATGTAAGTTTTGTGCCTAGGTACCTTCATATCTAAGATGGAGCCAATATAAGGTGACATTGTACCCTTTTCACTGTATTTCTGTATTTATGTACTTGACATATGACAAAAGCTTCCAGGCTGGTATCTCACATAGAAACAAGTGGCTCTATGCATGACCTGGAAAGTTGGCATCACCTCTGCCTGCTCCTACTCTGGAAACCATTATTTAAGCAAAGAGTTGCCTCATCATGACATCTGCTCCTCTGAGGCAGAATGTTCCACCTCCAGGAGCTGTCAAACAGAAGTCCTTTAGACCCACCGGGAGCGGTGGCCACTTCCAGGACCAGAGCCAGACCCAGGACAAATGACTGAAAGCTTATGGGTCAATGAAGCAGGGCCCATTGCTCTCAACGGCAGGAGGTTCTGGCAGTTTTGGTGCCGTGCTAGCCCTGCCAACAGAGGGGGTACTCCTATGTCCCAGCCTACCCTGGGGAGAGGGAGTGTGACGCTGTAATTTGGATTGGAGTAACACTCAGCACTCAGGGTGGCAGTGTCTACTGCTGATGGGTGTAGCCAATGAACAGTGTGGAGAATGCTGACTGCATGCAGTAATCATGGGAATCAGCAGGCTACATGGATTTGTCATTTAGGAACATGGCAACAGGAGTAGGCCATTCAGCCTCTTCAGCCTGCTCTGCTGTTCAATAAGATCATGGTTGATCTGTGCCCTAACTCCACATACCTGCCTTGGGCCCAGAGCCTTTGATATCCTTGCTTAATAAAAAATTATCCATCCTCCACTACTCCTTGAGTGTAGAAAGACATTTTGACATTGCTTTTGAATGGCCTGGCCCTAATTCTTAGATTATCCTCCCTGGTTCTAGAATTTTCAACCAGTGGAAATAGTTAATCTTTGCCTATCATGTCTTTTCCTGTTAATATCTTGAAAATCTCAACTGAAACACCCCTCGGCCCTCTAAATTCTAGAGATTAAGGGCCTAATTTGCCTACTCTCACCTCATTACTTAACCCCTAAAGTCCAGGTATCATCCTTATAAACCTGCATTGAACTCCTTCCAGGGCCAAAACTTCCTTCCGAAGGTGCAGTGCCCAGACCTGCTCACAGTACTCTAAGTGAGGTTTGACCAGGGCTTTGTATAACTGGAGCATAACATCTGTATCCATCCACTCCAGAACTTTAGACATGATGGCCAGCATTCCATTTGCCTTCTTGACTATTTTATGCAGCTTTTAATTGCATTTTAAAGAACTCTGCACCTGAACCCTCAAATCTCATTGGTCTTCCACTGTATTTAATTTTTGCCTTTTAAAACAAAAACCCTGATCTGGCCTTTCTCTGTCCAGAATGGACAACCGCACACTTGCTTTTATTAAAATTCATTTTCGACAGCTTTCTCCACTCACCCAATGAATGCATTTATGCTGTTGCCACCACTGCCGACAATGCTGTTCAATTTTGTGTAATTAGCAAATTTGGATATTTGAATTTTTATGCATTTACCCAAATCATTAATGACTATTATAAGCAGCTTGTGGCATAAACACAGATCCCTGCGAGACACCACTAGTCACATTCTGCCAGTTTGAGTACTTACGCATTATTCCAATTCTGTTTCCTACTAGTCAACTAATTTCCTAACCATGTCGGAAATTTGCCCTCAGTTCTATGGGCTTCCACTTTCATGAACAGTCTCTTAAGTAGGACTTTATCAAAAGCCTTCTGGAAGTCCAAACAAACGAAAAGCCTTCTGGAAGTCCAAATAAACGATATTCATTGACCAATTTCGACACAAACTTTGTCACCTGTTCAAAAGTCCCTGTGAGGTTTGTCAGGCATCAGCTACCCTCATGAATCCATGCTGACTCTCCCTGATTAATTGAAATGTTTTAAGGTGATCAGTTATTCTATCCTTGATCAGAGAATCCAACAATTTCTCTGCCACAGATGCTGGGCTAACTGGTCTGTCATTCCCTTGTTTCCCTCTGTCACCCTCCTAAAAGAACCAAGTGACGTGAGTAAAATTTTCATCCAGAGGTACAGCTCCTGAATCTGAAAGGAATTTTGAAAGGGAGCTCTGAAAATTTATGATTAGGGCATCAGCAATGTACTCTCCTACCTCCTTTAGCTTTTGTGGATGGAAACCATCAGGTCCTGCAGATTTGCCACTCTTTAGCTCCATTAATTTTCCCATTGTTGATGATTTACTTCAGCTAATTTTATTTAGATCCTGTCTATTAATTTCTTTCGCACTTCTGACAAGCTATCCTCCTTTTCCTCTGCAAATACTGAAGCAAAATAATCATTCAGCATGTGTGCCATTTTCCCATGGGCATTGATAATATCCCCACTCTTTGCTTTCAGTGGGCCAATAGTACTCTTAACCAGCAACTTTCTCTGTCATAGAACAATGAAATCTCTGCTTATTGTCTTTTTCAGTGTATCAGGTGGGGTTAATTGCATACCATGATCCCTGTTCCCTTTTCGAGATAGTTTCTGCCATCCTGCTCAGAAATGTAATGAAACACTGTGGAGCAGATAGAACTTGATACTTAGGTCTCCTGGCTAGCCTTAATCAATTTATCATCCAAGCCTCTCCAAATAAATGGTTTTGAGCGTGACCACTTCCAGGGTTGTACTTCAACTTTCCACAAGATGGTGCTATAATCTGCTTGCACAGAGCTTTTGTGGCTTTTTTACAGAGCAAAGTTTGAACATTTATTGTGAAAAGGGGATGGCAATTGTTGCATTTCCCAGACAAAAAAAACTGATAATGTTGCTGCCTGTTTTCACTCTAGAGGTCCACCTACTGTTCTCATGAATGATTGTCCCTCCTCCAGCCTGATGCACACGACTTGGCGCCAATATAGTCTCAATATAAATTTCACATCTTTACAGTTAATGTCACATTTCAGCAACACAACTATTAACTTTTGTTGATAAGATGCTATGAAATGTATGTACATCTTCTTGTTCACTCCCAGGAACACAATAGGGGCAGACAGAGTCAGGATGGCTAATGATCTGCCCACCATTCAGCCCATCACCCCTCATAGGGACAGGATCCTGACTCTGACTGTCCTGAGTAGCTGACTGACTATGTCCAAATCCCTGAGTAAGTATACCAGGCTGCTCTTCACTTACTGTGCCAGGATGCCCTGAAGGCTTTTCCCTTTACTGAAGCCTGCTACCAACCATGGCAAACTTAAAACCACGGTGCTGAGAAACAAAGCAAGAATAGACTGATATATTTGGCAAAGATGGCAAATTGCAAAATGGCAAGGCAAGACAGGGATGCTTTGAGTATCCAGGTTGACTCAGAGAGTGAGTGTGATGAGATCAAGTGAAGAACCCAGAGACACAGCCTGGTCCAGTCCATGAGCTGGGCATCTGACCCTGAATGCAATAGGTCCTTGCTGCAGCAATATATGGATATTGCCAGGGGAGCACTGAAGTACACAAGCATTATGTCAGTACATTAGAGATGTACCATGAGGGTTCTTAGATGCTGACTCATGTCAGATGCCAATATTTGAGTCTGAGTTTGGTTTATTGCTGTCACATGTGCTGAGATATGGTGACAAGTGTGGCTTTGCATGCTATACAGGCAGTTCATACCACACAAAGTGCATCAGGGTAGCAGAACAGAGTGCAGAATACAGTGCTACAGCTGCAGAGAGAGCAAGATCAACATTAATATTTGAGAGTTCCATTCAAAAGTCTGATAACAGTGGGGAAGAAGCTGTTCGTGAATCTGTTCTTATGTGTATTCAAACCTCCATACCTTCAGCTCAATGGAAGACGGTGCAAGAGATTATGACTGGGGTGGGAGGTGATTTTGATTATGTTGGTTCCTTTTCTGAGGCAGTGGGAAGTATGGATGGAGTCAATGAATTGAAGGCTGGTTTGTGTGATGCACTGGGCTGTGTTCACAACTCTCTGCAGTTTCTTATGATCTTGGGAAAAGCAGTTGCCATACCAAGCCGTTATGGATCCATACTGGATGCTTTCTGTGATGCATCTATAAATATTTGTAAAAGTCTTTGTGAACATGCCAAATTTCCTTGGACTCCTGAGGAAGTAGAGACATCATTGTGCTTTCTTGACCATCGGGTCGATGTGGGTGGACCAGGACAGATTGTTGAGGGTCAATGCTCTCAACCATTCCTACCTCCAAATCACTGATGCAGACAAAGCATACCCTCCAGTTTGCTTCCTGAAGTCAAATGACCAGCTCCTTTGTTTTTCCAGTGTTGAAGAAGAGATAATTGTCTTCACACCATGCCACTAAGCACTCAATCGCTTTCCTGTATTCTGTCCTGCTGTGGTTCGAGATCTGTCCTACGGCGGCGGTGTCATCAGCAAACCTGTAAATGGAGTTGGGGTGGAATTTGGCCGCACAGTCCTGAGTTTATAAGGAGTATAATAGGGAGTTGAGTACGCAGTCTTGCAGGGCACCGATCTTGAGGATTATGGTGGAGGAGGTGTTGTCGCCTATCCTAACTGATAGTCTTTGGGTCAGGAAGCCGAGCCCTAGGTCTCAAAGTTTCAAGGTGGGTTTGTTTGGAATTATGATGTTGAAGTCAGAGATGTAGTCAATGAGTAGAAGCCTGACGTAGGTGATGTATGTGAACAGGGGTTGCTTGTAGCCGGTGCCCTTGGATCACAACCTGAGATATTGTTACCCAGTGTCCAGCATAGAGATTGTTTGGAACAAGCAGTGAGCTAAAGTCACCAGGTACATGCACTGGCTTCCACATTGCCGATTCTCGATGTTTAGCTTGCTTGGCATGATAGGAATCTGAATATTAATGAAGCAACTTGTGGCATTAATAAGGTGTTTGACAAGCTATAATCCCCCTTCATTGGCAACTCGCTGAAGGAGAAACTTGCCACACAACTTGATTAAAGCCTATTCCTTCTGTGTTCCTTCTAGATTAAGGTGTGTGATTCCCCATTGTCTGAAGCTATGTTTCATTTTCACAGTAGATCAGCACAAATGTTATGCATCTCTAGTTGCACTTGCCAGGCCACTTTAGAGGGCAGTATAAAGTCAACCACATTGCTATGGGTCTGGAGTCACATGTAGATCATTGAGTAAGGGTGACAGATTTCTTTTCTTAAAGGGTAATAGTGAACCAGATCAATGAGAGTTGATTGCTATTACTCAGAAAGCAGTTTGCAATCAAAGATATTAACTGAATTTAATTCCTCCAGCTGCCATGGTGGGATTTGAGCTCATGCCCCCAGATAAAATCCTGAGTCTTCGCTGACCGATTCATTGCTTCTGACTCAAATTACTGAACTGAGGTTGTCAGATTCAATCTCCTACAGGCTGTCCAAGAACTACAGGATGAAAAGTGGCCTATAAGAGGTGCAAAGCAAGCAATGAAAATGAAGCTTGACAATTGCAGAATCCCCCAGTGTAAATACAATTGATCAGAACATTAACTGAACCAGCCAAATAAGTACTGTGGCTAAAAACAAGAGTAGGCCAGAGGCTGAGAACTCTGCAGCGAGTGACTTCCAATGCCTGACTGCAATCTATAAGGGACAGGTTATGGAACAAGTGGTTAATGTAAATCAGTGAGTGATATAACCGATGATGCAATCATGACAGAGAGAACACCCAGTAAGAGACTGCGATGGGACTATGGGGAAACAGCACTCTGTCTGTCTATAGTAACAAACATAGTTGGAACTACCTTACTATGACAGCATTCAAATTACTGGCACAGTATGGGAAATAAGGACAAGCAAGTAGTCTAATTCTACAGGGTACACACTGAATCTTACACTAAGTACAGACTTCCACCCGTTGGTCAACTCCGTTCTGAACGGCATGTCAGGAATGTAATGGAATACTCCCTACTTGCCTGGATGAATACAGTGCACTCATGAAGCTCAACATCACTCTGCATAAATCATATTGCTTGATTGGCAGCCATCCACGATGTTCTCCTTTCCACCACTGTGGCAGCTATGTGTACCATCTGCAAGATGCATTACAGAAACTTACCAATCCTCCTTTGACAGAAAGTTTCAAATCTTTGACCTTTAACACTGAGAGGGTCAAGGCAAGCTAAAATGGCTTACAAGACAGATCCCAGGAACAAAGGGATTGTCATACGAGGAGTGGTTGAAAACTCTGACTCTAACTCAATGGAGTTTAGAAGGATAGGGGGTGGATGGGGATCTGATTGAAACCTACAGGATACTGAGAAACCTGGATTGAGTGAATGTGGAGAAGAAGTTTGCAATAGTGAGAGAGACTAGGACCTGAGGGCACAGCCTCAGCATGAAGGGACGATCCTTCAGAACTGAGATGAGGAGGAATTTCTTCAGTGGGAGGGTAGTTAATCTGTGGAACTCATTGCCACAGAAGGCTGTGGAGGCAGATGGGCCAAATGGCCTAATGCTGTTCCAATATCTTATGGTCTTCTGGCAGATACACGGAAATATTTTAGCTTGGACATCAAAACTTTTCATCGGAAATATGTACAGGTCTTCTCACTGTCATCCCAACCATCACGCCATCTGTTGTATTAGAAAAGATGGAACTGGCAGGATGATGTCACACATCAATGTACATCCTCTTTTAGGCTTAGCCCTGAGTATATGTGTAAGGTGCAAATACATTATCAGAAGGGCCAATTGCTGTTAAGAAAATGTTAAATGTCAAAGCCAGTGCTTTATTTTCAGAAACAGCCGATCTTCATCCTCCACCAACAAAACAAGTTGACTCTGAAAAGTCACTGGCTCTTTGTAGCCTCCTGGATATCAAGTTAGTTCCAGAAGTGAGGTAGTATTATGTCTCTTTATGCAGATTGACTGATTCCAGGGATAAATGAAGGCCAGGACATTGCCCTAATTGTGAAAGTCCTCAGAGTTTTGTGTCAAATGTGGTTTTAAGAAAGTCAAGTTACCAGAATATAGTACATGGACTACAGAAGGCAGCTCACCATCACATCCTCTAGGGCAACTAAAAATGCCAGCAACATGCAGATCCTGTGAGTGAATGAAAGAAAATTAAAATATACTGCCTCATGAATATATTTAACTTGAAAAATACACCGATAGCTTGCATTTATATACCTTTAATACTGTAAATCATTCCAAGACACATCACAGGAGCAAAGCCAGTCAAAATTAACAGCAGGCCAAAGGAATCTATATCAGGATGGTCAGGGAAGTAGATTTTAAGGAGAAAAGTGGTGAAGTTTGGTAGCAGGTTCCAGTGATCAGCTTCTAGACTGCAGTAGGCGTAGATTCCAGTTGAGAGGAACATGAAGTGGATGCTACACAGGATGCCAGAGTTGTTAGAGTTGGGGAAATAGAGTTCCTGGAGGTAGGAAAATGCTTCAGATGTAAAAAGAACAATTTCATGGAGTGATTTGACCACAGCAATGAGAATATTCAAAGTGAAGTGTAGGTTCATTTCAGACTTGATGGGTGAGTGGGATAATGTCTTCCTGATAGAGTACAGATCACAACTTTTTGTATGGTATCTACCTCATGGTGTGTAAATTGGAGGAACTGGTCAGAAAATCAATGGTATATTCAAGTTCGGATCATCAAAGTGTCCAAGTGGTAGGGCATAACTGTACAATGAAATAAAATGATCTACCTTACCTTGCAGAGACATGTTTTATTTTCAGCTTTTTTGTTGAAACACCAAACAAAGGACTCTCTAATTTGCAGTAGTTGGGAATCATGCATGCTAGTCAGTTGTACTTAAAGGCATCTCATTGATAGCAGCAAATGGCCTGGAGTAGGATAAAGGCGGCAGAAACAAGGCTATTTGCAAGAGCCAAGATTTCCATCAACTGTAAGTTTGAAGCTGCAGGCTAAGGATTTGGCACGTTGCCTCAGTCTGTTTATAAAGCCTTGGCAGTGACAATGGGATTTTGATAGCTCCAAATGTGCCCTCAAAAATCAAGGCATTTGGCGCAGGAAGACCTACCATGGCAGACTTGAAATTAACTCCTTTTTAACATCCTAAGAGGAACTGTGCAAGTAAAGACACATTTGAAAATTTTCAAGATATTTATTGTGTCTTGAGCTGAAAGTTTTAATTACATCAATGCTCAACATTCAAAATATTCCACTCTGTGATGATAATGGGCCACGTGTTTATGCAAGTTGACAGTTAGGAAATATTAAATATAGCCACTAAAATACTTGGGTGAAGGGAGTGAATGCAGTTCAGTCGGAAGTTTTCAATGGAAGTTGTTTGATGACTAGAGTTGTTTATAATGCAATCAATATTTGGGATTATGATAATAACAGCAATTCATCAAAGGGTTCTGATTACCAATAGCAAAAGCCAAACTCAGATGGCTGATTAATGCTATTGGAATGCTGGAATGGAGTACTCTCCTGACAGACTCCAATGCGTTCTGATTCATTAAACTGATATAGAATGAACACATTTTCCACAGTTACAATTGAAAAAGCAACAAATTTGAACATTGGATTTACAACAATGTTACAAATGTGCCTCATATACTTTAAATGGAAGTAGTACCACACTGTTGCAGGCGTTCTTTCGTGGTCTTTTCTCTTGTAGGTTTTAATTAAGTTGCTTTGTATTTCCCTTGATCTCTATTTTCATTTCACACTTGCACATTTGCTGTTCTCCTTTAACCTCACGCTATGTTTTGAATATGACTGAGGGACATGCAAAAACACTGTAGTAACAGAAACAGACCCTCTGATACAATAAGTTAACAGTAAGTAATACTAAGCCAAACATCTTAATGTGCAGTTAGTAATAGTGACTATACACATATTGATAACAGCATATTGATAATGAGCTTTGTTTAAAAGCCCTCCTAATCTAAAATTTTCAGTAATCTCAGGCATTTAATAAAGAGCTTTGAACAACTTTTGAAATAAGAATAATCACATACATTATATGCTCTCAAACTGGAACAGTAATGCAGAAAATTAACTGAAAAATCTGTACCTTCAATCTTCTGAAGAACAAATGTTATATGGTCCTGGAACATCCAAGTTACTGTTGTTGGGTCAGACGTATATTTTAATTAAAGACAGCTCAAGCTATCATAAAGAATTGCAATATTAGCAGTCAGATGGCCTCAGCTTTGACAGAACAGGTGTCCAAATATCAGCATTAAATTGCGAGAGGTTAAGTGATTCTGCTGGTTAATGATAGGACTGTCTTTATACGGAGACTAGAGGAAACTATCATGGTTGGTCTAATGCTTTAGGGCAAAAGCATTTTGTGACACAGTTGTGTATATTCTGCAAACTCAACATTAGTTGACACATTTCTTGCCTGATGCTTGTCTTCATAGATTGTATTGTTACTAAGCACTTCCATTTGCATCTATCTCCCTGACTGTGTTGATTTAAGTCTAGATGGGTAAGATAAATTAGATCACCCAGTCTCACCGTTGCTTTTAGTGATATTTTGTGACTTTTAATGCTACATGAGTTTCACAGCTTTACACAGCATTTCCAAATATAGGATACAGGCCATTTAGTCCAACAAGTCTATGCTGGTGTTCATGCTCCACATGAACCTCCTCCCACCTTACTCCATCTCACCCTATCTCACTATCTCATCTTCCCATTCATGTACTTACCTAGTGCCCTGAACATATGTCAATGCTATTCACTTCAAATATTCTCTGGACTATAAGCTCCATTGTCTAAGTTAATTTTGCTTTATTTGCAAATTTGGAAATTATATAATTGATCCTCTTTACCTCTGTTAGTTATTTACAAGATACCCTGATTTAGGAAGATGGGACACTCAGTTGTTACTTGCACAAGTTCAGTAGAGGTCTAGTGCTATGATGGTGTTAGGGGCATCTATGTATTCCTTGCCACCAATTGTTCCCCATGCACATCAAGGGTGAAACAAGTGTGTAATCTTAATGTTTGCTATCCTGACATGACACAGCCCAACCATCTAGTGTGACACCACAATCCCTAATTTGACCAACAAAGGTGGAAGCAATTACCCTATTGTTCAACTCGAACAATTTCAAGCTGGTTGTAAGATGCCGCTTGATTTATTGTTTTTAAAAAGGGTGCGGCAACCACTTCGCTGTGAAGGTAATTGTCTGGAAGAATTCAGGAGGGTATATACTGATTTTTGGAATATTACTGAATTTATCAGAGAGTGTTGTTGTAACTACAGGAGTGCAACAAGGGTCAGTATTGGGATATCAACTACTTACAATCAAAATTAATAACATTGATGAAGACACCAAAAGTCATGTATACAATTTTACTGACAATACAAAGTTAATTTGGAACATAAACTTTGAGGATGACTCAAAGAGGCTGCAAAGAAAGAGACGTGCTGAAGGAGTGGGCAAATTGTTTGCAGATGAGGTTTCGTGTGTAAACGTGTGAGGTTATTCATTTTTAGGTAAAATAGGAAAGTACAATCTTGTAACTTTTAAATGGTGATACTCAGGAAGATTTGGATGTCGTTCAACAAAGAACACAAAAGCTTAGCATGCAGGTACAGCAATGATTTAAGAAGGCAAGTGACATATCAACCTTAACTGCGGGGGATTAGAGTATAATAATAAAGAAGCCTTGCGACAATTGCATTTGGCTTTGATGAGATAACACCTACAATGGCAGTTACTTGTAGAGCATGCTATTTTGTATAAAAATGTTCCTTCAGTCCAGTGTTTGAAGTATTATATTGAGGATGCTACATTTTAATATTGGTGTCAACAAAATTTTTGCATCACCGACATGAATGAAGTAGAATTTGTTAAAATAAGAATCTGCTGCATTCATCAGAAGTCTTCTTTTCTGTCTCCTCATAGGATGGTGCCAAGTGAGAAGATGTTTGTAATTTTGAAATGCAGTCTTCTATGAAGTGCAAGTAACGGCACAGTTGAAGTGAAACTCAGTGTTGCTCAAACATGTAGCAGAGAGAGTGATAACACAATAAAGATCATCCTTCATTTGACAAGAAGGGTGAACACGAGTGTGTGTCCTGCTTAGACTGGGAGATCTTGGACAAGACAGCCCGAGGCTTTCAGAATACTCCAAAGTTGACACTATGCAGAAAGCAGGTCAGGAGCAAATGCAAAATATGTGCACTAACCAATTTGCGTCCCCAATAACCATGTTAATTAGATGCTTATCATATAGGGGTCCATTTTACATCCCCCCGCCATTGGAACTATGCATCTTGAATGCTTTTCCTCAGTGGTGCGATAACATTCTCTCTAGGCATTTGTGAGTTGCCAATTAATGTTTATTATTGTTTGATAAACAGCTTATTAACAGGTCAACTCATCACATAAATATTCTGGTTGTGCTCTTGCCAAATGCAACAAATAAACTGGGCTTTGGGAAAACTTGACAAGGAAACCAGTGCATCATCTTGGTTGCTTCTTGACACTTACTCCAAAGGACGTCCATGTAGGGCAACAATATCTCAGGGCATGCTCCACAGGCATCAGCCACATGCACGCACACCTACACCCACACCTACAAATACTGGCATCCAACTTGGGAGAGACTTCAAGAACATGCATCACCAATCCACTTACAGGATGATTTTGCTCTTCAAACTTGATCCATGAGCTGCACTGGAAATTATCAGTGTGATGCTGCAGCAAAAATACTGTATGCTCAGGGACATGCACCTGGTCCTTCGACTAGGGTGCATCTCTGAGCTCTTCACTCACTGTCAGAGCACACACTCACTCTGAGCCTTGCTGGATGTTCACAGCATCCCTATTGTGCCTTGTCTTTTTGTGATTTTCCATCTCAGCCAGTGATACCAGGTCCATAGAATACTGTCTCATCATGCTATTTAGCACAGACATAAAGCTACAAAGCTCGTCACAGTTATCGGCAAGGCCTTAGTCCAGTCAAGGGGATACCCTTTACTCAGAAGTTTCCAGCATAATCAATCAAGAGAGACTTCCAATACCAGTAAAAACCCTGCTCAAGGTGGCCAGGGTCAGGATTCTCTCCCGTAACTGCTGAAGGGTGAAATGAGGGGCAATCCATCAACTGCCTTGACTCTTCCCTATTGCGGGATATCATCCTTGTGGAATGAAAAGGAGGTAGATTTTACAGAGGATGAAAGTGGCTGGCACTGTTGTTACTTTTGGTGCAGGTAGGGAAGTGTCCTGAGCAAGTGAGCAGGCAGTACCCAGGACAGGCAGGATTAGTGCTGCCAGGGGTTTGGATGGGTGAAGGTGTTCCAAGCAACAGTGACTGGTAGATCGTGACCCTTGGTGGGAGGCGGACGCAGTGGGAGAGACAGAGTGAATGTGAGCTGTCAGAGAGAAAATGGTGGCAGTTACACTGGCAGAGTGGAGAAAGGCATTGATTTTTTTTCCTACAGTGCTGAGATTTCTCCAGATGGTTGAGTCTGCTGTAACCCGGGTGAGAATCTCAGGCTACACTAACTTGGTCTGCTGCTGTCACCTCCACTATTGGTCCAGGAGGAAGAGGAAGTTCCACCATTCTGTCCAGTAGGAGCTCCAGAACAGAGCTCGCAAAGTGGGATGTGGATTCCACCCCAACACCACCCCTGTCTGCTATGTCATGGACAAATGTCAGGATTCGTGCAGACCGTCCTCATTGACAATCATTGTCCGGGTGCACAGAGGTTTATAAAGATGGCTTGGGCACCAGGGATAAAAGGCACATGATAAGATGTAGGGGAAATTGGACTGAATACTTACCCTTTTGGTGTGAATGGCAATTAAGGCAGTGAGTTTGGTAAGATTGTGTAAGAAATCTTGCTTATTCTCTTGGCAAGAATCCCTCAAACAAACTCAAAATTATCTGGTCAAGTAACTGTAAGGTTCAGCCCAATGTTTTTAATATTAAGCAATCCATAGTGACTGACTTTGGAGTACTGTGCTGCCAAATTCCTTCTTCACACGTTTACTACATGACAGTGTCGTGTCTCTTTTTCCTGCAATACTCAATTTTTTTACTATCAAGTTTCAATATAGTTTCAATGACAAAGTTGAAATGAGAGAATAAAACAATGTTATTTCAGCAGTGGGTCAGGTTGGCAGAGATAAGCAATATTTGGAAAGCCGTTTACCTTCCAGCCAGTAGCTAATACAAATTTTGTTCAATTTGGCAGCACTGAACGGTACATCCGCAATTTGTAATTACTTCATTCCATTTTCCAATTGTCTTACTGGTCACTTCAGAGTTAATCACATTGCTGTGGGTTCACATGCAGCCTGTACCAAGTAATAATGGTAGATTACCTTCCCTAAAAGATATTAAAGGATTGAGCATTGGTTATCAGGAAGAAAATAGAAAGTAGCATTAAATAGGTCATTCTCATGTTGGTAGGCTTTGACAGTTGGGCACTGCAAGGAGCAGAACTTGGGCCCTAACTGTTCACAGTCTATGTTAATAACTTGGATGTGAGAACCAAATGCCTAACTTCTAAATTTATGGATGGCATAAAACTATCAGTTTTAAGGAGGATGCAAAGAGACTTCATGGGCAAGAGCATGGCAGGTGAATATGATTTGGTTAAGTGTGAATCTATCCACTTTGTTTGGAGGAATAATGCAGAATATTTCTTTAATAATGAGTGAAAAATGTTTTTAAATGTCCAAAGGAGCCTAAATATTCTTTCACAGGTAGTTCTGCGATAACACAATAGCTGCATTCTTGTGTGACCTCACACTATAGAAAATCATGTTATAGGAAACTGCCATAGAAAATCACATTATAGGAACATTGTCATACCTGTACAGTAGAAAGTTTGCATTGTCCAAACAGCATCCACCATTCATCATTCATGTTACAGCCAATTCATGTTAATGAAATATGCATTATTGCAGAACTACATGTTTAAGAAACAAGGTTAGGAGTAGGCTGTTCAAGCCCCTGAGACTGCTCCATCGTTCAATGGGATCATGTTTGATCTGACATTCCTCAAGTCCACTTTCCTGCCCTTTCCCTGTATCCTTTGATTGCCCGACTAATTGAGAATCTAATTATCTCTGCCTGAAATATACTTTGTCCCCTTAGCTTTCTGTGGCAAGGTGTTCCAAAGATTTGTGACCCTCTGAGAGAAGAAATTTCTCTTCATTTTGGTCTTTTATTGGCATCCCTTTATTTGGAAGCTATGCCTTTTTATCCTTCAGAAGAAACATCCTCTCAGCAATAACCAGGCAAACTCTTTCAGAGTCCGACATATTTCAATGAGATCACCGCTCGTTTTTCTAAACTCCAACCTGTTTAACCTTTGCTGAAAGGCAGGAATCATCCCAGTAACATTCACTGAACTGCCTCCAATGAAATGATATATTTCCTTAAAGGGATCAAAACTGCTCACAGTATTCTAGATGTGGCCTCATTGGCACCTTGTACAGTTCCAGTAAGACATCCTTACCGCTATACCCCAATCCCCTTGACAAAAGTGCCAACATTTCATTTGCCTTCCTGGTTACTTACTTTACCTGTGCGCTAGCTTTCTGTGTTTTATGCACAATTACCCCCATAGATTTACATGTGAATCAGTGCGGTAAATTAGTATTTGCAGATACATTCTATTTTGTTCAAAAAGCACACACTGTATAGACAGTCATTCAATGTGGCATTTTATAAATTTCTACTTTAGAAATAAAACCAGTCTGGCTCCAAATCAAAACATAAACAGATTCTAAACAAGGCCTCACACCTAACATGCACTGTCTGACCTAAAATGTCACCTCTCCTTTACACTGATAAAACTTTTAGTTCTCTCAGGGCAATGACTTGAAAGAAATTTGCGGATTTACATATACAAATTAATCAATTAAGACCTTGTAAGTGATTAAAGATTTAACAGCATCTTATTTTTGTTTAATGCAGCCTCATCAGTGGTGTGACCCTTTGATCTTTTATGTATAAATTCTGTGCTTGATACTACCTGTCTCACTAACATCTGAAGGAGTGACGCTCTGAAAGCTTGTGTTTTCAAATAAGCCTGATGGACTATAACCTGGTGTCATGTGATTTCTGACCTTGTCCACCCCAGTCCAACGCTGGCACTTCCACACAACTGTGGTGGTCTCACTATTAACCTTCCCACAGTGTTAAGGTAATACTGATATGTACCATAAATATTAATTAAACTCACAGCAGGGTCATTAATTACAGAGTTTAGGAAGTTAGTTTATTATTTTGAGAAAAAAAGCTTAGCTTTTTGTTAGTATAGTTTCTCCTAGCGATATTTTTTAAAGTTAAAAGTTTGACTTTTTAAAAAATATCATACTTTCCCCTGTTTCTTTCTACAATATCTTAATCTAATCTTTCTTTCCCTTTCTGTGTCATTTTTTGTATCTAATTTGATTCCAATTCATCCTAATTCCATTGTTTTGTTCTCTATCCATAAATCTCCTCAGTTAAAGAGTTAGATAGTAGATCCTGCAGTTTACCAATAGCCCAGCTACATTGCTGGCCCCAATATGACATTATCAATCTAGACTTCTAGCATTTTGTGGCCTAAAAATAGTTGGAGCTGAAGGGTGAGGGGAAAAAAATTCAACTCACGGCGCATACTATGAGATGCCCTATGCCTCCAAATTCTTGGTCATAATTATGGATGTAAATAGAATGGAAATTTATCAATGACAGAATCAACTCAATATTCAGAACAGATTTGTTCTTTATTACACAAACAGGGTGGCAATTCAAATTTTCTCCTACTCAGAGTTGGCAGGAGCTGCTGAGCAAATTTCTACCAGATAAGGTTTGCCACGATATTAAAAGACAATGGAAAGAAAATGATGTCATGACAATTCAATAATAATTTAAATGAGCAGTTAGCAGAACTGACCATTGAAAAAGTCTCAGTACAACAGACTCATAAAACTTTTCTTCGTGTGGAGCTGGATGAACACAGCAGGCCAAGCAGCATCTTAGGAGCACAAAAGCTGACGTTTTGGGCCCTTTTTCAGATGAAGGGTCTAGGCCCGAAACGTCAGCTTTTGTGCTCCTAAGATGCTGCTTGGCCTGCTGTGTTCATCCAGCTCCACACTTTGTTACCTCAGATTCTCCAGCATCTGCAGTTCCCATTATCTCCAAAACTTTTCTTTGCTTTTAGTTAAGATGCAGAACTGAAGCAAAAGAGTAGACCTCATGTCATGATCACAAGGGGCTTGGGTGGAGATCAAGGCCAGGCTAAGGAGTTGCGTTTAATCAATGTTTAATTCGCCTCTACGGGGCACACTCTGAGCTGACCTTGATGAAATTCATATGAAGGGGCTGTGCTGCTCACTGTTCCTCCAACCACCGCCTGTATCTCTCTCGTGTTTGCTCCGGCATATTTTGCAGCCGGAAAAGCAAGAAATAAAGGCGACCGATTGGAGGAGCAGATCCGTGCAACATCTTCCAGTTTCATGCACCTGTATTTTGAACATTGGACTGGCAGGAGCAAAAATTAATAAAACCTTCAAATGACACGCTCTGGTCTGACTTACTTTGTTTACTTCAAAATGCAACTCTAGCAGAACCAGTACTTCCATTTCTAACTATTACCGACTTTACTCTTTTTCTCTCTTATGCAATAGAACTCTTCCCTCTGTAGGGGGTGCTCCCTGGCACTGACACTTGGCTTATGTATGGAGTGTGGTGTGGTGGAAAAACGCAGGAGGCAGGTGCTTCAGAGGCAAAGAAAACGCTGAACTTAATGAAAAACAAGCAAACTGAATATTCTCACAGAAAAGAAAGTGAGTATCAAAACCAACCTATCTCTGACTGAGATAGTGGGAACTGCAGATGCTGGAGAATTCCAAGATAATAAAATGTGAGGCTGGATGAACACAGCAGGCCAAGCAGCATCTCAGGAGCACAAAAGCTGACGTTTCGGGCCTAGACTAGGCCCGAAACATCAGCTTTTGTGCTCCTGAGATGCTGCTTGGCCTGCTGTGTTCATCCAGCCTCACATTTTACTATCTCTGACTGAGACCTGTCTCCTAGTTAACTTGGCCCCCAAATAAGCCTCGCAAACAAGGCTTGATACAGTGGGTGGCCATTACTTATGCTAACAGAGCAAAGAGAGAGAGAGAGATTACCTGCTGACCCAAAGTCCTATTCCGGGTGCCCTACACCGTTAGCCCCGAACCCCACCTTCCCCTGTCTTAGACGAGCTAAGCTGGGTTAGAAGGTCTCGATGACTTTAGGCTCACCACTGGAGTGAAACGCGATTTTGACTGGCTGTTGTCCCCAGTCTCTTGCCGTAGCTGGGACCCCGCAAAGGGCCACAAGTACCGGGGACAGTCAGTCTCGTGGTGTCTGCTGATGCGGTTGGACCAGACTGGTACCTTGGGTTTTCTTTCTTTTCTTGCTGGTCCTTGTAAGGGGCTTGTTGTCTGGGATGGTGGTGGATGTTGCTGGTGTCGCCCCAGTCAGTGTCGAGTCTCTGGATGCCCTCAGTCACCTCTGGACTCGAGTGAAGGTCCGAGGTTGTTGATGTTCAGTGTTTGCAAAGGCCGGATCCAGCTAAGCACGGGGCCCGCTTCTCTCTCCCGGAACCCCCTCGCGGATCCCACCACAGAGCGCACACCGTGTTGGAATCGGGGCTCCTTACTGGTATCTCGCACGTTCTTTCTGCCCAGTGCTGGGCTCAGGGTCTCCAGTTGTACCCAACTGCAGGCCCCCTTATCTCTCGCCAGATCTGTCGAGCTATTGTTCCTCTTCCCGGACTGCATGAACTTCTTGATCACTGGAGTGAATGGTTTTGATTTGAGGTGAATGGTTTCCATGGTTTTGGAATGTCCATTATTTCTCTTGCGTGGATATTTGTTCAGTTTTGAATAGTGTTGTGAGATAACCAAGTGTGTAGCTGGATGAACACAGCAGGCCAAGCAGCATCTCAGGAGCACAAAAGCTGACGTTTTGGGCCTAGACCCTTCATCAGAGAAGGGTCTGGGCCCGAAACGTCAGCCTTCCTGCTCCGCTGCTGCTTGGCCTGCTGTGTTCATCCAGCTCAACACCTTGTCTCAGATTCTCTAGCATCTACATTGTCTATTATCTCTGAACAGTGTTGTGAATGTTTTTACGTCCGTAGCTGGAACAGGTTTGCATCTAGCACAATGGGGTGGAATGTTCAGCATTTCTGTGCCTGAGCACAGGCTGGAAAATTGTGGCTTTGTAAATCCATAGGCTTCAGAAGATCTGAAGTTGCTGAAGACAGTAGTGTGGAGCTGGAGGAACACAGCAAGCCAGGCAGCATCAGAGGAGCAGGAAAGTTGATGTTTTGGGTCAGAACCCTTCTTTCTGAATCATCCTTCACTTTCTGCAAGCCAACTCCAGACATCTGCCCCTGGGCTTGTATATTACCCAGTTAGCCCCAGCCAGCTTATTCCTGGCCCAGGTGCAGCCCAGGGTTTCTGGAGTTTCAAATATTTGGTGAATTTACACCAGTATAATTTCCACAATAGTTCATCCACTTCACCAACACCTTCCAGCCCAACCTCAAGTTCACCTGGACCATCCTCAACACATCCCTCACCTTCCTGGATCTCTCTGTCTCCATCTCAGACAACCACCTGGAAACAGATATCCATTTCAATCCCACCGACTCCCACGGCTACTTACAATACACCGCCTCCCACCCACTTGCCTGCAAAAATTCCATCCCCTACTCCCAATTCCTTTCCCTCTGCCACATCTGCTCCCAGGATGAGGCATTCCACTCCCATACATCTCAGATGTCCTTGTTCTTCAAGGACTGCACCCCCCGCCCAACAGTGGTCGAGAACACCCTTGACCGTGTCTCCTGCATTTCTCGCAACTCACCCCTCACACCCCATCCCCGCAATAACAGCCAAAACAAAATTCCCCCTCGTCCTCACATACCACCCCACCGACCTCTGGGTACAATGCATCGTCCTCTGACACTTCTGCCATCTACAATCTGACCCCACTACCAAAGACATTTTTCCATCCCCACCCTTGTTTGCCTTCCGGAGACACCACTTTCTCCAGGACTCCCTTGTCCGCTCCACACTCCCCTCCAACCCCACCAACACCTGCACCTTCCCCTGCAACCACAGGAAGTGCTACACTTGCCCCCACACCTCCTCCCTCACCCACATCCCACGCCCCAAGAAGACTTCCAACATCAAGCGGATGTTCACCTATGCATCTGCAATGTGGTATGCTGCATCCGCTGTACCCATTGTGGCTTTCTCTACACTGTGGGAAACAAAGCGGAGGCTTGGGGACCACTTTGCAGAACACCTATGCTCGGTTTGCAGTAAACAACTGCACCTCCTAATCATGAACCATTTCAATGCCGCCTCCTGTTCCTCAGACGACATGTCCATCCTGGGCCTCCTGCAATGCCACAACAATGCCACCCAAAGGTTGCAGGAACAGCCAATCATAGTAACAGCTTGGGAACCCTGCAGCCCAATGGTGTCAATGCGGATTTCACAAGCTTCAAAATCTCTCTTCTTTTTTTTCCCCCCCCAATCCCAAAACCTGCCCAGCTCGTCCCCGCCTCCCTAACCTGTTCTTTCTCTCACCTATCCACCCCTCCCAACTCAAGCTGCACCTCCATTTCTTACCTCCTAACCTCATCCCATCCCCATTACCTCTCTGTCCTCCCCAGACTGACCTATCCCCTCCTTACCTCCCCACCTATACTCACCTCTACAGGCTCCATCCCTGCCCCTTTAACTTTTCTGTCTCCTCTCCACCGATCTTCTCCTCTATTCATTTTCGATCCGCCTCTCCTTTTCTCCCTATTTATTTCAGAACCCAGTCCCCATCCCCCTTTTTCTGAAGAAGGGTCTAGGCCCAAAACGTCAGCTTTTGTGTTCTTAAAATGCTGCTTGGCCTGCTGTGTTCATCCAGCTCCAACTTCCACAACTTCTGCCTTCAGAGGGTTTTAAGTCCAAGGCATGTACATAAACTGGGGACTTTTGCCCCACCTTACACCCCTTTGAAAGTCTCTTATTAATTTATTGCCAAAATAGTGTTTGCAATCCTGATCTGCAATATTCCTTTAATTCTTGCTTAGATCTGACTCCACTACTTTAAAGGTGTTATTTCAATACAAATTATTTTATACCCTGTTACATCCTACTCACAGTTAGCAGTTTATACATAGTTAAGTTGCCATTTTAAATCAGTCTTGTTTATAAAAGTGAGATGAACTTTTAAGTATTCTGTAGAGATTAGTTTGACCCAAGCTATTGCTGCACTGTAATATGACCTCTTCCATAGAGTAATTCCTTCCACCACAAACTCACTTAAAGAGCCACCCAAAGGGATTGCAACATTATGCTGCTGTTAGACATAACGCTGCACTGATTCTGTTTTTGGAAGGGCAAGTAGGAAGCATCATAAATAGGATTGAAACATCACTGTCCAGGAACAAGTTATTTTAGAACTAGAAAAACAAATCCCACTCACCGGTTTCTCCAGCTCCAAACTTCTTTTTTCTTTTGATATTTTAGTCTCATGGGTACATAGAGCAAAAAAGGAGGCCATTCAGTCAACAAAGATCTGACTGCACTAATCCCATTTTTCAGCTCTTGGCCCATTGCATTGAAAGCTATGGCAATGCTAGTACTTTTTTAAAAAATCCTGCTTCAAAGTTACAAAAGTTTAAGTCAATCACCCTTTCAGGCACTGACTTCCTGGCTTCCACCAACCCCTGCAGGAAAATACTGCTCCTGAACTCTCCTTTCAACCTTCTGCCTCTTATTTTAAATCTATGGTTCCAGGTTATTAACCCCTCTACTAATGCTAAAAGTGCCTTTCTATCCAATCTATGTGCTCATAATCTTATGCATTTCTATCAGGTATTTAATAAACCTTCACTGCTCCAAGATAAATAATCCCAGCCTATGCAAACATTCCTCATATCTCAGACTCTCGAGCCCAAGAAACATTGGTAAGTCTCATCTGCACCCTTTCTCGTTCAGTCTAATTGGTAATCCTGAATTTGTTAGACCAGTCCAAATGAGAGACGAACATATGAGGCTTCTACATTAAAGACATTCATCAGACAGTGACCTAATCATTAGAAGATCACTGGGCTATGTTTTAAGTGTTTTGTTTTCTGTGAAGGATATGCGGGTTTATTTTGTGTTGTAACTAATGACATCATATGGCTACCTGAAGTTCTGATTTAAGACTGAATCAGTGCACTAAATGTGCGATGTACTATTTATCTTCAAAACAAACTGTGTAGTTGAATGGGATAACGGTGTGGAGCTAGAGCAACACAGCAGGCCAGGCAACGTCAGAGGAGGAGGCAGGCTGATGTTTCGGGTCGGGACCCTTCATCCTGAAACATCAGCTTTCCTGCTCCTCTGCTGCTTGGCTTGCTGTGCTCCTTCAGCTTCACACTGTGTTATCTCTGACTCCAGCACTGGCAGTTCTTTAATGTCTCCTGTAGTTGAATGGGGTTATGTTGTATAATTATCATATAATAAATTAGACAACACAGGTTGAAAGGAAATAGCTTATTTGAGCAGCCTGGGCAAACTGTCTTGAGGTCAATTTTCATTAAAATCAAGATATAAATCTCTTTCCAGAGCAAACCAGCATTGTCTTAATGAGCTAAATTTAACCGATCATAGTGGATGACACGTTTGTAACATTTGCGAGTGGTTAAACTGATCAAATGCTGGAAACTGGGCGGTATGACTGTTTTATCATACAGGCTGCCTGCATGGAAATGGAATGTAGGAGGATGTGCCTAAGCACAATAGTCGGCCGCTCTGGCAATGGGAGACATCTGATCAGTGATTGGATGTTGAAGTGGAACAGACTGATCAGCTGTTTTGGTCTGAACCCGGGATAAGTCCACAAACTGGTTCACTTACGACTCCAAGCGTTGTATTGTAAAACTTATGATGAATTACTGTTTTTGCTGAAGTTTTATAATGTACCTTGCTTCAATAAAGAAAAATTGGATACACCCCTATCCAGAGTAAACCTAACAGACCAGGGAATGAAGGAATAAAATTCATAGCCTCCTTATTATGCAGTGACCAAACTGTGTGTGGTACCCCAGTTGTATTTAAACCAGCATTTTATATAGTCCCAGCATAACCTCCTTGTTCTTGTTTACTATGCCTCTGCTAATAGAGGCAAATATCCCCGTTTGCCTTTTTGATCACCTTATCTACCTGCTGTGCTGCTTCCAGGGATCTATGGATATGTACGCTAAGGTCCCTCTGATGTTCAGTACTCTCCAGGGTCTTACCATGGACAGTATAACCCCTTGCCTTTTACGGGTTATACTATGAATGATAAGACCCTGGAAAATACTTGTCCCTTAAATGTTACCTCAAACTTTCTGACGTTCCCACTGCCTGGCTCACCTGACCAGCCTGTTTGTATCGTCCAGCAGTCTACAGCTATCCTACTCACTATTTAGCATCCTACCAATTTCATCCACAAACTTTTTGATCATGCTCCCTACATTTACAATCAATCATTAATGTACACCACAAACACAAAAAACCCCAGCACTGAGCCCTGCAGAACCCCACTGGAAACAACCCGGCAGTGACAGAAACACTCCTCTGCCATCGTACCCTACTTGTCTCTCAGCCAATTTTGGATCCAATCTGCCAATTTGCCTTGGTTCCATGGGATCTTACTTTCTTGATCAGCCTGTCATGATGGTTTTTTTTTCCAATAGTCTTGCTTAAATCCATGTAGATTGCAGTATATGAATTACCCTCATTAACACTGCTAGTTATGTCCTTTTTAAAAGCTTTGGTCACATTCATCAATCAGGACCTTCCCTTTACACATTGTGCTGACTGACCCTGATTAATTTGTATCTCTCCAAGTGCATATGTATTCTGTTCCTCAGAATTCTTTCTAATAACATCCCCACTACTGAGGTTAGTCTGTAATTGACTGGCCCATTCCTTTTACCCTTTTTTAATAAGCCAACGTTAGCAATCCTCTAACATCTCACCAGTGATTGAAAAGTATTTGAAAATTACCACCAAGGCCCCTGTTATCTCTTCTCTTTTACTGTCCCAGCAGTTTGGGATATATCTCATTCAGGTCTCGAGATTTAGCCATTTTTAAGGCCGTTAAACCCACCAGTAGCTCTCCTGCTTCTGTTAATTTTGTCCAATATTTCATAGTCCTTCACCCAGATGTCTACATTTGCATTATTCTTTTCCATGTAGAGACTAATACCAGGTATTCATTGAGGACTGTGTCCATGCCTTCTGAGTCCACACAAAGATTAACTCTGGATCATCAATGGCCCCTACACTCTCCTCCTTGCTGTTTATATGTATGAACGAGCCCTTGGGTTTTCAAATATACTATCCATTGATGTTTCCTCATGCACTCTTTTAACATCTCTTAACTTATTTTTTTAAATTTTCCTGGCGCTGTTTACACTTATCTAAAGATGCTGCCATATTGAGTCCTCTATCTGTATAAGATTCTCTTTTATTCTTAATCCGAACATTTGTTACATGACGTTCAGGATTCTCAGGTCTTGGTCTTACCCAATTTCTTTATGGGAATATATTTGCAGTAAGTTTTCTATTTTCTCCTTAAATGACTCATACTGCTCTGACAGTGCGTTTCTACTATAAAGAGATGCTTCCAGTTCACTTTGGCCAAGTTACATCCTACCTGAGTAAAATTATACGGAACACATCTTATCCTTTTAACTGCCATGAACCTAACTAAGTTATGATCACTATTTCCAAAACACTCCCCTGCTGATGTGCCTTCCACCTGCCAGGGCACATTTGAGTATTAGGTCCAGAACTGTACCCTCCCTTGTAGGACTTGATACACACTGTCTATAAAAGGCATCCTGGATGCAATTTAAACATTTTTCTTCCTCTCTATATCTGATACTGAAACAACCCCAATTAATATTTGCAAATTAAAATTCCACCCTTTCACTACCCTATTATTCTTTCATTGCTCAAAATTTTTATTATGTAGTTGTTTCCCTATCACTCCCTGACTGTTTGGGTACTCATAGTACACACCCAACAGTATGTTTGCCTTTTTCACTTCTGCCCATATGGTCTCATTTGACAATCCAAGGTATCAGCACTCCTCATTGTTTATAGTTGATTCCTGAGTCAATGTTGCGATCCCTATCCCTTCCTCTTCTATTGCACTGTTTCTCATCTGAATACAGTTTAACCAGGGACCCTGAGTTGTAATCCTGCCTATATTTCAGCCAAGACAGGAGGCAAGCTTGCTCATTGTCCCTCTAAGATACTAGTATTCTATTACCCCAGAAGTTGAGGAAGTGGTGTCTGGCACAGCAGGCTATGTTTCTGTTGTGGTCCTGAACATCCTGTTGGCACCTGCAAGACTCAAGAGACAAGGCATCACTGCCAGTATTTCAGTGGTGTGCAATGAATAATATTGATACCAGGGTTAATGTGAGAGGTGCACTGGAATGAAAAATGCACTTACTCTGGGGCATGAATATTTTGCCATTTCCCCCCCCCCCGCCCCCAAGAATAATCCCAGTTTTCTCCTGTGCAGACCTAACAAAGAAATTCATAAACATGCACTCACATTATAACCTCAGTGAATGAAGACCCCCACACGCACCATGTTAAGGCTTTTTGTAGACTTTCTCCATTTAAACATTATTTTGATTTCCTATTCTTCACATGAAAGTTGACAACTTCATGTTTTCCTACATTATTCTCTATCTGCCAATTTTCTTGTGTACTCTAATGTAAATATGTTCTGTACACTTTGTCTTTTTCACAACTTGCTTTCCTATTGGTCTTTGTATCAGCCACACTTGTGTATAATACGTTTTGTCTTTTCATCCGAGTCTATTAACATAGATTGTAAATGAGAGAAATCTGCTGATTCTTCTGGTGTCCCACTAGTTATATTTTGCTACCCTGAAGATTTGTTTCCTGTTAACCAGCTAATCCTCTCAATGCTAACATTTTGCAATCAACAAAATAGGTTCTTAATTGTATATTGATCTTATATCTACCAAAAATACAAATAGCTTACATCTACTGATAGTTCTTCATCCACCTGGCTTGTTACATGCTCAAGAAACTCCAAGAAATATGACAAACAAGATTTCCCTTTCACAAAACTTTGCTAACCCTGGTTGATTGTGTTATGATTTTCTAAATGCCATGCTACTCTTACTTTAATAGTGTCTCCAAAGTTTTCTCAGCAACAGATATTAAGCTAACTAGACTTTCGTTTCCAACATACTATCTACCTCTTTTCTTGGATAGAGCTGTTACTGTTACGGATTTTCAGAATCTACAGAATTTTGAAAGCTCCAAAAGATTTATCGTGCCTTCCTCCTCGTTATTTTCGAAGTACCTCTTCTGCAGTGGTAATAGTTTAAGGTCCCCTTAGCCTTTTGTTCCTTAATTTTTATGCTATTCTTACTTTCTGTCTCTTCTGCCATGAAGACTGACACAAAGTACTTGTTCAAAGTCTCTGTTTTTCCTTTCTTCCATCAATTCTCCTATCTCATCATCTTAGGTATGATGTGGAGATGCTGGTGTTGGACTAATGTGGCCAAAGTCAGAAATCACATGACACCAGGTTATAGTCCAACAGGTTTATGTGGAATCGCACTAACTTGTGGAGCGTGGCCCCCGTTGTCGGGTACAGTGAGATGGCAGGGCACACAGTTTATAGGTAGAGAGATCGAAAGATCTTACAACTGGTGTGAGTGGAGTGTCAGATAAGTCTCTGCAGGTGACCAAGAGTGTTAAACTGTGATTAAAGTGTTTGTAAAGTCAATCAGGCAAAGCCATAGGAGTATACAAAAGATGACCTCTCCAGCCAGACACTGAATTGTATGTGTGAGGCTTTGTTCGCAATCCTAACATGCCCCAAACCCAACAATCTACACCTATTTCAGCAAGGATCTTTTATCCATCCTAAAGTGAAAAGCAAGGATGTTTGCTAATGATTCCGCGGTGTTCAGTTCTACTCGCAATTCTTGTCATACAGGAGCAACGTATCCTTGTGCAACAAGATGTTGACAACACTCAGATGTAGGCAGCAAGTAATATTTGACTCACCTAAATGCCAGGAAGAGAAAATATAACCATCTCTCTAGTCATATCTCAGCACTATTATCCATGAATCTCTCATCAGCAACTTATTGGGAGTTACAATTGATCAAAAGCTGAACTGGATTTGCTGTATAAATAGTGTAGCTATAACAGCATGTCAGAGGCTGGGAATTCTGTGGCAACTAGGTCACCTCCTGAATCTAAAAGGCTAATCTATTGTCTTCAAGGCAAAGCTCAGGAACACAATGGGATACTCCACTGTTTGTGGTATACGTGCAAAGATGAGATAGTGATTAGGAAACAATAGAAAACAATTTACAGCATGAAAAAGGTGTGAGATGCTGAACTAAGTTGCAGACTGAAGACCAGAGGGAACCTGAGGTCCATTAATTTGAACAATATTCTCAGTTACATTGCCCCAAAATCTAATTGGATCAACCATGCTCACCTCCCTCTGATTTCAAGTTACTTTAGGGGCCAGCACCGCTACTGCTATGCCTTCTGGCTTGTTAGTTGCTTAGAAAATTGAGCACTTTCATTTGATAATGCTGACTGTAGTGATTCCACCGAGGTCAGCCAGATGGATCTTGTGCTCCCTGATTGGACCTCATTAACTGCCCCAATCAGGGAGCCCTGGCTGACGATTAAAATCAGGAGTGTCAGACATCCTGTTCACTCTGAAAGCTGGCTCTGTGGGAACTGGACCAGTGTAAAGGAGTCTCCATGCATAACTAAACGGTGACTTAGTGATGGGATACCAGCCTCTGTAGAATTGTTTCACTGATAACCTCAAAACTGAACAGAATCATTACTTTGCAGCAGGAGGCCATTCAGCACATTGTCTGTGCCACTCATTCAGTATTTTGACCCAGTGCCAAACTCCTGCCTTTCCCCATAAACTTGTGCATTGTTTCTATTTAAATAATCTTCTGATTCCCTCCTGAATGCTTCAATTGAAGTTCCCTCACCACCTTTCCAGGAAGTATATTCCAAATCCAGATCATTTGTTGTGTGAAAGTGTTTTTCTCTCATCTCTCACTTCTCATGTTTGCTTCTTCTATGAACTACTTTAAAACCGTGCTGTCTGGTTTTTCAATCCTTTTCTGAGAAGGAAAAGCTTCTCCCTATTTACAGCTCAAATCATTCAGGGTTTTTAAATATGTCTGTTAAATCTCCTTTCAGCCTTCACCTCTCGCAGGCATGTAATAGTAATTTCTCCAGCTGAGCCTCATAATTGAAGTTTTTCATTCCTGGAACAAAATTCTCAAACTTCTTCTGCACTCTTTCTAATGCATTCACGTCCTTCCTGAGGTGTGGCAATGAGAACAGCACATAATGGCACCAGTCGAGGTTAAATCAGTGTACTGTATAAATTCAGTATAAATTCTTGTATTATAGGGACTCAGCTCAGTTGATTTGTGATACAGTGATGCCACAGCATGGGTTCAATTTCTGCACTGGCTGAAGCACTCTCCTTCTCATCCTCTTCCCTGAGGTGTGGTAACCCTCAGATTAAACCACGAACTGCCATAGCGCACTCTCATGACTGAGCAGCCTGAGGGTATGATAAGCCTATAAAAACTGTCAATGCCCTATTAATGAATTCTAGAATACTGTGTGATTTATTAACAGCTCTCTAGCTTACTACCACCTTTTAATGACTTGTGCATATGTATACCCAGCTGGAATATTGTGTACTGTTCTGAGCACCATATGTCTCGGAGACTGGCAGGAATATGGAAGTACAAGCAGTGTGTAGATATTGGGGGATCTTGATTGGTTGGTTTCATTATGTCCATGTTGAAATTGGGTAGAAGAGTGATCATTTTGATTATGGTATTTGACCAAATATTAAATCATCCAAAGAGATGTAACATGTTTGTTTAATAATTACATTATTTTTAAAAATCAGGGGCTTTGAATAGAATAAAATGCAAAAAGGAACAGATATCCAAGTCAAATAATGATTGACTTTTTAAAAAAAAATCATGCTTTCCAAAGGTTTATCTGAAGGGCTCAAACTTGGAAGCTGGATAACATCTCCCACAACCATTGAATGTCCCATTTCTGGTTGCAGCAGCAGCGCGAGCGGGAGCTTGGAGCAGGAGCCTGTCGGGAAGCCGGTGAGTCACTGTTTTTGAATCTTTAAAAAGCAGACACAGGACTGGTGAGTGAGGTAATATATTTGTGTGGTTGCGTTACCCGAAACACTACCCGGGTAGTGTCTCCCACTCATCCTCCTCTTCGAACCAAAACAAAAGGTTCTGTGTGCCTGATTGGTAAGGTAACAAGTTTATTTTTTATTCTTTATTTTTTAAGTCTTGGGAATTTAGAATAATGGGAACGGAGGTCAGGGCAGTTGAATGTTCCTCCTGCAGAATGTGGGAGGTAAGGGTCACCACTAGTGTCCCTGCTGACTACATCTGTGGGAAGTGCACCCAACTCCAGCTCCTTGAAAACCGCGTTAGGGAACTGGAGCTGGAGCTGGATGAACTTCGGATTATTTGGGAGGCAGAGGGCGTTATTGAGAGGAGTTACAGGGAGGTAGTCACTCCTCAAGTACAGGAAAAAGGCAGATGGGTTACGGTCAGGGGATGGAAAGGGAACCGGCAGGCAGTGCAGGGATCCCCTGTGGCCATTCCCCTCAACAATAAGTATACCGTTTTGGATACTATATGTGTGTGTGTGTGTGTGTGTGTGTGTGTGTGTGTGTGTGTGTGTGTGTGTGTGTGTGTGTGTGTGTGTGTGTGTGTGTGTGTGTGTGTGTGTGTGTGTGTGTGTGTGTGTGTGTGTGTGTGGTACATACCAGGGGAAAGCAGTGGGGCACAGGTCTCTGGCACAGAGTCTGTCCCTGCTGCTCAGAAGGGAAGGGGGAAGAGGAGCAGAGCGTTAGTTATTGGGGACTCCATAGTTAGGGGGACAGATAGGACGTTCTGTGGGGACGAGAGAGACTCACAGTGGGTGTGTTGCCTCCCAGGTGCCAGGGTGCGTGATGTCTCTGATCGTGTTTTTGGGATCCTTAAGGGGGAGAGGGAGCAGCCCCAAGTTGTGGTCCACATTGGCACCAACGACATAGGTAGGAAGAGAGATGGGGATTTAAGACAGAAATTCAGGGAGCTAGGATGGAAGCTGAGAGCTAGGTCGAACAGAGTTGTTGTCTCTGGTTTGTTACCCGTGCCACATGCTAGTGAGGTGAGGAATAGGAAGAGAGAGGAGTTGAACACGTGGCTACAGGGATGGTGCAGGAGGGAGGGTTTTGGATTCTTGGATAATTGGGGCTCTTTCTGGGGTAGGTGGGACCTCTACAAGCAGGATGGTCTTCACCTGAACCAGAGGGGTACCAATATCCTGGGCGGGAAATATGCTAAGGCTATTCGGGTGGGTTGAAACTTATTCAGCAGGGGGATGGGCACCAAAATTGTAGTTTGACTATAGAATAGGTTGAGAGTAGGGTGGTCCGAAATAAAGTTTCAGGGAAGCAAGAAGTTGGTTTGAAGTGTGTCTACTTCAATGCCAGGAGCGTCAGGAATAAGGTGGGTGAACTTGCAGCATGGGTTGGTACCTGGGACTTTGATGTTGTGGCCATTTCAGATACATAGAAAGAGCAGGGACAGGAATGGTTGTTGCAGGTTCCAGGATTTAGATGTTTCAGTAAGAACAGAGAATTTGGTAAAAGGGGCGGAGGTGTGGCATTGTTGGTCAAGGACAGTATTACAGTTGCAGAAAGGATGTTTGGGGACTCGTCAACTGAGGTAGTATGGGCTGAGGTTAGAAACAGAAACAGGAAAGGAGAGGTCACCCTGTTGGGAGTTTTCTGTAGGCCTCCGAATAGTTCCAGAGATGTAGAGGAAAGGATAGCAAAGATGATTCTCAACAGGAGTGAGAGAGACAGGGTAGTTGTCATGGGGGACTTCAACTTTTCAAATATTAACTGGGAACACTATAATCGAGTACTATAGATGGGTCAGTTTTTGTCCAGTGTGCACAGGAGGGCTTCCTGACACAGTATGTAGATAGGCCAACAAGGGGCGAAGCCACATTAGATTTGATACGGGGTAATGAGCCTGGCCAGGTGTTAGATTTGGAAGTAGGTGAACACTTTGGTGATAGCGATCACAATTCTGTTGTGTTTACTTTAGTGATGGAAAGGGATAGGTGTATACCACTGGGCAAGAGTTATAGCTGGGGAAAAGGCAATTACGATGAGATTAGGCAAGATTTAGGGAGCATAGGATGGGGAAGGAAACTGCAGGGGATGGGCACATTAGAAATGTGGAGCTTATTCAAGGAAAAGCTCCTGTGTGTCTTAGATAAGTATGTACCTGTCAGGCAGGGAGGAAGCTGTAGAGCGTGGGAGCCGTGGTTTACGAAGGAGGTGGAATCTCTGGTCAAGAGGAAGAAGAAGGCTTATGTTAGGATGAGATGTGAAGGCTCAGTGAGGGCACTTGAGGGCTACGTGGTAGCCAGGAAAGACCTAAAGAGAGAGCTCAGAAGAGCCAGGAGGAGACATGAGAAGTTGTTGGCGGATAGGAGCAGGGTAAACCCTAAGGCTTTCTATAGGTATTTAAGGAATAAAAGAATGATGAAAGTAAGATTAGGCCCAGTCAACGATAGTAGTGGTAAGTTGTGTGTGGAGTCAGATGAGATAGGGGAAGCGCTAAATGAATATTTTTCAACAGTATTCACTCTAGAAAACGACAATATTGTCGAGGAGAATACTGAGATACAGACTACTAGACTAGGTGGGATTGAGGTTCACAAGGAAGAGGTATTAGAAATCCTTCAGAGGGTGAAGATAGATAAGTCCCCTGGGCCGGATGGGATTTATCCCATGATCCTCTGGGAAGCCAGGGAGGAGATTGCCGAGCCTTTGGCATTGATCTTTAACTCGTCATTGTCTACAGGAATAGTGCCAGATGACTGGAGGATAGCAAATGTGGTTCCCCTGTTCAAGAAGAGGAGTAGAGACAACCCTGGTAATTATAGACCAGTGAGCCTTACCTCAGTTGTTGGTAAAGTGTTAGAAAAGGTTATAAGGGATAGGATTTATAATCATCTAGAAAAGAATAAATTGATTAGGGATAGTCAGCACGGTTTTGTGAAGGGAAGGTCGTGTCTCACAAACCTTATTGAGTTCTTTGAGAAGGTGACCAAACAGGTAGATGAGAGTAAACCGGTTGATGTGGTGTATATGGATTTCAGCAAGGCGTTCGATAAGGTTCCCCACAATAGGCTACTGTACAAAATGCGGAGGAATGGAATTGTGGGAGATTTAGCAGTTTGGATCGGAAATTGGCTTGCTGAAAGAAGACAGAGGGTGGTAGTTGACGGGAAATGTTCATCCTAGAGACCAGTTACTAGTGGTGTACCGCAAGGGTCGGTGTTGGGTCCACTGCTGTTTGTCATTTTTATAAATGACCTGGATGAGGGCGTAGAAGGATGGGCTAGTAAATTTGCAGACAACTCTAAGGTCGGTGGAGTTGTGGATAGTGACAAAGGATGCTGTAGGTTGCAGAGAGACATAGATAAGCTGCAGAGCTGGGCTGAGAGGTGGCAAATGGAGTTTAATGCAGACAAGTGTGAGATGATGCACTTTGGTAGGTGTAACCAGAAGGCAAAGTACAGGGCTCTCGGTAAGATTCTTAGTGTATTTGAGCAGAGATCTCCGGTGTCCATGTACAGATCCTTGAAAGTTGCCACCCAGGTTGACAAGGCTGTTAAGAAGGCATACAGTGTTTTAGCTTTTATTAATAGAGGGATCGAGTTCTGGAACCAAGAGGTTATGGTGAAGCTGTACAAAACTCTGGTGCGGCCGCACTTGGAGCATTGTGTACAGTTCTGGTCACCGCATTATAAGAAGGATGTGGCAGCTTTGGAAAGGGTGCAGAGAAGATTTACTAGGATGTTGCCTGGTATGGAGGGAAGGTCTTACGAGGAAAGGCTGAGGGACTTGAGGCTGTTTTCATTAGAGAGAAGAAGGTTGAGAGGTGACTTAGTTGAAACATATAAAATAATCAGAGGGTTAGATAGGGTGGATAGGGAGACTTAAATTGAGGGGTGAAAGATATGGGACAGATGGCAGAGGTAGTTTCTTTACTCAGAGAGTAGTAAGGGAATGGAACGTTTTGCCTGCAATGGTAGTAGATTCGCCAACTTTAGGTACATTTAAGTCGTCATTGGATAAGCATACGGACGTACATGGAATAGTGTAGGTTAGATGGGCTTGAGATCGGTATGACAGGTCGGCACAACATTGAGGGCCGAAGGGCCTGTACTGTGCTGTAATGTTCTATGTCCCACAGTACTGCACAGTTGAGCACTTTTGGGGTGTCATTACTTTTAATACATAGAAAATGGAGTAGCTAATTTGCACACAGCCAACTCCCACATGAAACAACTTGATAGTAACCAAAAGTTATGCTACAGTTTTATAGAACTTTATTTAGGCTGCACTGGGAACAGTGTGTACATTTCTGGTCACCACACTACCAGAAGGCTGTGGATGCTTTGGAGTGGATACAGAGAAGGTTTACCAGGATGTTGCTTGGTATGAGGGATTTTAGCTGGTCTGGGTTTGTTTTCACTGAAACGCAGGAGCTTGAGGGGGCGACCTGATAGAAGTCCATAAGATTGTGCAAGGCATAGATACAGTGGAAAGTATGAGGCTTTTTCCCAGGGTAGATGGGTCAATTACTAGGGGACACAGGTTCAAACTGTGGAAGGGTGAAGTTTAAAACAGATGTGCGAGGCAGAAAGGGTGGTGAGTGCCTGAAACGCGCTGCTGGAAGAGGTGGTGGAAACAGACAAAATAGCATTGTTCAAGAAACACTTGGACGAGTACATGAATAGGAAGGGAAAGGAAGGATACGCATCCTGTAAGTGAAGACAGTTTTAAGTATGGAAGGGCAAAAAATGTTGGCACAGGCTTGGAGAACCGAAAGACCTGTTCCTGTTCTGTCTTGTTCTTTGTTCTGTTCTAATGTTGCTTGAAGAATATATTGGTGGTATACCTAGATGGACTCCAATTTATGTAATCTTCTCCTTTTTAGTGTTGTTCTAGTCAAATTTTCTAACTGTATTTGATTCCCAGTAGGTCATTTATTTCTAGCTCAGTCTGAAAAATGCAGAATTTTCCAAGTTGCACACTTTTTAAGGCCTACACCCCTTGTCAGGGTCTTTTTCTTTTAGCAACAGGAGTCATTAAAACATAATATTAAGCTGTCATTACCCTTGCAGAGAATGTTGTGCTAGGATGTGAAAGATTCCTCATCAATCAAATAATATTTAAAGCAACAAAATTGGAGATCTCTGAATGGAAAAGAAAACAGCATGAGAAGAATGATGGCAGCATTCCTTTGCTTAGGGGGAGATCGGCTCCACATGTACAAGTTTAATCCAATATAAATTATTCACCATTGATGTTGTAAAAGCTAAACAAGAATTTGAATTACATGCTGTTTTAGATGTGTTAACTGTCACTCAATGTGTTGACAGGCTTAGTCATGTCATCTTAAAATAAAGGCTTATTGTGGATTTCTAAATGCAGTATTTCTGTGATGATCAGGAAATCTTTAATTAACTATCCTGTGCAAAGCCCTTTTGAAATTTGAGCTTCTAATGCCGGTTATATTTTAAGCATAATGCATTTTTTTTTTTGCAACTGGATCCTTCATGAGAAAGACCTTCAGCCCATCTTGACTGAACATTTTTGTAATAAAGGAAAAGAATACTTTTCACTCCTTATAACCTCTTATAATTGTATATTGAATGAGTATTTCTGATTTGATGACATCAGTTGAAAAATCTAATTTTCATAGTGATCACCTCTGCAGGGCCCATGGGGAATTATTCATTAATCTGGTTGTGGAGCTCAATGTGTCTGAGTTCCCTTGATAACAGGCAGAGGCCTGTCCAGCTAGAACTTATCACTTGACCCCATTCTCTCAGGACCTCTCGTGGTGGTAGCAGTGGCAGTGTCCTTACCCCTAGACTGAGAAGCCTAGGTTCAGTCCCACCTGCTCCAGAGTAAAAACATCTCCATACAGGTTGATTAGAAAAATTAAGTTTAAATAAAAAAATTGTATGCAATTATAAAGCAGAGTCAGGAATGGGTTTGCAGAACTGTCTGCTTCCTGGGCTCAGACAACCCTATGTATGGTCTGAGTGGTTGCTCCTTTTGATATTCAATAATAACTGATTTTCCTTTCTACTTAGGCTTCCTGAGTTCTTACTCATTCTTTGTATGTAATGGTTCTTTATAATATTGTCCCAATTTTGAGTTTAGGTCAAATTCTCAGTTTCAAAAAGTCAACATAAAGTATTTGTGAAAGATATCAAATTGGTTGAGACTGTATTTGGAAGAGACAGTTCAGAAATTCCAGACTGGATGAAACTTGAGTGAACAGAACAATTACAGCCAAAATTTTGATATAACATAGTGGGAAATGTGATTAGTGAAAAGGAAGATGATGAGAGAACACACTGCATGGTAGGTGCTGAAAGAACAAAACCTGCACACTCTACAGAGAGCAGCAAAGCACGAAGTATAAGGCCAATACAAAAGACTGTGGTTCAGAGAAAGCCATGATTAAACTTTAAAGAGCCCTTGTTTTGATTCTAACTTAAATGTTGCAACTGCTGCTAGTCACTAAAGAGTAAGAGAGACTCACGCCTGCAATGAAATTTCCAACCCTGAGATGGGGGTAGGCAGTGTGATGAAAGCTGTGTAACTTATAAATAAGATAACAAAGTGTGGAGCTGGACGAACACAGCAGGCCAAGCAGCATCTCAGGAGCACAAAAGCTGACGTTTTGGGCCTAGACCCTTCATCAGAGAGGGGGATGGGGAGAGGGAACTGGAATAAATAGGGAGGGGGGGAGGCGGACTGAAGATGGAGAGAAAAGAAGATAGGTAGACAGGAGAGTATAGGTGAGGAGGTAGGGAGGTCAGTCCAAGGAGGCGGGATGAGGTGGTAGGTAGGAAATGGAGGTGCAGCTTGAGGTGGGCGGAAGGAATGGGTGAGAGGAAGAACAGGTTAGGGAAGCGGAGACAGGCTGGGCTGGTTTTGGGATGCAGTGGGGGGGAGGAGACGAGCTGGGCTGGTTTTGGGTTGCAGTGGGGGAAGGGGAGATTTCTAAGCTTGTAAAGTCCACATTGATACCATTGGGCTGCAGGGTTCCCAAGCGGAATATGAGTTGCTGTTCTTGCAACCTTCAGGTGGCACTGCAGGAGGCCCATGACGGACATGTCATGTGAGGAATGGGAGGGGGAGTTAAAATGGTTCGCGACTGGGAGATGCAGTTGTTTGTTGAGAACCGAGCAGAGGTGTTCTGCAAAGCGGTCCCCAAGCCTCGGCTTGGTTTCCCCAATGTAGAGGAGGCCACAATGGATACAATATACCACATTGGCAGATGTGCAGGTGAACATCTGCTTGACATGGAAGGTCATCTTGGGGCCTGGCATGGGGGTGAGGGAGGAGGTGTGGGGGCAAGTGTAGCTCTTCCTGCGGTTGCAGGGGAAGATGCGGGTGTGGTGGGGTTGGAGGGGAGTGTGGAGCGGACAAGGGAGTCGCGGAGAGAGTGGTCTCTCTGGAAGGCAGACAAGGGTAGGGATGGAAAAATAGCTTGGGTGGTGGGGTCGGATTGTAGATGGCGGAAGTGTCAGAGGATGTGTTGTATCCGGATGTTGGTGGGGTGGTATGTGAGAACGAGGGGGATCCTCTGGGGACGGTTGTGGCGGGGGCGGGGTGTGAGGGATGTGATGCGGGAGACGCGGTCAACGGCATTCTCGACCACTGCTGGGGGAAGTTGCAGTCCTTGAAGAACATGGACATCTGGGATGTGTGGGAGTGGAATGCCTCCTCCTGGGAGCAGATGAGGCAGAGGAATTGGGAATAGGGGATTGAATTTTTGCAGGAGGGTGGGTGGGAGGAGGTGTGTTCCATGTAGCTATGCGAGTCGGTGGGCTTGAAATGGACATCAGTTTCTAGCTGGTTACCTGAGATGGAGACTGAGGTGTCCAGGAAGGTGAGGGATGTGTTGGAGATGGCCCAGGTGAACTTGAGGTTGGGGCGGAAGGTGTTGGTGAAGTGGGTGAGCTGTTTGAGCCCCTCTGGGGAGCAAGAGGCGGTGCCGATACATTCAATGTAACGGAGGAAGAGGTTCGCAACAAACAACTGCACCTCCCAGTCGCAAACCATTTTAACTCCCCCTCCCATTCCTCAACGACATGTCCATCATGGGCCTCCTGCAGTGCCACAATGATGCCACCCGAAGGTTGCAAGAACAGCAACTCGTATTCTGCTTGGGAACCCTGCAGCCCGTTGGTATCAATGTGGACTTCACAAGCTTGAAAATCTCCCCTTCCCCCACTGCATCACAAAACCAGCCCAGCTCTTCCCCTCCCCCCACTGCATCCCAAAACCAGCCCAGCCTGTCTCCGCTTCCCTGACCTGTTCTTCCTCTAACCGATCCCTTCGTCCCACCTCAAGCCGCACCTCCATTTCCTACCTACCACCTCATCCCGCCTCCTTGACCTGTCCCCTCCCTACCTCCTCACCTATACTCTCCCATCTACCTATCTTCTTTTCTCCATCTTCAGTCCGCCTCTCCCTCGCTCCCTATTTTTCCAGTTCCCTCTCCCCATCCCCCTCTCTGATGCAGGGTCTAGGCCCGAAACGTCAGCTTTTGTGCTCCTGAGATGCTGTTTGGCCTGCTGTGTTCGTCCAGCTCCACGCTTTGTTATCTTGGATTCTCCAGCATCTGCAGTTCCCATTATAACTTAGAAAAAACTTTTTTTTTGGAGTTTGGATTTTACACTAGCATATGGGTATTGGTTTATTTTTGAAAGGTTTTGGAAAAAAAAAATTTGGTTAGTCTTTCTGGAACCATGACTTTGAAACTAACACATGTCAGAGAGCAACTGAGTACAAGAAGTCCTGGATTGTTCATAGAAGTTAATTATATTGTGGGAGTTCACAACAAAAAAGCAAACTTGAAGTTATTAGCTTTAGCAGAGACCATGGAGCCTTAAATTTCTTAACCTCAATGGAACTTATAGACCATATATGTTTGGTTAAACCTTACAGATTGTTAAAAGCTGAGAAAGATTAAGCTTTCAGCGTTGTGAGTATTCAAATAACAAGTGTTCACAGCTCACAGGAGAGGAATGGATTCTGTGTATGGGATCCATTACATTTGTTGGTAGCTGTTATAGGGTAGTTGTTGGTTTGTGGGCTTTCCTTTTACCTAGAGGTCTGAGTAGTCTTGTCGTCGTGTCTGACATGTTTCTGATGTATAGTAGGGTAAATAGTGTGTATGGCCATGTTATGTTGTCTTGTTGTGATCTGTCATGGCAGATTGTGTGCCTCCTCAGAGTCTATTCCTTTTAAAAGCACCGTAGAAGTGTCCCTGTTCTGCTTTGCACAGTTATAGGTTGCTGCAGTGTGTTGGGGCTTGTATGAAAAACGTCCTGATGCAGCTCGGTTTATGGGTGTTGAGGTGGCTGGAGTAATTAAATATTGGTCTGTATGGGTCGTCTTTCTGTATGCTTTAGAATACGAAGAAGGACATGAATTAGACTGGGACAACACATCCATTATAACATAATCCAAATAGACATGCCAGAGAATTCCTGGAAGCTTGGTATTCTAACCAGAACTCCATCAACACATATGCTTACCTGGACCTGACATACAAACCACTGAAAAACAGAACTGGAATTGATGCCAACCAGCTCAGCAGACTAAGCCATAACAATCACAAGTGGGACAGAATGCCAAAACTTCACTGGAGGTGCACTGATGATGTTACCTAGTAGTGTGATGAAATGTCAGCAGTCAAACACACCGGCTTGGTGAGCAAGTCTATGACGTTTATTGCCCTGAGCTACAAATCTTCCCAAAAAACTTTGAAAGTATAGCTAAGGGACATATGTGCCAAACTGCCTCTGTACATCGTGAAAGTTGACACCCTACATTATTTGGTCACTCCTGGTTGCAGAAATTAAAGCTAAATTGGGTCATGGCTAATAGGCTAGCTGAATCAATAATGAGTTTGCAAGAGATTTTGGACTGGTATCAAGATATCTTGAAGGGATCCCTGGGAAATGGAAAGAAGCAGAAATTAAACTTCAGTTGAAGTGGGAAGCTTGTCCAAGGAGTCTGAAGACACATTCAGTACAATATGCCATCCAGCCTAAAAAGTGTAGGGGGAACTGGAACAGCTGACAAATCTGGGAGCAATGAAAATAATCATTAGTGAAAGGGCTGCTCCAATTGTTCTGGTTATACAAAAAATGGCAAAGTGAGGATTTGTGGTGACTTTAAGGCCATTGTCAATCCCTGTGTGCGAATCAATACCCATTTCCAATCATCGAGGACAGGCTTGGACAAGAAATTCTCAAAAATGGACTTGTTGCATGCCTGATTGCAATGGAGTCCCAGCCATCATGGTTGATAGTGAGACACAGGGAAATGTTCCACTGCAAGTGACTTTGTTTTGGCATCAGGAAAATGCCGGCTGTGTTCAGAGGGCCACAGACTAAATTGAGTGGATTGCCAGGTGTCCACTGTTATAGGAATGATGTTTTCATTACTGGATTCTCCAAGGAACCGTAAAAAGTTTGGAGGAGGGCAGCCTACGAGTTTTAAAAACAAAAGAATGCAAGTTGTTTAATGACTCCAAGTACCTGGGCCATGTAATCGATAGTGAGACACAACACAAGGTGCCAAGGAAGATGGAGGCTATCAATAGCCCTGAGAGGAAGGACTTGTCAAAAAAAACATGCAGAATTGCGGAAATGAGAGTTTAAGGAAAGATGCTGGAACAAGTGCACCAAAAGCACTCCAGGATGGTGCAAATGAAATAAATGCCAGGCATGGCTTTTGATAGCTGAATGTAGATTCCAAAATTGAGGAAGAGGTAGGATTGTGCAAATTCTGTGAATTATTCAAGAAAGGTGCCGCTGTTGTTGCCCCTTCACCCATGGGAATGGCCTCATCACTGCGGCAACAGATTCACGTCAATTTTTCAGACCAGCAGAGGGACCCATACTGCTCGTGGTCATGAATGCTCATTTCAAGTACCCTGAGGTGGTGGTTATGAAGTCGGTATCAGTAGAAGCAACAACAGACTGACTGACTGGATTAAATATTTGCCAGGCTTGGAAACCCTAAACAAGTCGTGAGTGACAACAGTCCACAGTTTGTGGCGCAAGAGTTTGCAGAGTACCTGGAAAATCATGTAATTGGATTTGTGAGATCGGCTCTGTGTCACCCAGTGACAGGTGGCCAGGCAGAAGGATTTGTTCAAACCTTGAAGCAGGCCTAAAAGGCCTCACAAAAGGGAGAGTTCATTAGGACAGTGACTCATTCCTCACTACACTAGAAAAAGATTCCTGAGGCAGGGAGATCATTTTCTAGGAATCACTGTGCACCAGAGTGATTGATCATGGCACTGTAGACTACAGAAAGGTTATTGCTCTCCTCTTCCCCCCCCCCCCCCCCCCCCCCGCCATGGTGGTGTGTTTTTTTAGTAAGTATTCTTGATGTACATATGTTTGCAGCAATGCCTGGATTGTACTTATTACCCCTAGAAACTCCTGCCATTGCTGTTCCATTGTCTTCCCTGCTAGGATCCCTTTCCAAGCCAGTCTGGCCAATTTGTCCCTCATGTCTTTTGTAGTTACCTTTACTCAGTTGCAAAACCGTTATATGCAAATCCAGTTTCTCTGTCTCAAACTTCTTTAACTGTACCTGCATCTACCACTTCCTCTGAAAGTTCATTCCACATAAGAACCACTCTGTGAAAAAGCTCATGCCTTTTGTTTAACGCCCCAGGTCCTGATTACTGCTAGAAGGCCTGTAAATAACTCCTGTCAAGGTTCTCTTTTTTTTCTCCCCCCTTTCCTCAACTCTAACCCACACAGATTCTGCACCTTCTGACTCTAAATCATGGCATGTTGGCTCAGTGGTGAGCACTGCCTCCTCACAGTACCAGGGATCCAGGTTCGAATCCAGCCTCGGGTAACTGTCCGTGTGGAGTTTGCATATTCTCCCCATGTCTGCATGGCTTTCCTCCCACAGTCCAAAGATGTACAGGTTAGGTGGATCGGCTATGCTAAATTGCCCGTAGTGTTCAGGGGTGTGTGGATTATAAGGGGATGGGTTTGGGTGGGATGCTGTAAGGGTCGAAGGGCCTGTTTCCACACTGTAGGGAATCTAATCTCAATTGACTGTGGCTTTGAGGGATATGTAGATTAGGTGGGTTATAGGGGGACGGTCTGGGTGGGATGCTCCAAGGGTCAGTATGTCATGTTGGGCCAAAGGGCCTCTTGTCCCACTGTAGGGATTCTATGATCACTCCTTGCTATCAATTTCATTTCATTTCCTGGTAACATGGAAGACTGACACCTAAAGAAACGGTGAGACTCAAAGTTTGTGTCTTAAATAAACCTGTTGGATTATAACCTAGTGTCATGTGGTTTTTTTTTGGATCTTGTACACCCTAGTCCAACACCAGCACCACCTCACCAAGGAAGAAGAAACATACTATGGGGAGGATGAGGCAAACTCATTGAACGAACTGCATAGTGGCCAGTATCCTGTTGCTGAGTCACCCTTTAAGTGTGCACAGTACATTGGTTGTGGTCAGCCAGCTCGGAGTCAGTCCCTGAGGTCAGGAGACTCTATGAATGTTCTGTTTATATTTGTCAACCACGGCTTCTTGATTAATCCATGTTAACAACCCTAATCAAGGATTTCATCGTCAATCAGATCTGCCTGTTTCCAGTTGCTACACTCATCCTGTCTGACAGGGCAAGTCAGGAACAACGTTAAAGCGAAAGAAAAAGCACAGAATGTGCTGAAGATTAGTGGGATACTAGAGGATTGAGAAACCTTTAAAACCAATAAGGGAGGAGAAAATGAAATAAGAGGGTAATCTAACTAGTAACATAAGTTTGCAAGATTTGCTTTTAGATATATGAAAAGTAACAGTGGACATTGGACCACTGGAAAATGAGGCTGGAGAAGACATAATGTGGAACAAACAAATAGTGAAGGAACTGAATAGGTACTTTGCATCAGTCTTCACCGTGGAAGAGACATGCGGCATACCAGAACTTCTGGTGAGTCATGAGGCAGTGGTGAGTGTGGTCACCATCATTAAAGAGATCTGGGGAAAGCTGAAAAGTCTGAGAATGGATAAATTTTCTGGGCCAGATGGACTACATCCCAGAGTACTGAAGGACATAGCTGAGGATAATGTAGAGGCATTCGTGATAATCTTTCAGGAATTGCTGGAGTCGGGAGAGTGCCAGAGGACTGAGAAATGGCTAATGTAACATCCCTGTTTAAGAAGGGAAGTAGAAGACAAAACTATAGGCAGGTTAGCCTGACCTTTGGTCATTGGTAAGATTTTTTTTAAGAGATTATTAAGGATGAGACTGAGGTGTATTTAGAAGCACACGGTAAAATGGGGCTCAGTCAGCAGCCTTCGTCAAAGGGTGGTCATAGCTGACAAATCTGTTACCATTCCTTTGAGGAGGTAGCCAGCAAGTTAGACAAAGCAGAGATAGTGGACATAATCCAGAGGCCTTTGACAAGGAGTCATACAGGAGGCTGCTAAATGAGATAAGAGATTGTGCCGTTGGGGGAAGAGTACTGGCATGGATAGAAGATTGCCTCCTGTCAGTCAGCCAGAGAGTGGGTGTAAAGGGATTTTCAGAATCGTACCTAGTGACTAGTGGAGTTCAGCAAGGGATCAGTGTTGGGACTTCACTGGATGAAGGAAGTGAGGGCATTGTTGTTAAGCTTGTAGATATTGGTTGATGGAAGTTGGTGCTTGGGAGGCTGCAGAAGGACTTGGATAGGCTAGGAGACTGAGGGAAAAGAAGTGGCAAATGGAATGCGATATGGGAAAGTGTGACATTTTGAGCTTTGATAGGGAGAATAGATAATTTTCTAAATAGGGAAAGTCTTTGGAAATCTAAAGCACAAAGTAACTTGCAAATCCTAGCTCACGATTCTCTTAAGGGTTAACGTGTAGGCTCATCTGGAAGTTAGGAAGGCAAATACAACATTAGTATTCATTCTGGGAGGTCTGGAGTACCAGAGCAGAGATGTACTACTGAGGCTGTATAAGGCCCCGGTCAGTCTGTATTTGGAATATTGTGAGCAATTTTGGGATCGTATCTAAGGAAGGATGTGCTAGACTTGTAGGTGGTCAGAGGAAATTTACAAGAAAGAAAGAAAGATCCAGGATGAAGGACTGGTCATACTTAAAACGATTGAGGATTCTGGGTCTGTACTTGGAGTTTTGGAAGGGTGAGGGGGGAAGGGGGGTATGTGATTGCAGGCCTCTCAGTATTGTCGGAGTCGGGGTAGGGGTAGGGGCCGCCGCCTGAGGGCAGAGTCGTGGACGGAAGGGATGACCCTTTAGAAATGAATCTGTGGAACCCATTGCCACAAAAGGCTGTGGAAGCCAAGATATTGGCTGTATTTAAGACAGCTTCTTTATAAGTAAGGGGAGGAATCAGAAGAATAGAGTTGAGAAACACAGCAGCTATGATCCAATGACAGAGCAGATGCAATGGGCTAAACGGCCTAATTCTCCTCCTGTATCTCACGATCTTGTGGTCTTATGTTCATGCGTTTAAAGGTTAAATCTGTTTTTCTGTCCACATAATCTGCTAGACCTGCTGAGTTTCCCAGCATTTTTTTCTTATTTCAGATTTCCTGCATCCTGCAGTGTTTTGTTCTAAGTACACGTCCTGTGAATGACATCAACATGCCAAAAAATGGATGACTAAAGCAAAGAGCTATTTCTGCTGTTGTCTTTTCCTATGCCTACATCAAAACCAGGTGGCCTATCCAGCTTCGTATCTTATAGCAATTGAGAATGAGTCACATTTCTGTTCTTCTGGATGCAAGTGTAGGCCAAGTCAGGTGAGAATTCCTTTTCTCCAAAGACATTATTGAACCAGCTGGGTTTTTCTGACAATAAACAAAGTAAATTCTTGAGAGATAGTAAGAACTGCAGATACTGGAGTCAGAGATACAGAGTCGAGTCACAGAACACAGTGTGGGGCTGGAGGAACACAGCAGGCCAGGCAGCATCAGAGGAGCAGGATAGTTGATGTTTCAGGTTGGGACCCTTCAGAAATTCCTAATTCCACATTAGGAAAAGTTTAGAGCCAAAAGCAGGCAAGTGGGAGTAGGTTTATTTTGGAAACCTGGTCAGCATGGATCAGTTGGACAAGGGTCTGTTTCCCTGCTTTGACTCTAGGAAGCTAATTCAAATTCCACTGATGACATGGCAGAATTTGAATATGGGTCCCCAGAGCATCAGCTGAGTTTTTTTTTGATAGTCTAACGATATCCGGGGGCCATCCCATCCTATCTACACTGTCCTGCCGCATCCTTACTTTTTTGAATGGTCAACTTTTTGCCTATATGCATAGAGCTGAAAATCAATCCTGTTTTCAGTTATTACTGTTTCAGTTTTTTTGGTGAGTAATTCTTAGTTTTTAAAGCCAGAAGCTCTTATATTCACTGTCACATGACAGATTTTTTGACATTGTTTGCTGTAACTTGACATTTCCTTAATGAAAGAAGAATTGTGTTACTTGACATTTATAAATAAGCAATCCTTCATACCAGTGCCAGAAGAGAACAGGAATTACATAATGACATAACACAATGAGCTTTTTCAAAGAACCTGCCTGGGCCTCAGTTGCAGTACGGGAATTGTTGAGTATATTTCTGGAAAATGATATCAGTTCCCATTGGGACATCAGAGTTCTGTAAATGATCTATGGATTTCTTTCTCAGTGGTGAGACTCAAAAGATATAATTTAGAACAGGAAATGTGTTATGCACAAAGTGGGGCACAGGCAAATTAAGTGCATCGATTATTTGGAGCTGTCCATTAGGAAGGGGGAAAGATACTATCTAGTATCGCACTAGGCCTTTAGGTCACAGGATTTCAGGTTGTATTCCTAGTCTCTGCTGAGCTAGCTGACCAGTCAGGACAGCTGTTACATTTGTTATAAATAATCTCCAAACTCTTGAGCTAGGTTGTGGTTTCAAAAAAAAAAAGACAGTTCATGCTGTGGACTGGAATGGGCTGAATGGTCTACTCCTCCTTGACAGATAATGACCAGTGTTAGAAAGTGCAAAATGGCCCTACTCAGAGGGTAGGAATTCCTGTCATATGCTGGGAGTGTATATTGAGAGATCATATCTTGGCCCTAAGTTATCGTGTGAAACACCACAGGCTGGAAAAGGACTTGCTACTGGAACATTCTCTCTCTAAATGCCAGAAAAGGCCACAGTAGAACTTTCTGCAAAGGAAGGAGATATTCATGATGCTGTCTATGACCTGGCCACTGCTTACTGCTGGGTTCAAACATTACAAGTAGACATTAGAGTTCACCCCTAAATGAATATCAGTATTCAAGGCAATTGACTCTTTCAGAAGAGAAGGAAAGGCAAATTAAAAACAAAAAACAGAACAGTACTACATTTTTTTAAGTAGCAAATAGTAATAATGTTTTAAGACCAAATAACGAATTAATATCAATTGCCTCAGCTCAACACTCAATACCAAAATACTGCTAGCTAAACAAATAGAACAATTCCATTATAAAATTTTATACCAATTTCTCTTTCATTGCTTTAGTTATAATTAAAATGAGAACATTTAGATATTTTACTATTAAATTGAAACTGGTAAGCATCAATGCACGTTTTTCTGCCTCAAGGAGCATTTTTTAAAAAAAATATGGTTATATCTGTTCTCAACTCTCGGCTTATGCTGCTCATGCTAGAACAGTACCAGCAACTGAATAGTTTCAATCATTCATTTGTTGACCACTAGGAGGCACCAGGTACAACCTAGATTGGGCCTTGCCTGTCTGATATCCCCCATGTCTGTTCAATATCTCTCATGCTTAACCAACATCCCTCATCCTTATCTGATCCTTTATGCCTATCTGATATCCCTCATGCTTATCCATTGTACCCCATGCCTGTCTGATATCCATTTGACTCAAGTTTGAACCTGAGTCAATGTAATATTTGACCCCTTCGTTCACGTTGCTAGGGCATGTTCAGGAAATTCAATTTGATGACACTCATTACAAACACTATTGCTGTACCCCTTCAAAGTATCTCTCTACAAGTTTTTTTAGCATGAATAATTCAAACACGTGAATACCCGCTTCATTTTTGCCCAAGCAGGCAATCATCACCAACTGTAACCTCGACCATAATTCTCCCTCCCCTTTACAGCTACAGTGAGAATATATGTCCTGAGGAACATTGTCTACTTCAGCTGCTAAGTCCTATTTGACTTTTTAGGCCTACTTTGCATTCAGTAAGATTTGGGCTGATCTGGTTATGGTCTCAACTCCAATTTCTTGTCTGATCCCAGAGCCTTCGACTTCTTCCTTTATCAAAAAAAAACTGTTTGAATTCAGTCACGGCTGAATTATTGACCTAGCCTCCACTGCTTTAGGGAAGATAACTCCACAGCCTCTGAGAAAAAGATTTCTCCTTATCTCCAATTTTAAAAGGAGACCTCTAATTCTTGAATGGTTTCTCCTTGTATGAGCACCGGGGGGTGGGAGAAGGAAATATCTTTCTGATATCCACCCTCTATTTTCAATATTCTAATTCAGTAACATTTCATTCTGCTAAACTAGAATGGATGCAAGCCAAACTGCTTAGCCAATCCTTATAAAATAAGCCCTTCATCTTATGGGTGATTTGAGTGAACTTTCTGAACTTTGTAGTGTAATTACATCCTTCCTCAAATAAGAAGTGCAAAACTACACCAGATGTGCTCTCTCCAATGCCCTGTAAAACTGCACTACAACTTCCATACTTTTATGTTCCACTCCCTTGTGAGGTACACTGAGCTTCCATTTGCCTTCCTAATCACTTGCTGTACCTGCACACTAATGCTTTGTGGTTCATGCACAGCATACCCAGATCCCTTTGCACTGCAGAACTCCACATCTCTATTTTAAAATGTATATTAATTTTCTATTCTTCCAAATACAGTGGACAAGTTCATACACTCCTACAAAGAAGTCCATCTGCCAATCTTTTTCTCCATTCATTTAACCTATCTATATCCTTTTACAGACTCTTTACTTTCACCTGACAACTTAATTTCTTCATTCTCATTGCAAATCTACCTGCAAACATTCAGTTGCTTCATTCAAAGCATTGATAGACATTTATAAATTGTTGTGTGGCTCTTCAATAGCTACAGTTTGCCAACCTGAGGGAGATCCATATATCCATACTTTGTTTCCTGTTAGCTAATCAATTCAATATTCAAACCAGAAAATGCTACATATGCTTAGGAGGTCTGAGAAACCTACCACTTGTCTTTGCATATCCATGCAGTGTTTTCTTTTTGTGTCTGTTCAGTTCTGAAGAAATGCCATACTGGACTCAAAACATTAACTGTTTCTCTCAGATGCTGCCAGACTTTTGAGTTTCTCAAATTTTCTGCATTTGTTTCAGATTTCCAGTCTCCAAAGTATTTTGCTTTTATTACAATTCTTTATTCATGCTAATATGTCACCTGCTCCACCATATTCTCTTTATCTTGAACAATAACCTTTTGCTATGGTGCACAATCAAGTGTATTTTGGTAATACAAGAACAGCACCTCTACAAGATTCCCATATTCACCATTTTTGTTACTTCCTCAAATAAGTTTACTACATTAAATTTCATTTTCATAAAACCATATTCATTCTGTTTGATTCTGTTATGATTTTCTAAACTTCCATATGACAGATGCTGATCTATAGTTTTCAACTTTCTGACTCTCATTTCTCTTAAAGTTGTAGCATTTACTATCCTCAAATCTGTGAGGACCCTTCAAGATCTCTGGAATTTTGGAAGAGTACAGTAGTTTTATCAGCACCTTTCCTTGGCGATCAGGATTGTTTTGAGTACATCTCTTCATTTTGCCTCTTGATTCTCATGTACCTTTGGGAAGTTTCCTAAGTCTTCTACAGTGAAGACAGATAGGATACCTATTCAATGGTTTTGCCCTTTCCTTAATTTCCAATATCCATTCCAGAGACACTCTCTGGAGAGCCAACACTAGCATTAGTTTCACTTTTTTCTTCCCCTATCTAAATACTTATAGAAACTCTTAGTAAAATAACTCCATGAAGGTCAGTATCTGGTCACCATGTCTCCCTTTTTATATACATGTACATAGTATATGACACTGGCCCAGTTAGCTTAGAGCCAGCTCCTAGAGCAAACAGAACCTCTGAGACTCTTGTTTATATCTGCCAGCCTGGATCCCTGATTGGCCCAGTTTAACAACCCCAAACAGGGAACTCATTCTATGAGATTCACCTGGCTCAACTTGCTCCAATCACTGAACTTAGTGTTTATTTAATGTTGCCAGTTAATTTTCTCTCATACGTACTTTCTATTATTATTATTATTTTCATCAGTCTATGCTGGTTTTTAAATTCTGACTAATTTTTTGTAATTGCATATCAATGCAGTGTTTTTTTTTCAATTTGATACAATGAGCACCCTTCTAAAAGAGTCTTTCTTTGTCACTGGGAAGAATCTGCTGAGAATACTGAATAGCCCTTTTAAAGTCTACACTTCTCTGCTGTCCCACCTTTTTAAGCCACTTTCGCAGTTCACTTCAGTTTGATTTGCTCCTTAAGGGTTGAAATCATATTAAGATTGCTGCTTTGTTCTTTGGCTAGGCCTGGGGGTGCAGATGAGGATCAGGATAACAAGCAACATCACCACCAGAAAACAACATCTGCCCAAAGATTGGTAGCTGCACTGCAGTGAAGCGGCCAGCAGAGGCGACCATCACAAAAAGGATCAGACTATCACATCTGGTGATCGAAGATATCTGTAATCTTCTAGAAGAAGCCTTATTGACTAACTGTTGATTGACAACTACTGGTAATGGATGGCTATGTTGCAATTACCCTCAAGGTTTTTCCCTCTGAATTCTTGCAGGTCTGTGCTGCAGACGCATTCAAGATCTCCCATTAGAATATCTATGAATGCTCAAGGCAGTAAATAAATGCATGGCTTCAGAGCCAATAGTTGTACAAATTTGCTTCTGACAATTGTAATCAAAGTGCACGGGTGTTCAACACTGTAAAGTTAACAGCAGTTGTTTCTTTAAAACAGATAGTTGGGCCTTTATCAGTCTGAGGATGCAGAGTTACGGTGGGAAGGCAGGAAAATGGAGTTAAGATACATATCAGCTATGATTGAATGATGGAGCAGACTCAGTGGTCTGAATGGCCTAATTCTACTCCTACATCTGATGGACTTATTGTCAACAGAGCACCAATGCACTAAAAAGCATCAGTCAACCCTTCCCATCCTGCTCAGCTATGCTACAGACACAGTGATCTTGTAATCAACAATGCATTCCACCTCCCCAACCTTAATTTTTGTCAACAATTCATGTCTTTGTCTTCTTCATCCAAGTTCAAATACCACTTGTAAGCACAAGAATTGACAATATTGCAAAGTGGTGCCAAGCTGTAACATTTATGTTAGGCAGAAATTTTTAAAATATTTTGTGGCAAATCCTTGTGAAACAAAAAAGCATACTTTTTGTTTTTCTGTGATACTTAAATGGTATGACCCTTGTGGCTTTAGCAGAGGTAGATGACATAATGTTCACAGATGCCTTTTGGATTTTGCCCTCTATAATGGCATCTCCCCATTCACACTTCTGCTACATCTCTGCTACGTTTGATCACATCTTCCAGTGTAGGCTTCTTCCTCCTGATGCGAAAGAAGAATATCTTACTCTGGGTCCTCACAGCCCCGAGCAGCCCATTCAGTAAGAGTTTACTGAACCAAAATGCAATCTTTGCCCATGTAGATTCCACTCTGTCACTTGATTCTTTTTGCTTCACAATTCCAAACCCTTTCAGATTGAATGTTTACAAATGAAGACCCTGTAATGGTCTTGACAAGGTGGAGGTAGACAGAATGTTTCCTCTTGTTGGTCAGTTCAGAGCCACGCTTTTAGAATTACGGTTCACTTTTTCCGGATGGAAATGCGGAGCTTTTTATTTTCTCTCAGGGTGGTGTAAAGTTGGAACTCTACACCTCCAATGGAGGTGGGTTATTAAATATTTTTAAAGGATAGATTCTTGTTAGGCAAGGCAATAAAGAGTCCTCAGTAGATGGAAATGTGGAACTCACAACTTAAACCGATCAACAATGATATTATTGAATGATGGTGCAAGTTTCAGGTGCCAAATAGTCTCTTCCTGCTCTTATTTCCTATGTTTGTATTTTTGTACATCATGTGGCTTCATAGCAATCCTACTGCTGCGGCTCAACACAAACCTTCGCAGTAAAACCTGAGTTAAAAAGCCACCAATAGATGGTGGACTAGCAGACCCTTCTCCCCCAACTCGTGATAACTTGTGAAATTAAAATCTGGATGTAGTTTTTCCTAGCCCTAGTGTCAAAACTTGTATTTCCAATCACAGCAAAATGATGGTACAACTGCTATTGGGTTTTCCAATGGGAATTGCCCAGTCTAGATATTTGGTATTAAAAATGGAGGTTGTCCAGCAGGTTAGGAACCAAGGGAGAAGGTTTATGTTCCAGTGTAATTAATATCCATACAGAAACATCTGCAGATTAGGGAAAACCTACCTTCGTGTAACAAGCGTTCAATGCATCTTCTTCGGAATGAGGTCTGAGTCAACATACTGAATAGAACAAAAAAGCAATGTGAATGCCTGCATAAATGTTGGCCACACCTCCCACGCCCCTCAAAATTTTATAAAGTTCTTTCGGATCACCCCTCAGCCTCTGATGGTCCAGAGAAAGTAGCTTCAGCCTATTCAACCTCTCTATAGCTCAAACCCTCCAACCCTGCATCACTGGCAGCGAGAACCCAGCATGAGGTTAGAAAAAATTAGCTGCATCAACAAGATGCAGCTTGAAAGAGGCTTCATCCCCCCCCCCCCGCCCATAGCCATACCCCAAGAGAGTCAGTGGAAATGGGTCTCTGAATTACTGAACAAAATGATTCTGCTTAGAACCATATCATACAGCCACATCTCCACCTCAGTAGCAATAAAAAGAAATGGAGTTTGGATTACCTGCAGACTCTTTTCTCCACCTTTTAAATATTCCCTCAATTTTGTGCTAATCACTTCTGTTCAGCTTTGGTATGGACAGCTAATGAGTGGAAATGCCTTCGTGGGCTTTTGAAAAGCTTTTACATTGTTGTCACTCCATTGTAAGAGCTTCCTGTATTAGATAATTTTCATCAACGTTCAATTAATGCCTTGCTCTGCAAACACTACATACAAGAACTCTATGTCTGGAAGTGCTACACAAAATTATTCACCAATATTTTCATGATCTAATCATAATCTTTCCATTTTTTAGATGTCATATCATAAACAATTGTATTAGTCCTTTTACAGTAATACTGTTTCACTTGATTCAAGTTAGTTTTCCTATAAAGCAGAGCATCAAATAAAGGCAAATAACAGAAGTTATTTATAGTCTGTCCATCACTTGTTTACCATTGCAGAGACAATTTTCATGGCTTGACCATTTTTTTGGTTTCATGTTTAGCTGGGATGATTTTTGAACAAAGTTGAGAATCTTAATATTCAAATCTGACAGATATAGTATCTATTTTTAAATATTCAAATCTTGTCTCGGTTTGAATAATCTGGAAATCCTAGTTGTTGTTCCAATTTGTTGAATATCAGCTTTAATTCATAAAACATCTTTAATGCATTCAAACAACCAAAGGCCCCTTTATAGGGACTTGGTCACATTTGCACATTATTTAAAAAGGATGTAAGGGGCAACATTTCCATGCAGAAGGTCATGCATGTATGAAATGAGGTGCCAGAGGAGGTACATGAGTAGGAAGAGTTTAGAGGGGTATGAGCCAAATGCTGGCAATGGGATGAGATTAATTTAGGATATCTGGCCCATACAGGTGAGTTGAACCAAAGGGTCTATTTCTGTGCTGTACATCTCTGCCTCTATGATTCTGTGATATGGAGCCACATAAGGAGTGATGAGGGCAGATACCTAAAAGCTTTGTTAAAGAAATAGGTTTCATGGAGTGTCTCAAAGGAGCATAATCAGGTAGAGAGAGACAGATTGACTTTGACTTTGAGTGAATTCCAAGCCTTTGGGCCTATTCAACCAAAGGCATAAACACCACTGAAAAAGCAATTAAAATAGGGCTGCTCTCAAACCAGGGTTAGTGGAGTCCAGATATCTTGGAGAGTTAGTGGTTTGGACTAGATTTCTGAGAAAGGGAAAGATTTATAACCAAGGGTGAGAAATTTTAGAATTGAGGTGTTACTTGATTAGGAATATAACTTAAGAAACAGGAGCAGCTGTAGACCAAATGGCCCCCTCAAGCTTGCTCTGCCATTCAGTAAAGTTACCACTAATCTTCTGCTTGAACAACACTTTACCATATACTTTCATATCGCTAAGATACCAAGGATTTGTCTAACGAAACCTTAAATGCACACAACGAAGGTGCATCAACACGCTTGGGTACAGAATTCTAAATATTCGCAACGCTCTGAGTGAAGATATTTTTCTTCATCCCAGCCCCAAATGGGCAACTTTATATCCTGAATTTGTGAATTCCTCGGCTGATGGACAAACTCTTGTGTTCATCCAATCAAGCAACTTCAGACTCAAATACTTTTTAAAAAAAACACTATGCTATTCTTACTGTTAAAATAAGTAGCTGCTCAGTTTCTCAAATAATGCTTCATTATGAGCTTGTCTGCATTTACTTAACATGTCTGCATCTTCCTTGCAGCCTGTTTGTGTTCTTATAACTTGCATTTCGTCCCAGCTGCATTACTCTAGACCCAGAGAAGAACTATATAAAAGTTACAGCACAGAAAGAGGCCGATCAGCCCATTGTGCCTGCTTTAGCTGAATAAACTTGCACGCATCCTAATCCCATGTAGCAGCCCCTGGTCTACAGCCTTGCAGGTCACAGCATTTGGGGTACAGGTCCTGGTGCTTTTCAGTGAGTGGAAGGTTTCTGCCACAATCATCAAACAGGACACAAATTCTAGACTACCAAAGATTCCTCCTCAGATTTCCCGTTTTATTTTTCTACCAATCAAACCTTAAATCTGTGCCCCTGGTATTTGACCTTCCTGCTGTTATAGTTCATGATTTAAGCAAAAAAAAAATTGTATGTGATACATATAAAGTGAATTCTTCAAGTGAGAACCTGGTCAGATCCAATAGCTTGAGAGGAAAAGTAAAGAGGAAAGTAAGCCTAGCAAAGGAAGAATGAGAGTATAATTGCTGTCAAATTAAAAGGGAACTCAAAAGCTTTCTAATAGCATGTAAGTAGAAAGCAGGTAGTGAGAGTCAGAGTAGATCCTGTTTGGGATGAAGAGGGCCATGTATGCTTAAAAATGCAGAAGGCTAAAATACTGAAAAGAGCTCTTTCTATGTGTGTTTATTGAGGGAAGGGATGCTTAAAACTCAAAGCAGAGACAGTGGAGCTAATGGAAGCAGTGAAATTGAGAGGCAGGAGATACTGGTAAGGCTGGGTCTGCTTGGATCGATAAGGCACCCGGTCCTGATGGTTTAATTCACTACAGGAAGTGGGGCAGAGGTAGTGGAAAAGCTGCCATACATTGTCTTCCAATCATTCCTTGATATAAGGGAGGTGCCACACCATTGGTAAATATGATGTTCTTTTCAAGAGAGTTTTCAAAGACAATCCTGCAAAGGAAAGGCCTCACAGTTTCAGATTAATGACAGATGTGATTTTGGAAACAAGCCACTTTTAGAAGTTTGAGCTAATGCAGAATAACCAGCATGGATTTGTAAAAGGGAGATTGTGCTTGTTAAAATGAGTCCTATGATAGAGTAGCTGCAAGGGCTGATGATTGAAATGAAGTGAATACGGTTCCTTGGATTCTAAGTAAGTGTTTGACAAAATACTTAATGAGAAACTGATAAAATTGAGGCTCATGGGATGGGAGAGTCAGTATCAACATAGATAAAATTTTGGGTCAAGTGTAGTTGACAGCAAATCATGGTACATGGTTTTTCTTCAGACTGGAGGTCAATTTACAGTGGTGCTGTCTCACAAACTGCAGCTGTGAGTGTTTAACAGCAAAGAAATGTGCAAGTCACAAAAAAAATCTAATGCACAGAGCTGTAGTCATCATCACACTCCTATACTGCAGTGAGACCGAGATTGTGTGCCAGCTACACAGAAAACTACGAGATAAAATCTAGCAGCATGGCTTCCTCTGCACCCTCCAGACTGAACAGGAGAATCATTGAACAAATGCTGGTGTCCTTCATAAAGCTATCATTACAAGAAATCAGGCAAAACCAATGATGATGGATGGGGCACTGTCACCAAATGACTGAGAAGTACTTCCTCTGCTAGGTACTGTGTTTTCAACTCCTGAGCAGCGAACATTCCTGTGCAGATCTGAGGAAATGCCTGAAAGATTCTTTGAAGTTCTCCTTGAAATGTAGCAGCATTGACACTAATGACTGGGAGCAGTTTTTTTACCAGTTGTTCAAAATGGGGATAACCTGTACATCAAGCTTTCACACTTTGAGCCCAACATCTTAAATGATGAGGCAGTATGGCAGCAGAGAAAGAAACAAAGGAAGCAAGTCTTACATTTTAGATCCTATTTCCAAATGGAATGTCCTATCCCATGTGTCCAAAATCAGTAGGGAGAGAATTGGTCTATTAAGTCTAAGGAAGTAGAAACTCATTAAGATGGTGAGATATTACCCTAAAATCAAGGGACAGCCAGTAATGACCTCCAAGTTAAGAATAAGGACCACAGTATCATAGAATCATCAGTTTGGAATTGGACCATTTGGCCCATTGAGTTCAAACTGACCTGCTGAAGAGCATCCCAACCAGACCCACCTTATCTCTAACTGAGCATAACCCACATTGGCTGCACATCCCTAGACACTAGCATAACCAAGCCTCTTAACCTGCACAAATTGAGACTGTGGGAGGAAACCAGACCACCCAGAGGAAACCCATGCAGACACAAGGAGTATGCGCAAATTCAACATAGCTGGTCACCTGAGGGTAGAATCGAACCTGGGTTGCTGGCACTGAGCCAGTCGTGCTGACCACTGAGCCACCGTGCCACCCTAAAGGAGCTCATTTCTGTATTCAGTGGCCAATTGAATAAGTGTACCTGATGGAAAATCTCTCTGGAGATTCATGAAATGTTCGTGACATATTATTGACTATTTGAGATCTCAGATTCAAATATGGAGGAAAAATGCATTTTAATTTTTTTCCAAACATTACTGTGTTTTCACTTTCTCCCAAATCTCCAATCGTTCAATCACCACTGATGGCTGCTGAGAGTAAGCATCCCTCTCCTCCTGTAAGTAACTGGATCTTCAGATGCCTACTACTATAACTGCAATAGTCATGTGGAGAGCTTAGAGATTTATTTGTACCTAAATTTGAGACTGTGTACGCAATTGTCTTTCTTACAATGCCTCCTGTTCCTCTTTCTATCTGCTCACACTAACCCCAGCTCCAATTTCTTTTCACTTTGTAGGTTATCTTCTCTCTTATCCTGCATTCTTCAAAATAATCTACGTTGGTCTTACAATGTCCTTCTTCCTTTGTACTTTCTCCACTTAACTCCTGACCATACAATTACACACTGTGACCACAAAACTCACTGTTCACAGAGCTTTGTACTCTTTCTTTAAGCCACTTTACTGACTCATGGCCAAAAAAAAAACACCCTTCAGTGATACTCTTTGCTCTCTAGCTTTCGCAAAAATGTTATGCTATTCAGTTCCAACTGTATTCCTGAAATGGACCATCTCACAAAATCTAATTGCAATCACTCCATCTAGCGCCAACCTAGCCACAGGCATAAGGAAAATATGCCATGGGTAGGTTATTCCCAGACCCTGAATAATGTGGGCTATGGCAAAAAATATGACAGAATCGTATGTGAAATCAACTGAGGCCTTTCACAACATCAAGACCACAAGTTGCATTTTCCATTTAACTTTTGGATATTGAGATGAGATGAAGTTGTTGACTAGCTGATACTTTAAATTGAGATGAGATTCTCACTAGTGAACTGCAAGAAGCCTATTATTGGGCACTATTCCTCACTATTATTTAAACTTGTCTCACTGATAAGCACTGTCCCATTCTAAGACCCACCCACATAAGGACTGAAGTTGAGAATTCCTGACATGAATGTTAGTGTGAATACTTGGTAACTCCAGCTCACCACTTGTTCCTCTGGACCTCCATCTTGGACACCCAGCACTAACATCTATGGGCAGCAAGTGTGCTCATCACACATCCACAGATATTGTCATCTGAAATGTGCCAGCCCCTTTGTGCCATCGTGGCACATCTCCATCCACTTACAAGACACTTATGCATGGCCATAATGCACTTTGGACTGCACTGGAATCTCTCATTGGAATATTGCTATGACACTTTGCACAAAGGAATAGCCATGCAGCTCATAGTTTGGTGCAAGGAACCTCATGGGGCTGTTTGCTTGCTTCCCTAGCGCTCACTCATTTAGCGCCTATCTGGATGTTAACTGCATTCCCTGACTTGCCTTTCCTTTAAGCACTTCGACCCCTCAGCCATACTTTAAAGACATGCAGTACTGTTGACAATCTTTAGCTTGCAGCATGAATACAAAGCTAGCAACTTGTCATTCCTGTCAGTAGTCATCAGTAAAGTGGGTGGATGTGTTGTTGTACACCAAAATGCTAGGCCAATCTCACACCTATAGCATGTCAGAAGCACACATGACAAAAGATGGCACATATTCTCAGATCATTGCTAATCTTAATCCTGCTGTGCGTATGGGTCATAGCTGGCTCTTGGTTGTCACTGCTCTCACTGTTTCTTGGGTTGCTGTTGTTGGTGTTGAGGTCACTAATGCTCCCTTAATCTCTGCTACATTCTCAGTTCACTTCTGCTCACACTGTTCCCTTTGGGTTTCTGTTCTTCTCACTGTCTTTCAACTCTATAATATTGTCTGCATCGGCACCTCCATGTACACGTTTTGACACCTTATCCACATTTTAGAAACCTCAGGAATCAATTTCCTCCAATATCCTTCTCATTGCCTCCCATTTTCAATATTCCTTTAACTCCAACTTCTCCAAAATGTTGCATGTTTTGCTGAGCTTTAGGTTCACCACACTCATCAACCATGCTCTGAACTAAGTTGTTCCACCATGAATTGCATTTAAGAATCTCAGTCCTATCTTCACAATCTTGCTGTGAATTGCCCTGATTCTAGTCATGCAACTTCTGCAATCAAATACTCTCTTCTGTTCACACGTCCTTTGGCATTCTAGCTCTGTCAATTGTGACACAAATTTTGGGCACAAATCTTCAGATTAGTTCCATTCTCTGGAACTACACTACTCCACTTCCTTTACATTGCACTAGACTATAGTCACTCCCTTTATAAAACTTCTGTTGCCAAAGGTTTTGGTCATATGTTCTGTAAAGATTGGAATAAGAGCCGGGTAGCTCTCATTGACAATGCAATTACTGATTTGGGGTTAACCTGGGCCAATTAGGGAGCCCTGGTCAACAGATCTAAACAGGAGATTTTGAGACTGTCCTCATTCTAGGGAATGGCTCTGATCTGGTTATTTAGAGCCTGTGTACTGTGGACATGTAAATAACAGGCAAGTTGGCAATGAAATACTGGTGTCTGTGCAGTTATTTTATGTTCCTAGCTCTCCCTACATGGTTTAGAGGTCCATTCATTTGCCTTAATTTTATTCCATTTGCCTTCAACATTAATGCAGAGATTTACTGTGTTAAAGGTGTTATAAAAACTCAAGTTGCTTTTATTGAAAATGAGATCTAGGCTCAGGGCCATATAAAGCTGTTATAATTTTGTGGCAGTATTTCTTTCCCGTAGTTTTAGTAATGATGTTTCAATTTCTCCAGATCTCGTTGCACTTTTTGGAGACACTGCTAGCTTTTGAACCTGGACAATCTCTTAGGGTCCACTTAAGTTATCACTACACTGCCTAAGTACATGAATGTATCTGTGTCTTCTTGCACCGATTCATGTGACGGCTCTTGATTCCAATGCTGGACTTGGGAGCCACTGCCAGCCTGCACCAGGTTTTAATAAGTGCTATCATTATCTGGAAAGATAGCAGTATCTCAGTACAACAGAAACATCAAGCACTTAACACATTGGCATGCGCTGCTCTACTTTGTGGAAGTGCAGTACAGAAGCTCAAAACAGCAACAAAGATGAGCTAATGGCTTTTGAGTTTGAATATTACACTCTGTCCTAAGAGTATTCTGTGTGACAGAATTCCAGTTCCTACTGAAGAAGATGAAGAAATGTTCACAGTGCCAATAACACTGAGTAAATGTAAGGAGTAAATGCTGAGACCTTTACAAGTACATTGCAAAAACTAATGGTGAGCGATTCTCCATGGCTGACATGCAAACATACAGATTAGGAGCAGAAATGGCCACTCAGCCCCTTGAGCTTTCTCCAGCATGCTCCAGCATTCAATAAAATCATGGTTGAACTAATTATTCCATATTCCTGTCTCCCGTGATACCTTTTGAAATGTAGATGTTAGGAGCAGGAGTAGGAAATGTGAAACCTTAAGTTTGCTCTGCCATTCAATACAATCATAGCTGATCATCGACTGCAGTACCTTAATCCCACCCTACCACCCCCGTACCCTTTGCTCTAATTAGCCAGAAAAGTTATATCTGTCATCTTCTTGAAAACACAATGTTTTGACCTCAACCTCTTTCTCTGGTTGTGAATTCCACAGGCTCACCACTCTCTGGGTGAAGAAATTTCTCCTCATCTTAGTCATAAAATGTCTACCCCTTATCCCTTATCCCTTATCCTTAAACTATGACCCTAGTTCTGGACTCTCCCACCATCTGGACATCCTTCCTGCATCTAATCTGATAAGTCCTGTTCAAATTTTGTACCTTTCTATGAGATCCCCTCTCGTTCTGCTGAATTCCCATGATTATAATCCTAACCAAATCAATTTCTCCTCATATGTCAGTCCTGCCATCCCAGGAAACAATTTTGTAAGCATTCGTTCCTGTTTCTAAAGCAAGAACATCCTTCCACACATAAGGAGATCAAAACTGCACACAATATTCCAGGTTTTCCCTCACCACTGCCCTGTAGAATAGCAGCAAGATATCCTTGTTCCTATACTTGAATCCTCTCACTACGAACGCCAACATGTAGCTTGCCTGCTGTACATGTACACTTACTCCCAGTGTCCGATGCACAGATTCATAGGTTTCATTGAACATTCAGCTTGCAGCCATTCAAATAATAATCTGCTGCCATTCATAAAATAATCTGCCTTCCTGTTTTTGCTCCCAAAATGGATACCCTCACATTTATCCACATTATGCGGCATCTGTCATGCATTTGCTCACTCACCCGGTCTGTCCAAATCACACTGTGACATCTCTGCATCCTCCTCACAGCTCCCCCTTCCACTGACTCTTGTGTCATCTGCAAACTTTGTGAAATTGTGTTTAGTTTATCATCTAAATCGCTAACATATATTGTGAATAGCTGGTTTCCTAGTACTGAACCATGTGGTACCCACTAGTCACTGCCTGCCAGAAAAGAGCTCTGTTTAATCCTATTCTTTGTTCTCTGTTTGCTAACCAATTTTCTATCCATCTCACATTACCCCCAATCCAATGCACTTTAATTTTACATGGGACTTTATTGAAAGCCTTCCGAAAATCCAAATAAACCACAGCTACTGGCTCCCCTGATCATTTACACTCATTTCAACCTCAAAGAAGTCTGGTAGATTTGTCAAACATATAAATGCTTCTTTTCTAAATCCACCCTGATTTGATTCTACCGCTGTTTTCTAAGTGCTCTACTGTAAAATCCTTGATAATGGACTTGAGCATCTACCCCACTACTGATAACAAAGTGTGTAGCTGGATGAACACAGCGGGCCAAGCAGCATCTCAGGAGCACAAAAGCTGACATTTTGGGCCTAGACCCTTCATCAGAGAGGGGATGGGGAGAGGGCTCTGAAATAAATAGGGAGAGCGCGGGAGGCGGACCGAAGATGGATGGAGGAGAAGATAGGTGGAGAGGAGAGTATAGGTGGGGAGGGGATAGGTCAGTCCGGGCTGGTCCCCGCCTCCCTTCCCGGACTGACCTATCCCCTCCCCAGCTCCCTACTTATACTCTCCTCTCCACCTATCTTCTCCTCTATACATCTTTGGTCCGCCTCCTGCACTCTCCCTATTTATTTCAGAACCCTCACCCCATCCCCCATTCTGATGAAAGGCCTAGGCCCGAAACATCAGCTTTTGTGCTCCTGAGATGCTGCTTGGCCTGCTGTGTTCATCCAGCTACACACTTTGTTATCTTGGATTCTCCAGCATCTGCAGTTGCCATTATCACTACCCCACTACTGATGTCAGATTTGCCAGTCTACAAATTCCCTGTGTTCTCTCTCCTCTCTTTTTAAATGATGGGGTTACACTAGCTATCCTGTAATCTGTAGGAACTGTTCCAGAGCCTAAAGAATGTTGGAAGACAATCAACGATGTATTCACTATTTCTCGGGCCACTTCCTAAGTACTCTTAGGGTGTAGATTATCAGGCTCTGGGATTTATCAGCCTTTAATCCTATCAATTGCTCCAACACCGTTTCTTTACTAATGCAGGTTTGCTTTATTTCCTCCCTCTCACTAAATCCTGTATTCCTCATTATGTCTGGTACAATATTTATGTCCTCCTTTGTGAAAACAGAAGCAAAGTATGAATTTAGCCTGCCAACCATTTATTTTTTCCCAATTATAAATTCCCCCATTTCTGACTGTAGGGGACCTACATTATTTTTCACCAATCTTTTTCCTCTTTACATACATATAGAAACATATATAATCAGTTTTTATGTTCCCCTGCAAGTGTTATTCTTATATTTGACTTTCCCCTTGTTAATCAATCCTTCGGATCTTCTTTGACTTCTAAACTGTTCCCAATCCTCAGGTCCATTTATTTTCTTGCCAATTTGTATATAATTTTTTTATATGTAATACTATCTCTAACTTCCCTCGTAAGCCATGGTTAGGCCATTGTTTTCTTTGCACTTTTGTGCCTGACTGGAATAAACACTTGTTATAGTTCACTCATTTCCTGTTTGAATATATGTCAAAGCCTGTCACCTTTCAGTGACATTTCCCAGTCCATCCGGGCCAACTCATGTCTCATGCCTCATACTGTCATAGCTTCCTGTATTAAGACTCAGGACCCTAACTTTTCATCCCTTGCTTATCAAGAATCTATTTATCTCTACCTTAAAAATATTCATTGACTCTGTTTCCAAAGCTTTTTGACAACACTCTGTGACAAAAATTCACCTCATGTCTGTCTTAAATTGATGATCCATTATTGTTAAATGCTGTCTCCTCGTTCAGATTCTCATACTGTAGAAAACATGAGAGGAAAGCGATTTACGCAGATGGTGGTTCATGTAGAGAATGAACTTCCTGAGGAACTTGTGAATGCAGGTTCAGTTATAAATTTTAAAATACAAGTACATGAATAGGAAAGGTTAGAAGGGTTATGGGTCAATAGCAGGCACATGACACTAGTTTAAGTTGGAATTATGTTCAGCATAGACTGGTTGATCCAAAGGGTCTGTTTCTGTGCTGTGTGGCCCTATGACTCTATCCACCCTGTCAAGACCTCTCAGGATCTTACAGTCAAGTCACCTCTTATACTTCTATCATCCATTTCAACCTTTCCTTGTAAGACAGCCTATTTATATTTACCCGAGGTATTCATTTCCAAAATGTTTACACCTTCAAATAAGGAGACTAATATATACAATATTGTACTGGTGAAGGTAAAGTTACATAGACCTAGAGGGTTGCTTTCTTATGAGACACTGGTTAGTAGTTTAACCTGACGGTCACCACACTTCAGGCAAAGTTTGATGTTGAGAAGCAAAGTCCTTCATGGTTGCTTCAGCCAGTGCAAGAATTGAACCTGTACCGTTAGCATCACAGTGCATTTCAAACCAGCCAACTGAGCTAACCAACCCCTATCGGCCTAGTACAATACGTTAGTACTTCCATTGATAATATAACTGATACTGAGAGAGATTTTAGAGATTGGAAACAAAGTGAATACAGGTCGGGGTGGTGGGCAGGGAAGAAATATGAAGTGTTAAATGCAACAGATAAGATGACCTGGGACGTTACTATAAAGTTTAAAGTTAAAGGAGTAAATAGAACATTTAGCAAAAAGTACATTAAGAAATGATTTGAAGAAATTATTTTTCTACAAATTATAATTTCTGGGATTAGTCACCCAGTCACATTTATAATTAAAATGCATCTGCTAAACGGCAGTGGCACTTAATTCTGTGAGTAGAGAGAATCTCTGCCTTTGTCACACCGAATGGCTTGTATCAATGGCAGTTGATGCCATTTGGACTAAAACAAGTGCTGGTCACTTTTCACAGGGTAATAAAGTAAGTATTAGCCAATGTTCCTAATGATATTAAAAATCTTGGTTATGTGATGGTTTACAGTGACATATGGAGTGACCACTGGGATAGTTGGAAGTTCATTTTGAAAGATGACTGTCCACTGATTTGTGGTAAACCTTACCGAGAATGAATGCAAGTGCATGGGCAACCTATCCAGGCATATATTGGGTCAGAGGTAAGTGCTGTCACAAACAGCAAAAGCACTGGAATTGATAGTGTTTCCAAATCTTAAATCCGGGAACAAGAAATCATGAGGTTTTTGGAGATCTGTGGTATTGTCAACAAGTTTAGGAGAGAAAATGTGTGTGCGGTTATGCTGTTTTGTTTTGAGATTTTCTATTGTTATTCTAATGAAGTTACAATAGACAGCTAAAAGCACTCTTGCTTGTTGCTGACATTTGTCAGGATATCTATTGGGTATATTGAAAATGTACCTTTTAACAAATGAACATCTGAAGAAGTAACTGGCCTCACTGTTAACTTGAATTTTGCATTCAGCTCTACATAAATTGCTTCTGGGATATTGTCAGATAGAGCACCCCAGTAATTCAATCAGAAACACCTCCTGGGTCCTAGGAAGGGATATGAGCACAGGCACTATTCTAAAAGGAAAGCTGTGTAAAATCCCAGCCAAATGTGAGGAGATAACATTCCTATAGGTTGCTTGTAAAAGACACCCCCAAACAAAGAAATAAAAATCTTACCTATTAAGGGATGCATTCTGTGGTTTCTTCCAAATCTAATTATGTGATGTGTATTTTGAGTAGGAAAAGTGGTGGTTTTGAGAAGTAGGAAAAGGTACGTTTGGTTCAATACAAAATGGGAAAACTTGCTTTGAACACCGGCAGGTCTCCCTGTAAAGCAACATCCGCCTAAAACTTGCTGCAGACCTTCAGTACCTGCTTTAAACCAGTAATGTTACCTGCACATTGAGATACTGGCCTGGAGTATCTTGGGCTGTGGGTGATGGCACTTATACTGTCCCTGAGACTGCTTGTTCCTTATCTCTCAGTAAGGCTCTTCCATTCTTGATGTACTGTAACACTCCTTTATTTACACCTGTATGTAGTAGATTATTAAATATTCCCTAATGTACAGTCTAAGGCCTGGTTCTTCTTTAACTGGGGAATGGCAATAGAGTAGTAGTGCAACATGTGGGCTCCTGCCTGAGACTTGTCTCCTCTGCTTTTACAATCTTTTTCTTCTTTCTCGTTTTTTCTTACCTCAACCTTGCTTACTGTCTGTGGAAACTCAGATACCTTTAAGGCATCCAATCTGTCTGTTGCAGGTTTCTCCCTGGGGGTGGAGAAGGGAGGCAAGAGTGTGATCCCCTCGGTGGAGGAGGGAGACAACAATATGTTCCTGGTGTTGGAGGAGGGAGGTGAGGGTGTATTCCTGGGGATGGAGGAGGGAGGTGAGAGTGTTTTTCTGGGGGTGGAAGAGGGAGGTGAGGGTGTGTTCTTGGTAGTGGCGGAAGGAGGCGAGGGTGTGTTCCTGGTTCTGGAGAAAGTGCCCACTGTGTGATTCAGCAGCTTCGATGTCAATTGCATTGTCAAGTTCAGCCCAGCACGGATTCATTGCAGTGACATAGTCAGAAGAGGCAAGATGGCAACAGGTGGCACGGTAAAGGGACTTGATGCTGGCCAACTGTTTCTTGCTGGTATTGGACTCTGCATTTGGTTGGAAGGGCTCGGATCCAGACCAATAGCTGAGCACTTAAGGAGGACTGTAATGTTGAACTTTTAACTTAATGCTTTATTTTCTACTACAAAGATTTTGTAAAAAGCACTCTTGTATCTAAGATGGAGCCGGGGATGGTGACTATGTACACTTTTCACTGTACTCCTGTATGCCCTGTACTTGAGCACACATGACAATAAAACTTAATTCACATGCTCATTCTAAGCTGGTGTCTTCTCTCTTTCTAATGTCAGAGTCACGTGATGAGTTACATGAATCTCAATTTACTCCATCTCCTTCATCTGTTTCTTTATCTTTACAGTCAGTCAGCTCCCTTTGGAGGCAGAAGATGGCTATTACCCAGGGACTGGAAACATAATCTTGACAGATGCATACTGTAGTGCTAGTAGCTACAATCAAGGCTCCATCTGTTATTCAGCCAGAGTATATGATATATGGTATTCTGGTCAACAATCTTTCCCCAACTCAAGCCACAGTTTGCTTTCTCTGTAATCTTGCTGTGGGAAAACATGTTTGCATACATAAATGTGGTGTACTTATTAATGACTTGGGCGATGACATGTTTTGGTATATTCTGAATATGTGGCAAGGTACTTCAACAGTGAAAATTTTTTCTTGCCCTTTTCTTGCTCCACCTCATGCTTTCATAATGCGAAGCTTATAGTGATGGCAATATGCTGTGCAGGACAGCAAACAAAAATACAACTTGCACTGCATTGTAGACAATATCAGAAACCTCTGAACTGAATACTATCAGAATTTCTTGACCACTTTTACACAAAGTATTTGGAAAATATTATTTTTATAACATGAATCCTTGTGAGTTCACTTCAGAAAAGTGTCCTGGTAAACGGTGGATTTCATGTTAAACGAAAAGTTATTTTGTTTTGTCTTCAGACCGAGCGATAAATGATAAGTTGGTTTGTGTAATTTAAAAACTCACTGTGTTGCAAAACATTGTGATCACTGACTGTGATAATAAGAAAGGCACACCTTATGAATAGGAGTCTGGTTGTTGAGAGCAGGATACTCTGAGAAGCAGCCAAAGAACAAAAGCCTCTAAGTCACATGAGATTGCAAAGACAGAAAGATGTACCCTGGGGTATGGGGCAAGGTGTGGAGATATTACTCTGTTAATTAAGCGAACCTGTTACAGTAAGGTAGCATCACAAATTCATTCTTTCGATATCATTATGGAAAATAGGTTTTGCTGATTAACCTAAAAGGAAAATGATCATTGCTGTCTATGCATCTTATTACAGTTTAAAGAAGCTTGGTGTGTCACATATGTTCTCTTCTCATCTGTTAACTCAACATACATTGGGAGTTATTGGAGAAAAACATATATGAAAGATTAGGAGATTTACTCATGCCATTTGGTGGTGTGTGGTGTATGGAAGGAGGTTCATTGTCATACTCCTGAATATATAGGGAGACTGTGTCTATTTCCACAAAGGCAAGCTGCTCATATGTTTTGTGGCAGCATTTGATATCACTGAACAAGAGATGGCACAACACTCGGACTGAATTAGTAGCAGGAAGGGTCTCGGCCCGAAACGTCAGCTTTTGTGCTCCTAAGATGCTACTGGGCCTGCTGTGGCCATCCAGTTTCACACTTTGTTATCTCGGATTCTCCAGCATCTGCAGTTCCTATTATCTCTAGTAGCAGGAACCTGGTTTATGCAAACAATATAGGCCAGTAATCCAGGAACCTGGGCCAAAGATCTCCAGATATAAAATCAAAGCCTGCCACAGCAGCCGGAGCATTTATATCCCATCAACAAAAATTAAATGCAATAAAGAAGCTAGTACCACTGATAGTGACCATGGACAGAATCTTCTCAGGCTGTGAATGATAGGGCTACGGCAAGAAATCCAGGAGAAATGTGTATAAAACTGGAGGCTGCCTTTCACGACAACAAGAGTATTTTCCAATTAAGTTCCAGATATTGAGATAAGATTCTCACTAGTGAGTGGTGAGAGGTTGATTATGGATTATCATCCTCATTATTACTTAGTTTTGCATCATTCATAAACCTTCTTCTTTTCTACCACTCGCAGAATAGGAAATAGATCGCAAGGTGGGTACCTGTGATTTCAGCATGCTTGTGGTTCCTCTGAACCTTCAACTTGGAGGACCTATGCACTGACATTTCAGGGCTTACTCCATGAGCAGTAGCTACATGCACTCCATGCCCACTGACCTTGGCATCTGACAAATTCCAGCCTGTGCGCACCATCGTGCCACATCTCCAATCAACTTACTGTACAGATTTGCACTTTGGAGCTGACTGGGAGCTTTCATTGCAGGGCAGCTGTCAGGACACTTCCTACACAGGGACAGACAACCAGGCTGCATCTCAGTGCTGCTCAGTTATTCATTTAATGCTCACTTATTTAGCACCTGCTTACATGCCCACAGTATTCCCACCTCACCTTGCCTTTATTAACGAGAGAATGAAAAATTATCGGCAATGTAAAGTTGAGGTTAAAATCAGACCAGCCGTCATCTTATTGACTGGCAGAGCAGGTTTGAAAGGCCTTCTTGTGTTCCTTTTGATGCTTTGTCCTTTGGGCCACATGGTAAAGGCTCTCAGCACTTCTGTCTTGCCTTGTTGTTTAGTGCAGACATGAAACCAGGCAGCTTGTCGTGGCTGTCAGCAGTCATCAGTTAATAGGTGGACATGTTGTTGTACTGAACAGTGCTGTGTCAATCTCACACTTACAGCATCCAACAGCTTTCTGTGCAACAGACACACCTCTTGTGCCTGAACCAAAAAGGTAAAACTCACAGGGGAATAGTCCTCAGTCAAGAGAATATGCTGTCATTGGATGGGGTAGGGGTGGAGAGGTGGGTCTGGTACAGCTAGTCAAGGCCAATATCATTGGTCAGACTAGGAATTGGACACAGTCATACGTCCTGTTGAGTGTCATAGAATAGAATCCCTACAGCATGGAGGTAGGCTATTTGGCCCATTAAGTCTCTGACGATCATCCCACCCAAGTGCAGGTCCCTACCTCATCCCTGTAATGCTGCATTTCCCATAGCTGACCCAACTAGCCTGTCCACGCATAGACACAACAGGATAATTTAGCATGGCCAAACCATTTAACTTGCATATCTTTCAGGAGGAAACCAGAGCACCCGGAGGAAATCCGTGCAGATGGGGGAGAATGTGCAAACTCCACACAGACAGTTACCTGAAGGGGGAATTGAACCTGGGTCCCTGGCGCTGTGAGGCAGTAGTGCTGACCACTGAGCCACATTGTTCCCAAAGTCAGTGTCTAGATGACTCCACTTCTGAGTAACAGCAGTCCCTTCAATGGGCAGTCGCACCAATCTTAGAATTTCAAACTGCAGGTTAAAATTATGTACAATTATATTGCTGTGCATATAAGTGCATGGAGTGTACAAGTCTGTGGTGCAAATCTATTCTCAAGCAATGTTGATCATATCATTAGTTCTTGCAATTTACAGATAAGCTGCAGAAGATCACAATACACAGTTGACCTCCTGGGCTACATGGGGTCATGGAATTGACTCCCTCTCCAGCTGAACTGTAAGTAAGTGGTGCGGGTTGGGAGGAGAAGGATTTGTTACACATGCAGCATTTATGTTCTCCTACTATGGCTCTCCGACACAACTGGTGGTGCATTCATTGGCATAAACTGGGAGTTGACATGATGGGTCAATGGTTAGCGCTGCTACATCACAGCACCAGAGACACGAGCTTGATTCCACCATTGGGTGATTGTCCATGTGAAGTTTGCACATTCTCCCTGTGTCTGCATGGGTTTCCTCTGGGTGCTGTGGTTTCCTCCCACAGTTGAAAGATGTGCAGTTTGGATGGATTGGCTGTAGAGTCCAGGGATGTGCAAGCTAGCTGGATTAATTTAGGGAAACTCTGGGCTACAGGGAGAGTGTAGTGCGGTGGGTCTGGATGGGATGGTCTGTGGAGGGTCATTGTGGACGCCATGGGACGAATGGCCTGTTTCCACATTGTAAAGATTCTATAAGGTCCAATACCAAAGTGCAATGTAGAAGCATTCAATTGGCCTTCCTTGTCAGAATGCTCCATGTCCCATTGAAAGCAGTATGCAAAGCTGTCAATTGTAAATGATGTGAATGCTGACTGTGCACATTAATAACAACTGGCTTTGTTTCTATTGTTCCCAATGCAGATGCATTGCAAAGCGTGGCTGATGGATCCAGCCACAGCAAGTACAGTAGTCTCTGTTACTGCGATGAAACAAAGGGACAGAGGGATGGAGGAGGAACAGCTGAAGCTAAAAGCCCAGGACTAGCAGCAGCAGAAGAGCTTTCACATGAAGACGATGCAACTGGAAGGACCTTCAGGACGGCCAGAGATTTTGGTCCTTGACTGAGTGAGGTGCAGTGTTGAGCAGACCGAGGATGTTCCAGGATGCTGTGATTGAACTGTGACAGCTGCTGGACTGAGATCTGCAAACCGAAGGAATAACTAATTGTTCCTAACCCAGTGGCCAGCAAGTTGGCAGCTGAATTTATAGGACTGGCTCATCCTGTGGGATCTCTCAATTGTCCACCCACAAATGTATCAAGACTGTGACTGATGTCATCTGTGCCAGGTTGCTCTGTTCATTTCCTGCTAACAAGGCCAGCACTGTAACCCTGGCTGTAGGCTTCAGGATGCTGCTGGGCCTGCTGTGTTCATCCAGCCTCACATTTTATTACCTTGGATTCTCCAGCATCTGCAGTTCCCATTATCACACACACTGAAAGCTGTCAGGATATGAATCATGCTGATAAACTGGGAGAGTGGGAGCAGTCTTCCAAACGGGAGGATGAGGACATTGAGCAGGAGGTCTAGCACCTTCTCTATGAGGTGCAGTGTCAGGTGCGACAAGCCAGACAGGGGTTCAGTGCGGAGATAGTGGGAACTGCCGATGCTAGAGAATCTGAGATAACAAGGTGTAGAGCTGAATGAACACAGCAGGCCAAGCAGCATCAGAGGAGCAGGAAAGTTGACGTTTTGGGTTTGGACAGAGAAAATGAAGAAACGTCCAGACCCAAAACGCCAGCTTTCCTGCTCCTCTGATGCTGCTTGGCCTGCTGTGTTCATCCAGCTCCACACCTTGTTATCTCAGGGTTTCAATGCAACTCAGCTACAACTTGGTGTAGTCATCATCAATCTGCTGTAAAATTGTTGGTGCTGAATGTGCAAGAAGCTCATTTCTATTCTAAGATGCTAAATCATCTTCTGTTTGTTTGATTTCTCTTTGCTTTTAGTGTTTGCAAATAAAAGTGAACACTTTGAAGTGATTAAATGCTTTCCTGTATGTGATGGCCCCACATGGATCAATGATAAGATACTGGGCTATAGTGGGCATTGGGGAAAGAATGGTAGTGGCTTAGGAAGTGATTAAGGCTGATGAGTTGTCTGGCCGGGTGCATTAACAGCAATAGATGTAGAGATGTGCTACTGTATGTGTAATGATGTGTCAGCCATGCCGCCTATGTGCCCTGAGAAGCCTTGGTTTGTAGCTGTTGTGCCACTATGTTCAACAGTGGAGGGCAACTCCAGACTGCCAATCCCTTGTTCACTTACATGACTGAGGTACCGAGATGCTGACAGCACCAGGGACATCAGTGTATCCAAGGCTATCCTAGCAGTGGACAGCTACACTGGGTAGGAAATTAGGAGTAGCATTGAAGAAAAGGGGCACCAGAAGAGTGTGGTAGGTCATTACGAGGAGAGTTTGGGATTCTCACATAGGTAGGCCTCACTGAAAGAAATCCTCCATGATGAGCAACAAAAGCGGCACTTTGTTAAAATATGTTATATTGAGCTCCTTGAAGCTACCAGAATTTTCATAAAATTCTAAATAGTTCACTGTCGGTTTTAGGGAAGAAGATCTCCTGTCCACACCCAGCTTGGCCTATATGTAATTCCATACCTAAGTTCATGTTTGGAATCCTGCAATACGCGTATGTTAGTTCAGCTAGGCATGGTCTCAAGGAAACCTTGCCCGTTAACTGTCACTCATTGTTTGAATAGTGCATTCTCTGTGGTAACACCTCAACAATCAGTCAATTTCCCAACCATTCGTCACTGTCACATAATATAAAAATGTTGTTTTTCCTTTACATTGATATTTCTTGTGAATTGTCCCGATGAATGTAAGACAAATGTTTTGACAAATTTGTTTTCTTTTCTTTTCAGCAATAATCAATTCCTGGACTTCCAAGTGATTGTTTAATTTTTGAGTCCCCTACCGATGTACTGTGAGTGGCTGTACACATCAAGCATAGCTTTGGTTAAATAAGTCAGCTAGCCACCACCTCCCAAGGGTAATTCGAGATGGACAATAAAGGTTGGCTTCGCTGGAAAGCTCCACAATCTAAAGAAAACAAAATCATTGTAGTCGATAATAGAAATGGGTACAAATTTATCCATTATTTCATATCAGCAATGCAACCATTGTCCAAAGCTTATTTTACCATGACTCTGATGGGAGAAATTTTCTTGGGTAGTCAACTCCGCAAACCATACTGTTATGATTTTAAATGATTTTATTCAATCACCAAAATTATCAATTTTCTCCCCCATTATGAGCGTCCAGAATCAAAGGATTTTCACCAGGTTCCTTTCATAAACTCAAAAACAACTTACTTATTATAAACAAACATTCTTTAAACAAGCGGAAAAACTAGCTAACAAGTAACCTATAATCTAGAACTAAACTATCTTTTTTTAATTGAAAAAAAAATGTTCCCACTGTAAGCAAGACAGTACAGTTCAGCAGCAGTTACATAGTTTTGAGCCAAAGGGGAAAAAGCCCTTGTGGGTCAAGGTTCCAAAATTAAAGAATGAAGTGGGATGACTTCTCAGAGCTCCCTGACTTTGCTGTGAATGAAATAAACTATCATTGTAACATTTTGAATGTCAGGATTTATGTCATAGTCATAGAGAGTGATAAATGGGCACTTTTTCACATTCTTAAGAATGTATCGCTGACAGAGTGAGAGAGAGAGTGATCTGTTCAACTGGTCTGCTATGAGGTTTCTTCTTCTTTTTTCAAGACAAAGACAGACTTGCTTAATGTGCATTTTGGAGATCTGCTCATTCTACAGACATTCCCAGGTTTCCTGGATAAAATACTCCAAAAAAGTGTCACTAGGCAACCTTAGGTACATAGACCCATCTCTTCCAAACCACATTTAAGATTTGCTTACTTCCTTTCTAATGTTATTTTATTTTACAGAAATTAGCACTGAGATACAGCTTGCATTACTTTTGAACAATTCCAAGACTTCAGATGTCACTTCAAAAACTTGGGAAGCAATTTTCTTAAAATTATGAATATCCTACACAATTCCACACTCCAATTCCTCAAGCTCATTAAATATGGACATGTATTCTTAACAATTTAAGCATAATACCTGCAAGGAAGGAAGTGTACATACTAGATGGATTGAATGCATTGTCTTGAGCAGTAGTTTAAATAACACAGGTATTGAGAGAGTTTCACCCTGAATCTTCATGAGTTGGATCTAATTGTCACCCATGCTAAACTCAATGAGTTATAGGATGTCATTGCAGGATGAAATTAATGTTTTGGGACTGTTTTTCTATTCAGAGGGAAAGATTATGATGGGTAGTGGCTTTTGCATCTTGGTTTTGACAATGCCCAACAGTTTCTTCATCCAACTGTAATCTCCCATTTCTGTCACCTCCAGCAGGATGCTATGATCAGAAACATATTCCCTTTCTCCCTTGTCAGCATTCCGTAGGAACCATTCTCTCTAAGACACCCTGGTGCATACCTACTCTATTCGCAACACCACCTCGCATCCCATTACACCTTCTCCTGCGATCACAGAAGGTGTAATACCTGCCCATTTACTTCTTCCCTCCTTGCTAACCAAGGCTCCAGACTGTCCTCCCAGGTTAAGCATCTGCACTTCATTCAATCTAGTCTACTATATTTGCTGTTCACAATGTGATCTCCTCTACAGTGGGTGGATGAAACACAGACTGGGCAATTCTTTGCAGAATAGTCATTTTCTGTCTGCAAAACTGACCCTGTGCTTCCACTTGCCTGAAAGCAAACCACCACCACCAAATTCTCACACCAACATTCCTGTCGCACGCCTGCACCAATGCTCTAGCAAGCCTCAGCACAAGCTTGATTATCAACATTTCATTTTCTATTTGGGGACCCTGCTGCCTCAGCTAGAGAACTATAACTTTAAAGCATGATTACACCCTTCCATGTTTTTACCCACTACTATACCCTTGTCCTGTCATGTCATAGGTTGCTTTCAGCATGGTCACCCTTTCTTGTCTGTTCTTAGCCCTCATTAGCACTTAATTAGCTCCTCTTTCATCTGGTTTACTGTCAGTAATTCCCTTGCCTGCTTACCCATTTCCTATGCCTCTCTCTCTCTCTCTCTCCCTCTCTCTCTCTCTCTCTTTCTCTCTCTCTCTCTGTCTTCCCCCCCTCTGCCATCCCTGGCTCCATCTCCACCGATCTACTCATCTCTCTCCTCACTCATCCAACTCTGTTTTCACCATTAAAAAAAATCACTTTTCCAAACTGCTATCAGTTCTGCTCAAGAGTCGCTGGACTCTAAGTGTTAACTCTGTTTTCTCTGCCTTGATACTGCCCCTGCTGAGTTTCTCCAGGAATTTCTGTTTTTTGGTTCTGTTTCAGTCCACCCATGCTAGGTGTGGGTAAATTTAAGGAAGGATTTAAAACTAGAAGCAGAGGGCTATGGAGAGAAATGTGAAACTTTGTACCAATGGAGCTGAGATGTCAAGAACTAAAACCACTCAGCTCCATCAATATTACTTCCCAGAAAAGAAATCGTAAATATGATTAATGAACTCTCAAGATAAAATATGACAATGTGTGCAGCTATGTGAAAAAATATAATTTGACAAAAATATAATTATTTCCAAGAATTTTTAATGGAAAGCCAGTTTACTGTTGCATTCTTTAGCTAAGCGACATTTTGCACATCCTTATGTTCACTTCTTTTGAGAGCTTATTGTGAAGTTGTCTGATCTATTTACCAAAACAGTTTAGAGAGAAACATAAGACTGCTGAGCCAGTGAACATTTGTTGGTCTGATATGCTAAGGATAATATTTAATTCCCCTTTCGAACTAACAAATGGTTTAGAATATTAATCAGTACATCAAGTCTTGTGCTGATATAGCCCAGTTAATGTCTGTTCTGTTATGAATATTAATCACACTTATTTAATCTCCTTATCAACTGTTTTGGATAAAGACCCTTGATCTCCAAAGGTAATCAAACAAAACTTCAGAAAATTCATCCTTCCTGTTTTAATTCAACTTGATGTGCTGCTGCACAAAACAACAATTGCATCCGTGATAGGAAAATGTCCCAATGCAGTTTGTAGAAATTTAATTAGATAAAAACTGACATTGTGTCAAAAAATGAGTTTCGGACAAATGTGTTTGGTTTTCAGGAATAACTTTGAATGGGCGAGAGTGAGACAGAGAGAAAGAGATAGTGAGGGAGAGATAAAAAGAAGGACTGTCAGTCATGAAATTCCAGAGCTTAAGGACATGATAGCTGAAGAAATTTGGGCACTGGTAGAGTGAAGGACATTGGAGAACACAAGGGGCCAGAATTGGAGGAACACCGAGTTCTTAAAGGGATGTCATGCAGGAGGAGACAACAGAAATGGAAAGGTGTCGAGCATTGAATGAATGTTTAAAATTGGTGGATTGGGTTGCAATGTTGATGTTACAAAATTAGAAAAATGTGACAACTAAACAAAACCCATTAGCAGCAAGCCATATGATTGGCTGATTGGCGTGTTTTGCTGGTACTACTTGAGGAATAACTGTTTGCCAAGAACAAGGAAAACTCCTTTAATCATCTTTGAACAGAGCAACAAGACCTTTTGCAGTCACCTGCTAAAACAGGCAGAACCTTCGTTTAACATTTCAGCTTAAGGTCAGCACCACTATCAAATCAGCACTGCCTCCACTGCAGCTAGCAGTTTAGATCATGTGCTTAGGACCAATAAAAGGATTTGAATTATACCTGAACAACATGTGGGTGCCTATGTATGAACCAACATTTAATAAAAAAATGGCCTCCATCTAGTCTAAAGTGAGTTTGGTAGTTTAGTAGATACCAAAGTGTGAAGCTGGATGAACACAGCAGGCCAAGCAGCATCTCAGGAGCACAAAAGCTGACGTTTTGGGCCTAGACTCTTCTCTTAACTCTGGGTAAATCCTGCTACTTGTATCTAAAACAGTTGTGTGAGTTCTCCGAACTTTGCGCCATTCATCTCAAAGTCATCCACAAAGAGACAGGTTCAAACAAAAGATTATCAAGTAAAAGAAGGATTGGAAGAAAACAGACAATGAGAGACACTTTGATGGCATTAACTGTTTAGAATTCCTAGTACACCTTAAGAGAGGAGGGAAAGAAGATGTCAATAAACATTCTGAATGAATTATGAAAGTGATGCTGTGAGTTGTAGACCTCAGAAAATGAATTAGTTCTGGTAATGCCACCTGTAAAAAGGAAGAAATGGAATGCCAGCTGAGGAGCATAAATAAACACATGAAATATTTGTTTCATGTTTTTCAGTTAAACTTTATGAGTAGAAATTTAGGATAGAACTGAGGAATTTAATATAAAATGACGTGTTGATTTCATTATTTCTGGAACAGCATTAAAGGATATGTTAATTCTTCGGGACAACTCGGATTTTAATTAGCTGCCATCAATCCAATTACATCAGTGCAAAACAATAAAGGCATTTCTGTCGAATACAAATTGTCTGCAATTCCTTATTGGTGTAAGATACTAATTTAATCACTAGCCAATCAGAAGTCTCAACTAACTGATTTCATTGCTAAGGTTGTGTTCTTCTCATAACCCTCAAGCCACCCCACACCCCATGCCTTTCCTGAAGACGACTCCTGGTTAGAATACAGTCCTTTAGCATGCCAATATTTTATGCAAGTGACTATGATTCAAGTGATTCAATGTGAATTTTTTTTTCATATCTAAGTCTTGACTGTCAAGTTGAAGTAAACTACTGAACCCGACGTGCTCTCAACTAATGTTCACACAAGCACTGGATAAGGACCAAGAACAGGAATATTGGCCAGTTTCCCTCTCCTTTGCCATGAACTGCTGAAACTGACTATATTTTACTGTAGTGTTCAAATGAAATCAGCTAATTTGAAGTGAAACTAATCTGTAATGTTCAGGCATTGCATGAATGGGCAGAAAGATCACAGCTTATATCAAGCACAGTTTTGTTTCTATCAACAAACATGAATGCAGCACTTGAGATTATACAGAGAATGCTGTAACCATGCATCAAAGACATTTGTCATATTTACAGCAATCCTGTCATCCTGCTTACCAGACTACTACTTGGAATGAATGTATCACCTTATGAGGAAAGACTTGATAGTCTAGACCTGCAGTTTAGAAGAGTCAGAGGTGACTTAATTGAAACATTTAAGATCCTGAGGTAACTTCACAGTAACTGCTGGTCTTCATAGTGAGAGAGGATTCAAATATAGGAATAGGGATGTCTTGCTGCTTTTATTCAGGGCCTCAGTGAGGCCACGCCGAGAGTATTATGTGCAGTTTTGCTCTCCTCGTCTGAGGAAGGACATTCTTGCTCTTGAGGGAGTCCAGTGAAAGTTCACTAGGGATCTCTGGGATGGCCGGACTAACATATTAAGAAGGGTTAGATTTTCTGGGCTTGAAGTCACTGGGATTTAGAAGAATGAGGGAGGATCACATAGAAACATGTAAAATCCTGATGGAAATGGACAGGCTAGATGTGGGAAAAATATTCTCAATGTTGGGGAAATCCAGAAGTTGGAGGCACATTCTGAGAGTAAGGGGTAAGCCATTCAAGACTCAGATGAGGAAGAATTTCTTCACCCATAGAGTTTTGAACTGATGGAATTCTCTACGAAAGAAAGCTGTTGGGCCAGTTGATTAGATAAAGTCAAGAGGGAGCTGGACGTGGGTCTTGCAGCCTAAGGGATCAAGGGGTGTGGAGAGAGAGTGGGAATGGGATACTGAGATTGCAAGATGAGCCACAATCATATTGAATGGTGGAGCAAATTAGACTGGCTGAATGGCCTACCCTACAATTATTTTCTATGTTTCTAACTTGACTATCTAAATGTTGAAAGGATGCTTCTTCTTGGGGAAGAATTTAGAACAAAGTGTCATAGTTTAAAATAAAGAGCTCACCTATTTAGAACTGAGATGAGAAAACATTTTTTTCTCTCAGAGAGTTGTGAGCTTTTGGAGCCCCCTTCCTCAAAAGGCAATAGATGCAGAAATGTTAAATATGTTTTAATACAGAGGTAGATATATTCTTGATTACTACAGGGATGAAAGATTATTAGAGGTATGCAGGGCTGTAGAGTTGAGGTTAAAATCAGATTAGCCATGATCTTATTGAATGGAGAAACAGTCTCAAAGGGCTGAGTAACCTGTTCTGGTTCCTTGTTCATATGAGTATCAAGGCCTTGAAACCCAGTTTACCCATGAGACCTGCTTTTTATTCATAGTCCCTATAATAGAAAGGGTTGAGAGTGTCTGCTTTAAACTTGTGGCTTCCCAGGTGAGCCATCTGACTGGAAGACGGGTAGTACTTACTCAATTTCTCTTCAGCTAAAAGCAATGTTGCAAACTAGATCATCTGCCAGGAGTTACCATTGGAGGCTTGCAGCTGTTTGGTAGCCAGCCTGCACCAAAGTACAGCTTATTGGAAAAAAAGGGAGACTTCACCTTGGCACTTAGGTTAAAATGATCCTTCAGCAGACACATGGTTGAGTTAACAAACAAAATATTTGCAAAAGGAAAATAAATTGATTACTTTTTCAGAATAAACGTCCTCGAGGAAATGTCTGTTGGGCCTTTCAGTTAACATTCATGAAAGAGTTTTTTGAACACACATTGCTGACTTTAAGAGGAAATGAGTAAATAATTAATGTTGTGTTAGTTATCCCAGTATCTTGCTGCTTGCTGTTTGTGAGTTCTTTCTAATTTTATGTGTTGAGCAGTTTGAATTGATGGAATATTTAATTTTTAAGGAAGGAGCCTGATATAATTAAATTTATTTTATTGTGCTTTTTCAATTCAATAAAAATTAAATTGCGAAAGTCAGAGAGAATGTTAATAATTGAACATGACAGAATTGTAGAAGGACCCAATGGCAGCATTGTCAATGCAATAAAATGCCTGGACTCTTGTCACTTCAGTTCACTCTCATTTTTGAGTCAAAACGTTATTGGCCTAAAAGCAAAGTATTCCAGATGTGAGAGATCTAAAACAAAAAAAAACTGCTGGAGTAACTCATTGGGTGTGATAGCATCTGTGGAAGGAGAAATAGAAATAACGTTTTGGTCCCATGTTTGTTCTTCAAGTTCCAAAGAAGAGTTCATATTAGACCCAAAAATGTTCACTCTCCTTCTCTCCCAGATGCTGCCAGACCTGCTGAGTTGCTCCAGCAGATACTATTGTTAGTATAAACTTCATTTCAGGACTCAAGCCTATGGTCTATGCTGTCATTTCAGTGCCATAGGAGTGTTACAGTCTTATGGCTTTTTTTTTCGCACAATGTCTTAAGATCCGACCCTGTCTACATGTTCACATGAATGTAGAAGACAATCTGGCCAATATTCTTTCCCAAACTCATGTATCATATCTATAAGACATGGAGAGATATCATAAGTTGTTTCAACTATTTTCCTGTGACCTGGGAAAAGCTATATTTGTTTATTTAAATTTTGAAAAAGGATTGTGCTACATTAAAATATGGCAGTCTTTAATCAAATTGACTACAACTTCTGGGAGGAAACAGGACAAAGCTTAGACCATACTCCTGAACTTTCACACACTTGCATTGTGTGGACATCCAGTCAAACAAACGCAAATGAACAGAAGGTGATACATCTTACCAATTTGCCCTGACAAAGGGAAGTTATTGAAATTGATTATAGCCAAAATAATATGCAATACCCACCATTCACCTCATGCATATGGACAGTCAGTTGACCTGAGCCCTAAACGATTAGCCTTATTATATCAGGGGAGGTTCTAATAATCCAATTTATCTCCAAAATGCATATTGAACCCTCTGACAAGACATGATAACAAACTTATGAAGTGAAACTGACCCCTTAATGGGCTTGTCTTTTAACCATCTCATCCCCTCCTTAACATCCTCTGGTGAGGTACATGATCACTTCAGTCTGGTAAGAGCAACCCACCATTAATATAGAAGCAGTCTGCTAAGAATTGAGCAATGGCACTACAGACTTTCTTTTTCTATTTATTTGTGGGATGTCTGTGTCACGGTCTGGGCCAGCATTTCTTGCCCATCCCTAGTTGCCCTTGAGAAAGTGGTAGTGAGCTGCCTTCTTGAACTGCTGTGGTCCACCAGCTATAGGTTGATCTATAATACAATTAGGGAGGGAATTCCAGGATTTTGCCCCAGTGACAGCTATAGGTTGACCCACAATGCTATTAGAGAGGGAATTCTAGGATTTTGACCCAGCAACAGTGAAAGAACAGCAATATATTTCCAAGTGAAGATAGTGAGTAGTTTGAAGGGGCTCTTGGAGGTGGTGGTGTTCCCTAATGTCTGCTTCCCTTGCCCTTCTAGATGAAAGTACTTGTGGATTTGGAAAGTGCTGTTTGAGGATCTTTGGTGAATTTCTGCGGTGCAACTTGTGGATAAGCATAGACTGCTGCTACTGAGCATCTGTGGCCGTAGGGGTGGATGCTTATGGATGTTTGGTGAATCAAGAGGTCTGCTTTGTCCTGGATGGTGTCAAACTTCTGGAGTGTTGTTGGGGCTGCACTCATCCAGGCAAATGGGGAGTATTCCATCACACTCCTGACTTGTGCCTTGTTAATGGCAGACAGGCTTTAAGGAGTCAGGAGGTGAGTTACTCACCGCAGTATTCTGACCTGCTCTTATAGCCACTATGTTTATGTGGTGAGTCCAATTGAGTTTCTGTCAATGATAACACCCAGGATGTTGATAGTGGGGATAGTGGTTAGGTTATTTCTTATTGGTGCTGGTTATAGTCTGGCATTCATGTGGTGCAAATGTCACTCGCCACTGTCAACCCAAGCCTGGATATTGTCCAGATCTTGTTGCATTTGAACATGGACTGTTTCAGTATCTGAGGAGTCATGAATGCTGCTGAACATTGTGCAATCATCGGCAAACATCCCCACTTCTGACCTTACGATGGAGGGAAGATCATTGATGAAGCACCTGAAGATGGTTGGGCAGAGGACACTATCCTGAGGAACTCCTGCAGAGATGTCCTGGAACTGCAGGATTAGTCTCAAAATTTGTCAATGCCTGGTTTCAGGAAGAAACCATAAGTTCAACAAAAGGTAGGCCGATTCTGCGCACCAACATCTTATTGGTGCGTCTTCATCAACTCCACAAGGTATTCTTCATGTTCAACTGACTGTACCCACCTGTATTCAACTGCAAGAACAATCACAGGAGACTATATTTCTAGACTCAAGAGAAGAATCTTATGAATTTATATCCCTATCTTTAATTTATAAGTTATTCCTAACTATAGCTACCTTTCTTTGCTCTTTTCCTTTTTTCTTTTCTGTGTCCTTATGTGTGTATATGTGTTATGATAATCTTCCCCATATTAGAATGAAAAGGTACCTACTTCTCATTTGTCACTAAAGAGTTTGTTGAGGATTTGTTTTATATTGTATTCCATGAACGAAGCTTTGGAAAAACACACAATGGACTATTTTAAAATGGGAAAAAAAAGAGAAAACTTAAGAACACTTCTGCCTGTTGGTGAAAGAGAGCAAAACAAGTTCACTTTAAACTAAAATAAAAACAGAAAGCTCTGTAGAAACTCAGTAGGTATGGCAGCATTTGTGGAGAGAGAAAAACAGTTCACATTTGAAGTCTGATAAGAACTGAAAATAGTTGGAAATTTGTATTTTATGCTGTACAGTAAGAAGGAGAAGGAGCAAATGGAACAGATATTAATGGTGTTCAGAGTAAAATGCAACATGGTTGTTAATGGTGGTGAAGGGAAGACAGACATTTAAAAAGAATAGTATACCCTCCACCGCTGAGACTCTCCAGCAATTTCTGTTTATATTTAAGATTTCCAATATTTTGCATGTGTATTAATAATTCATTTTGTCTCTAACCATAATACGTGTCACTGAAAATCAACTGTTACTCATTTGTCTTTGTAGAGCCTTCGCTGATTTTTTATTATCTTTATTTTATTAATTTTGGTTTGGAGCCGTGAACTGGAAAATGTGAGCTAAGGCTGACTTATGGACAATAGCCACAGTTTGTGTTAAGAAGAAAACAGATTAAACAAGCTTTTCATCAGGTCAGACCTGGAAATTAACTGCAGGTTGTGCCTAATCAAAAGGTTCTGCAAACATTTCATCACTGGGAAAGAGTGTTATAGAGTCATACAGCACAGAAACAGATCCTTCTGTCCAAATAGTCCATGCTTAACATAATCCTAAACAAAACTAACCCTACCTGCCCAATCCTGGTCCATATCCTTCTATGTGTTTCCTATTCATGTACTTGTCCAAATGTCTTTTAAATATTGTAATTGTTCCCCCATCCGCCACTTTCTCAGGAAGTTCATTCCACATGCGAACCATTGTCAGTATAAAAAAAAGTCTCTTTTTTTAAAAAATCTCTCTCCTCAACTTAAAATTGAGCCACCTAGTCTTGAAATCCAAACGGATAGCAGAAGTTAATTAATAACAACATCAGTGTCTGGGAATTGGTGCCTGCGAGTCTGGAAAAGACTTTATGCTCAAGCTGATGGCAGATGTTGAAAGCTAACTGCCACCTCATGGAAGAGATGGTCATATGCCAGGGAGTGATGAGAATTTGAGTTGGGTTTTAGACCATGTTTAATGTGAGAAGGAATCCGGCTGCTGATATCACAGCATGAAGATTTGAAAGCTCTCTGCTTAACCTCCCTTATCAGCTGTTGGAATCCCAGAGAATAGAAAACTAAGTTATAAGTCTAACGGCCTTTATCTGAGTGAACTATAAAGGTGACCTTGATCAACATTTTCATACGTTCAACCAAGAAGCCATCATCTGTGTTTGTGGAACAACACATCATGAAAACCACTTAAGTAACCTGGTAAGTATTGTTATTTCTTTTATTTATCTCTTAACAGTGTATGTTTGTCTGTCTATCTTTTATGTGATTAGGGATGAAAACAAAGGTTTTTGTGTTAATGGCAGAGACCAATGGGATTAATTTCTTGTTTAATTTTACTCTGCTAAAGTTATTGTACTTTTAATAAAATTGTTAAGTTTGTGATACGAACCAGAATTGATTATTCGCAGAGTCTGGGATTGATTTTTTATAAATATATGGTGAGGAACCATTGGGGTAAATTTTGAGGGTTTTTGAAAGCTTTAATATTACTGCATTGCACATAGAGGGAGAAAGGTTGATTTGATTTTGGCTGTCTGTCTGCCTATCATAACAATTTCATTAAGAGTTAATTTACCCAGCAACAGTGAGTGTTGGAGAGTCAAAGGTAATAGTTTAATCTTCTTCTCTAAAACAATTATAGTCTTCAAAACCATTGAAAATGTAATTGAATATCATCAGCATGCAAGTGTATAGGCATAGCTTGGTGTATAATCCTGTACTTATCCAGATTACTGTTAATTCACTTAAACATCTGAGTGCACCATCAAACTTTAATTTGTAATTTATATCTAAGGAAATCTCCACAGACTTCACTGTTCTAATCAGAGAGGTGAAACATATGGTAGCTTTTGCTCATGATAATATTCTGTGCCCCTGCTTATGTAGGCAACCGGTAATGGTAGATACTTGCTCAACCTGATAGAGTAGCCTGATTGTCATGAACAACCGCCAGTTGGGGTGACTCCTGTCCCTGCGTCCACACACCAATCAGGGAAGGAGGAAGTTACTAGAAAAAGGGGTGAACAAGTAATAAGTAAATAGAACACTTTAGTTAAGCATAAAATGTTGGAAATGCCCATTGCAAAGGATTCGTCAAGACAGGACATTTGTTCTGAGCATACAGTAGGCTTTTTTTAAAGAAAGAGTTCAATAGCATGAGAAAAATAGACACTGGACAAGTACTTCAAGACAATTAAAATATTGTGCATTTATTGGAGTCAATTACATGCATTAGCAAATTGTATAAAGCCGGCTTCCTGATCCTTTTAAAATTGTATTATCATGCATGACGTATATTATGACTTTATCAGATTATTCTAATTTAAAGGAATAGAAATTCAAATAAGGAGAAATGGTTTTAAATAACAACGTAAGTGTTCTTTTTCACATTCTTACAACAGAAAAGAATGGCATATAAAAGGAGAACTAATAATAAAAATAATCATAATAGTGATCGCAGATTCCGAGTTTATGTAGAATACTAACTGATACAGCTGTGCTGGAATAAGACAGTTCAAAAACTGAAGGTTGAAAGCTGAAGTGAAAGAGAATTAGAGTGGAAAATGAGAAATTATAAGTCGAATCAAGCAAGGGATCCATTTTAATCCAATGAAATGGGCATTAGTGTACTCATCATATCTACTTCATCTTAAGGCTTTTGTTTTGGAGTAACAGATGTGACAGCATGCCGGAAGCTATATTTATTCACACACAGGGCTCCCTTCTTTGATAGAAAGAAGGTGTCCACACTTTACACCTTTTCATTGAGGAAAGTGCTGTGGAGGCAATTAATCCCCGTGGCCTCCCCGTGACAATACACTGAACAATCAGGGCCTACTCGCCTTATTTGAATTTAGTGTGGTCATTATGCCAATTAACAGTTCCTGTTAACCCATAGCCCTGCAAAGAAGCTGCCTCTTCTTATACTATACCAATTGTTGTTTTCTTCCTAAGGCTGATTTTGCACTGATTCAGATGTGATAAGTGCGAGATGAAAAACTTAAATTTCATTATAGCAATAATTAAGTTCTGTTCAATCAGAGTTGATACGAGGAGCCCTGATTGAGAAGTCTTAGAGAATGAAAAGTTTCAGTGGGACAAGTGTGGTGAAAATGTTTCCACTCAGGGTGGCTTTCAGAAATAGGAGCCATTAGTGTAAGGTAATCATGAATTAGAACAATAGGGAATTCAAAAGAAAGGGCTTTACCCAAAAAATATTGAGAATATGAAATTTATGACTATATAATTAAGGCAAATAGAATAGTTGCAATTAAGGGGGAGATACACAAGTGCATGAGGGAGAAAGGAATAGAAGTTTATTCTGGTACAGTGGGATTAAGTAAGGTGGAAGGAGGCCTTTATGAAGCATAAATGTTAGCATAGAATATTTGGATCAAATGGTGTGTTTCTATACTGTACATTCTATTAAAAAAGAGCCATAGAAAAACTTACCTCAAAGAAGGAGATATTGAGCCAATTGAGTCTATACAGGTTCTCTGCACAGCAATCCAGTTAGTTCCTCTCCACTACTCTATCCTCATCGCTCTGTAGCTTTATTTCCTTCAAGTGCCCATCCAATAATTTTGAAACAATTGATTTTATTTTTCATATATGGGAATCACTGACAGGATCAGTGTTTTTCATCTATCCCTAAATGCCCTTGAAATGACTACCTTGCAAGCCCAACTCAGAGGGCATTTAAGAATCAACCACATTGCTGTGGATTGAATCTGGAGTTGTGTGTAGGGCAGCCCAAGTACGTAAAGCACGTTTCCCTTCTAAAGTACATTAGTGAACCAGATGGGTTTTTACAATATTTAATGATGCTTTCTTAGTTATTTTTCACACCAGTTTTATAATCCAGATCGAATAATTTAATTAAAATTCAGCAGCTCCCAAGGTGGGATTTGAATCAATGAGGCCAGGCCATTAGCCTGGGACTCTGCTTTACCAGTCTATTGGCCATGCAATTTTGTACTCCTCTATTAAATCTCCCCTAAATTTGCTCTGCTTCAAGAAGATCAATATCAGCGTTTCTAATTTAACCGTGTAGCTAAAATTCCCGCAACCTGGAACCATTCTGGTATATCTCCTCTTGCATTGTCTTCTGATGGCTTATATTTTTCCTAAGTCTGGTGACCAGAACTTGACTGAATGCTCCAGTTAGGGTCTAAGTAAAGCTTGACAGAAATTCAGCACAACTTCACTGTTTTTGTACTTAATGTTTTTACTTATGACAGCCATTCCACGTGTTTTGCTAATTGCTCTCTTGATACATCCTGCTACATTCAACGAAAAATGAATCTGCCCCTGCAATAATTTCTGCATACTCTTTAGAACAGACCAATTTAATTTATATTGCATCTCTCTATTCCTTTAGCTGAAATACATCACCTCAAGCTTCTCTGTAGTAAATTCCATCTATCAGTTTGTAATAATGGCCTGTGTCCAAATAGTAATTTTTAAAAGATATGTGTATCCATATATGCACACATCTTGAACTTTTAAACAGCGCGCAGTCTGCTAAGAAAAAGGTGCATGAGTACAACAGCAACAATATTGCATCTGCAAGAAATAGGGACTCAAATAGGGTCATTCAGCCTGGCAAATTTTCAGAGAGTGGTCACATGGCCCTGTTTGAGCTTAGGATAAGACAATTGTGTTATTGAATTAGTTAGAACGAATTTGATTTGTCTGATGTATAACAGTCATCATTCTCTTTCTTTCTCTGCAACTCCTCTCAGCAAAGTGTGTGAGCTGAAAGCCCAACCAAAGTCATCTTTACCACTCACAGAGGATTCATGGAGAGAATTTGTTCGAATTGATCACATCCCCAGCATACAAGTTGCAGGTATTCCAGGAAGACACCTAGTGCCAACAGCTTGTGTGTGAAGTATAATGTCAGATTCAGAACAGCATTCACAACTATTCATGACTTTTCATATTTCATTATTTTAGCGATTACTTCGCCAAAGTAAATTCAATTTAACACCTACAGAGTTTAATAATTTTGTGTGCATTACGTCAGTTTTATTTTCAGAAGGAATTATAAATGCATATATTTATACTATCCAAACTGTTTGCCAATAATCTTATCATCTTTATTTGAACGAGTTTTCTTTTGGAAATAAACCAGTTGTTGATAAAGAAACTCACCTGACTTGTTGCTTACACCAAACTTAATAAAGGCTGGGACCTATAAAGTTGGCATCAGCAACCTGGTTAAATTTAAAATTTATTGTGAAAAAAAGAGATGTAATACGTGCAAAAGAAATAGTGCATCCCCTACAACAAGGGGTGTAAAACTTGTCTGTCCTTTCTACCAGATTACCTTTAACATGTTTTAAGCAATTCATATTCAATCAATATCAATATTTGCCACTCCTCTCAGTTGGTATTATGCTAATATTTTGAAAATGCATTCTATTGCACAATCCCATTAATTTTTATAGAAATAATAAGAACTGCTGGTGCTGGAGTCAGAGATAACTAAATGTGGAGCTGGAGGAACACAACAGGGCAGACAGCATCAGAGGGGCAGGAAAGGGGATGTTTCGGGTTGGGACCATTCTTCAGAAAATTGATTCATATATGGTTTAGCAAACAAAAAATGGTTCTAACATTGACCCTTGGGGAAAACCATTGCCTCTCATATCCTTCAATCTAAAAATTATCTATTTTCACAACTTACTGGTTTCTGTCATTCAGTAACTATATTATCCGCTTCAACACAGACCCTCCTATTCCATTAGCCTTGATTCTGTTAATCCATCTTTGTGTGGTATTTTGTCAAAGCTTTCTTAACGTTTTACATGAGAAATGAAAATCTTCTTTTAGATGAGAAGCATTTTTCCCATTAGTATTATTCCTATCACTTGATCTGTTTGATCTGTTTAAGGGACTCGGAAATGTAATTCTGCAATGCACAAATATTATTTCAGCAAGACAGCAGTGAACATTTAGGTTTTCCTTTTGGCGGTGGGCAATAAAGAGTGACCCAGGAGAGGGAAAATAAGGAGAGGAGGTGCAATCAGAAGCTCGCCGAAACCTTATTTCAAAACATGCTACTGTCGAAGGAGTTACTTCTTTCAATAAAGAGTGACCCAGGAGAGGGAAAATAAGGAGAGGAGGTGCAATCAGAAGCTCGCCGAAACCTTATTTCAAAACATGCTACTGACGAAGGAGTTGCTTCTTTCAATTCGCTAAGCATTTTACTTTTCATTTGATCACCTTAATATTTGGGCATAATTTTCCTATTTTCAGTAAACTGTTTTGTTGAGTGTGATTCACAGCACCCGATGCCCTGAGCTCAGAGCGATATTTTCTCATGCACTCTTCTGTTTTTCATCTTATGAAGATCTTAGATGTCTTTCTTGGGGAAGTAAGTTGTCTGAGAGATACCAGTCCTCACTAATGCCAGGACTTTCCAGTGTTCATGTCACTGGTGCCATTTTTAAAGCACAGCATTTCAGACCCTGAAAGCCAGGAATTGTGTTCCAGTCTCTACTTTCAAGACACGGCCCAGCGGAAGGGAAAGCTCACTGTCTGATTTGCAGACTGGGATTTCGCGGTCTTGATGGGCAGGGAGATGGAGAGGAGGACAGTCCTTTTACCTGCAGACTGCCACAGGAGCCTCACCATAACACTACATCAGCCCAAACCCAAATTGCAACAGTGCTGTGTCCCAGGTATAGCGGGATATCTAACAGTACAAGAGGAAGCTGAATGATCTTCTCTGCTCTGCAATAGGAAGTGTCATATTTTTTCTCTGCTACCTCACATTCATGGGTCACCACTGACTCTAACTCTGCAAATGTCTCTCACCTACAACAATAACTATTGCGTGCATCATGTCCACTCAGAGGCTTTTACCCATTTCATCATTTCAAACTCCTAACCCTTCCTTCACTTTAAAAAACAACAATTATTTTCATTCCCTCCATATTTCCCACCATTCCATGCAGAGCAGGGACAATTCTTCCCTTTGTGTTGATACAGTTTCATTTCAACAATTCGTCAACAGTCTGCAGTACAGTCGTGGATCTAAATCCTTGCACAAGTCACAGGCAATAATAATATAATAACTTGTTGAGATTAACCTCCCCCAATGATCGCCTATGAGGAAGTCGTCCTTTAAAATCCCAGTGTCTTGTAAATTACATCTAAGACTACAGAATATAGGAAGGAGATAAAAATGTGATTTTGTGGATAAGGCTAACTAAGGTTTTATTTAATTTAACTAGATAATGGATTTTTCTGTACAGCATTGGACAGAAACCAAAAATTTTGGAGTGGAATCAAATTTTCATTTCCAAGAAATAGGATTATATGATCTACTCAGACTGCACATTCCTTGAACATTTTAAATCCTTTCTTATTTTAAAGGTGGTTTAATGAATTTATTTCAACTGCAATCTCGGTCATATTGACAAATATCGGTGTTATTCTAGAGAGTAATATCCAAGCAACATAGTCCAGAGGATCTGACCCTCTCCCTCCAGAGAGGGAAAGGAAGATGGTAAGTAATCACCTGATAGAAGTATTTAAGATTATGAAATGGTTTGATAGGGTAGACACAGAGAAACTGTTTTCACTTGTATGGAGTCCAGCACCAGAAATCACCAAAGAATGCAACAGGGAATTCAGGGAAAATCTTTTACCTAAGGAATAGGAAGAATATGAAATATGCTACCACTAAGGTGAATGGCACTGATAAATTTGAGGGGAAACTAGGTAAGTGTATGAGGGAGGAAAGAACAGAAAGATAAGTTCAAAGGGTTAGATGAAGAGGTGTGGGAGGAGGATCATGACAATAGCCGAGACAAGTTGGGCCAAATGGCCTGTGTCTGCACTTTATTCTCAGCCCAGCATTAATCTGCAATGCAGCCTAATTTTACATGGCCAATCAAACATGAATCCTGCAAGGCACATCGTAACAAAATTGATGAACAACTATAAATTTATTTCAGCTGACTTCAGTCAAATAGTGCTGAAGGAGGAAAACAGCTTCAGGTAAAAAATGAAGGAAATAATAAAGTAACCTCCAAATGGTTAGGGTTTAATTTGCCCACATTTTCCTGGCAAAGTATTTTTCTCAGTGAGATTTATCATGGACAATGACATATGTTGACATTTCTCCTGCAAAATTCCACTGTTTACCTCAGCAATAATACAACTGTCCTGTGTGGTGCCCAGCTCATGGAATCATTTATAGAAGAGATGGAAGTGTTCACTGTCATCAGGACTTTGTGATGTTTCTGCTTCTTCCATATATAAACCATCGCTACAATCCATTTCAGGCACTACAAGCCACAAACTGCCTTGCTCAGTGTACTGTTTCACGATCATCACTGAGGGCATGGTGCAGAAAGGTAGGTCAGCCCTTTGCATTGCCAACAGGCACCTGGAGGTCATGGTCGAAGGGGTGGAGGAAAGGAGACGCCTCAGTATTACTGTGAATCAGCTGCTTATCATAAAAGACTTCACTATACAATACTCAGACGTGTGCAGCAAAACAGAAAGTGCTGGAGAAACTCAAGAAGACTGGCAGCATCTATAAAGAGAAAAAGAGAATTAATGTTTCAATTCCAGTGATCTTTCATTTGAGTTCTGATGAAGAGTCATATTAGACTTGAAATATTAATTCTGTTTCTCACTCCAAAGATGCTACCTGATATGTTGAGTTTCTTCAGCACTTTTGGTTTTTGATTCGGGTTTCCAGCATCTGCAGTTCTTTGCTTATATATCATGTGATGTCATATTTTAATTGAACTCTGTAAAGCCATTTAACCTCAGTCTGATGTTACTGCCCTGTCTGCTTTCTCCTGAACAGTGAGGAAGACCTGTAAAGTGCACAGATATGAAGGTAAAATTACCTGAAGCTATCACATGTACAATCATATAGGTTAGAAAACATTTATTTAGCAACTGAAAAGTTTAAGGAGACAGAAATAACCAGGGCTGCTTGCCATAAAGCCAACATCAAGTCACACAATGAAATGAAGTCCAAACTCAGCACATTCATCCTGGAAATAGGCTTCAGTTATGTTCTGTCTGGGCTTTTGTGCATTACAGTGTCTTGAATGTCTTTGGATGTCCCTCCCAGTTAATGTCTTGATCCTCATCCTTAAATCAAAGGACTGTTCTCAATCTCCCATTTCCTGACCATTTAGGACACTCCCACTTTGTCGACCGCAGTTGTGAAGGGAGAAGCATAGGACAATAACGAAGCATAGCCCTTCAGGCTATACCACAACATTCTGCAGGAGTGGCCCAGGCATTAATCTGAGGATTTGTAAAGAACGTGTTTGGAATGGTAGCCCATAGCTCATAGCCAAGGACTTTAAAGCAGGCAAGAAGGTGTGAGTTCTCCCATGTGTAAAAGTTGGAATTTCCCTGGAATTTCCCAGATATTCACGCATGGACTTCCAAAATCTAATGCTGATGCCTGTAGAAAAGCTATGCATTAATGGAGCAGGTGAGACTTAAATGCAGGCCTCTTGGCTCAGAGATAGGGACAGTACCACCATGGCACAAGAACCTTCAGTGAGATTATGCTGATAGCATAAACCAGTGAAGCCTCCCGAAGGCCCTTTTCAGTTGTACATTTAATAAGCATACCAATCATCACAGTGTGCTTTGTACATCGCAAACTAGAACATTAAAATAACCAACAGCAAGTAAATAAAATTATGCATGGTAAGGAACAGTTAATAGAAAAGAATCTGTTCCATATGAAAAAACATGTTCACTTTAAACTTCAGCCGAGAGCACAAGACAATGAAGCAGGAAAGGAGAAGTGTGTTTACAAAGTAGTTCCAATGAATTAACCTTGGAAGACAAAAATCAGAAAAGTTTTCCTTCTCTGATTACTTTCCACTGACATATGAATTTAAATGGTTTCTTTGCTCATTTATGTCATGGTTGTAGCATTTATTCTTCAATACAGAACTTTAGCAAAAATTAGAGACTGCTTTTCTGCCAGTCAGAACATTGTACAGCATCATTAACTTATTAGAGATAACAAAGTGTGGAGCTGGATGAACACAGTGGCCATAGGCCCAAGCTATGCCTGTCTCTTTGTAGGTAATGTGGAACAGTCCCTCTTCTGCACCTACACAGGCCCTAAACACCACCTCTTCCTCCGTTACATTGATGACTGTATCAGCACTGTCTCGTGCTCCCAAGAGGAGCTTGAACAGTTCATCCACTTCACCAACACCTTCCACCCCAACCTCAAGTCCACCTGGACCATCTCCAACACATCCCTCACCTTCCTGGACCTCTCTGTCTCCATCTCAGGCAACCACCTAGAACCCGGTGCCCATTTCAAGCCCACCCACTCCCACAGCTACCTGGAATACACCTCCTCCCACCCACCTTCCTACAAAAATTCCATCCCCTATTCCCAATTCTTTTGCCTCTGCCGCATCGGCTCCCAGGATGAGGCATTCCACTCCTATACATCCCAGATGTCCTTGTTCTTCAAGGACCGCAACTTTCCCCCCCACAGTGGTCGAGAACGCCCTTGACCATGTCTCCTGCATTTCCCGCAACTCATCTTCACACCCCGCCTCTGCAATAACTGCCAAAATAGAATCCCCCTTGTCCTCACATACCACCCCACCAACCTCCGGATACAACGCATCATCCTCCGACACTTCTGCCATCTACAATCCGACCCCGCCACCCTAGACATTTTTCCATCCCCACCCTTTTATGCCTTCCGGAGAGACCACTCTCTCCGGGACTCCCTTGTCCACTCCACACTTCCCTCCAACATCACCACATCTGGCACTTTCCCCTGCAACCGCAGGAAGTGCTACACTTGCCCCCACACCTCCTCCCTCACCCCCATCCCAGGCCCCAAGATGACTTTCCACGTCAAGCACATGTTCACCTGCACATCTGCCAATGTGGTATACTGCATCCGCTGTACCCATTGTGGCTTCCTCTACATTGGGGAAACCAAGCAGAGGCTTGGGGACCGCTTTGCAGAACACCCGCGCTCGGTTCACAGTAAATAACTGCACCTCCTAATCGTGAACCATTTAAACGCCCCCTCCCGTTCCTCAGACGACATGTCCATTCTGGGCCTCCTGCAGTGCCACAATGATGCCACCGGAAGGTTGCAGGAACAGCAAATCATATTCTGCTTGGGAACTCTGCAGCCCAATGGTGTCAATGTGGATTTCACAAGCTTCAAAATCTCCCCTCCCCCCACCGCATCTGACCTATCCCCTCCTTACCTCCCCACCCATACTCTCCTCTCCACCTATCTTCTCCTCGATCCACGTTTGGTCCGCCTCCCCCTCTCTCCCTATTTATTTCAGAACCCTATCCCAATCCCCTTTTTCTGATGAAGGGTTTAGGCCCGAAACGTCAGCTTTTGTGCTTCTAAGATGCTGCTTGGCCTGCTGTGTTCATCCAGCTCCACACTTTGTTATCTCGGATTCTCCAGCATCTGCTCTTCCCATTATCTCTGATCATTAGCTTATTACTCAAGTTGATATATATGTGTGCTTATTGTCCAGCCTTTATAACCCATAGAGCTCCAGTGCAGCACTGTTTAGCCTGGGGTGAGAGTAAAAGTTAACTTCAGTTGAGAGGCGGGGGGAGCGTGTGTTTGGGTGGCGGCAGTGGCTAGTAATTTGAAATCCTAGATTAACCCCTTGTGGACATGTGTTTGGATCCTACCATGGCAGATGGTGGAAATTTGAATTCAGTAAAAATCTGGAATTGAACAAAAAGTTAGCCTAATGATACCATGTAAACATTATTGATTGTTATTAAGAAAAAATCAGGTTCACTAATGCCTTTTAGGAACGTTACCTGCATATAACTCCAGGCTCACAGCAGTGTAGTTGCTTCTTAACTACTCTCGGGACAATTCATGATGGGCAATAAATTGGGGATGGTCTTAACTAGTGATACTCACATACCGTGAAAGAATTAAAAAATGTTGGTTAATATAATATCTTATAGGAATAGTATTTGCCTCCATTTGATGAATTGACAGTGTGGAATAACAGCTACCTGTTTTTTTATAGGTGCTATAGCTATTTATTCAAGACAGGATACTCACTGGGGAGGACTTCTCCCATTGAAAGCAAGCAAAAGACAATAGCACCTGTCATGTTGAATGATGGGGTTGGTGTTTCTTTAATAAAATTATAAAATTGCTTTGTTTCGTTTTGTGTTTTGAGACTTGCCCTAGATACAGCTGGTTGCTAATTAAGTGATGCAATTGTTTATTCATTCACAGAATGCCTGTTCCACTGGCAAGTTCAACATCTATTGACCATCTTGAATTATCTTTTGTAGACGGTGAGCTGCCTTCTTGATCTGCTGCAGTGCACGTGGTGTAGTCACTGTCAAAGTACTCTTAGGTGAAGATTAGGTATGGATTGCAGGATTTTGACCCAGCAACAGTAAAGTAATGTCAATATTTTTACGAATCAGGATGGTGTGTAGCTTGGAGTGGAGTTTGAAAATGGTGGTTTTCTGTGTATCTGCTTTCCTCGTCCTTCCAGGTGGTAGAGATTGTACATTTCATGGGTGGTGTTTCAAGACGCCTTCGCAATTACGTTTGATGTGATTAGTCATGAGCTTAATTAGAAGGTGACAGTCATCCTCATCTGTGTATTTGAGAGAATATCTGCTCATCCAGAAATATGAAAGACATCTGCATAGGGAGATGCATTTACCAAACAATCCATTTGGAATGTTAGACCTGAAGAAGGAAAACTGCATTAGCTTACAAAGGCAGAATATTTGGTTTTATAAGGAAGGTCCTATAATTATGTGATATTTATAGCTAGTTGGTCAAACAGAAAATTCATATTCATCTCTAGTGTAGTTTATTAGTTTTTGTCTCTTACACTTGCTGCAGTTGCCCGGAGATTTCAGCTTGTACAATAAGATAGAGGCATGATTATTGCCTCTCAGGGGTTTCACCCTTCAGACTTTATAGTATTCCCAGGTGCCTCCAGAGGCAGCAGAACTACTACAGAAACACAAACAGCTACCTTTTGTCACAGAGTGTATCATTAATTTCTTTCCACTTTCTTTATTGGGCTAAGAGTATTATTTTCCTGTTTTTAGCCAGACCAATCTTCCACATTCAGTAATGGTTTAGGGCTCAGGATAAAATATGTAACAAGCAACTTTTACTTCACCTTACATAGGCATTCACAACACAGACCATATAAATACAACTTGAAGTTATTAGTAATAGCTGTAATGTCACTTACCATATATGGCTGTATTTCCATTGAGAAGGTTTCTGCTGTGATCTTTGAGAAAGAGACGCAATGTCTTTATCAGCACATTGATTATTTTTTAAATGATATTAAATGTTGTTAACTAGTGTTTAGCAGCAAAGCATATACATAATGATTTTGACTTTTGTACTTTAAAAGGTACCTATGCTTATGTTCGATATGCTTATAACGCAAACAAAATTGCCAAATTAAGTTGAGTTTAAGGCCTCCCTTCCTGTTCAGTTCCAAAGTGAGTGCTATATATTCTGTGAAATTATTGTATGTATAACATCTGCAACACACACTATAACAAAGAATGATTAAGTGTTTGAAATATAGTTTATAGATTTCATTTTGAACTCATCTAAATAAATCATGTTCACAACTTTTCTTTTTAGGCTTTTATTTCTGGCTGAAGGAATAGAAAAAAATTTACAAGGTCACAGCAACTTTATTATGTATTAACACAAAATATTTGATCATACTGGCGGGACAATGGTCATTAATGGTATTAATCTTATTATTAATATTATTAAAGATTATTAGTGGTGACACAGCATGGGAGAAAAGAATAAAATGGATTAACTGGCTTTATATAATAAAACATAGAACTGCTGATGCTGGAAATCTGAAACAAAAACTGAAATTTCTGGAAAGATCCAACAAGCCCAGCAGCATCTGTGATGAGAAAACAGAGTTAACGTTTCAAGTCCAGTTCTGAAGAAAGGCCACAGGACTCAAAACGTTAACTCCATTCATTGAGTTTTGTTAGGACTTGTGTAAGAGTTGTGATTATTTAAGACTGTGAGTGATCTGGATGTGTTCTGAATGTTAGCAATGTTATGTAAGTCTGTTGTGCCTGGTACAGGTGAAGCTGTTTTGAGGACTGAGGTCATGCACTTGTCTATGGAAAGTAGTATGGCATTTAAGTCTCATTTGCTAGCGTTGTTTAAAACAATGGTTATGACAGATGGTAGTTGAGCAATTAGATGGTCTTGTGGGAAAACAGTACTAGACATTACCTCATAATTGTGTAAATAGGATTAATATTTCCCATGATTCTGACAGTGTCTAAGGGCTATTGATCATTCAATTTCTGTTTCCCATCATCTCAACAAATTTCATCAATTGTGCTGTTCCTATTGAGCGTGCTCACTTCAGGGTTAGTGATAATTTGTTAAACAAATGAAGCCTATTTTGGCTGCAATTATATCTCTATCACAAGGGCTTACCATGAAACTGGAATGTAAATATTAAACAGTGATAGGGCAGGGAAGACCAAAGAATGCAAAGTCTTAAATCTGTAGTGCAAGCCTAAAATCTGTCCATCAAAACATGTAAAACCAATATCCCACTTTGTCAAATTATGTTTGGAGGTGCACCCTGACATGTCACTAATTAAGAGAATCTAAGTTCTTAACATGTAGATACTGAAATGATATATTCTGTATTTTCACTTTGCATAAGCACTGTAGTTTTACATAACTCCTCAGGTTAGTGAATATTATTCAGGACTGCTCAGTAATTCTCCCTTCCCACTGTTATTACTTAATAGCTGTTACATTATTACAAATAAATTTGACTTTGCTAAATTTCTTACGTTGCTTTTATTCTTCAATAAAAGGAGGTCTTATGGTACAATGTGTAGCACCCCTGTCTCCAGACAAATGCGCTGGGTCAAAGTTCCACTTCAGGACTTTTTGGCCAATGAAGCTGTACTGGTTTGTAGTCAAACAGTTTGACTATCAATTTGCAAGCACTTCTAATTTGTCAAAGCAAATGGTCAGAATGGGAAGGTCTCCTGGTCAGGCATTCTTGATACAGGGCAGTGCCCTCAGGCTATAGCCTCTGATGACCAGTTAGCAACCTGTTCCAGGAGAAACTAGGTATGGAAACATTATATATATAAACTTATGGCAACAGAAAAGCATGTGCTCTGTCTGTCTCGTGTCAATACACAGAGGAAAGCCTCTAAATTTATCCTTCAGTACTTCCCGAACTGTAAGCACACTTAACAAAGCATCAATTAAATATTCAGCTAACAAGAAGCAAGAATATGGTGGATTTAATGCCTTCTTGTATGTGGTAAACTTCTTTATTACAATTAGAAGAATGGCATCATAGTACTGTTACGTAGAACCAGCTGTAAAGAAATGAACTGGACAAATTTCAGTATGTCAAACCATTGAACATCAGTTTTCCAAAGGTCTTCAGCCAAGCCGAAGACAATGGACCGAACAATTTTGACTCAGAGAATTAATTCCCTCTTATAGGCTTTTCCCTGTGTGATGAAATGAGAATTGACTGAAGTTTCAGATTATAACAAGTTACTTTCAGGAGCTTAATTTAGTTGCTGCCAATTAATCCTTCATTTGTTTTCAATGGCAAGAGAAAGCTTTGGCTTTGTTTTACTACCTATATGATAAAAATATTCTTCCATCTTTCATACCAGGCCATCTATGGCATCAGGGACCAGCCAGCAGAATGCATGTTTATTTCCCAAGAAATTTTCACAAGATTAGTTGACCACTTGTTGTTTTAGATGTGTTGGATACATAATGAGCAGGTTTCATTATGCTTTGCTATGTATGAATCTGGTTGAATCACAAAGGGAATTCTACTGGCGCCAGTCTCCAGGTTGTGCATTGTAATAATTAAGTTGCTTCATATAATTGCTTAATTAGCTCAACCCAGGATCTAGTGGGAATTTTATTGGGAGACCTAAAACACACTCTAGGGATGTGTCAAGTTTGATACATCTCAGCGCAACATGCAATGGATGACAATACTCTGCACCAGGACAGCGATACATTTCCTAGTGTCTCCCTCTGCACACATTGGTTAAGCCATTTTTGGGGAATACTGCATTCAATCATTGTCCCCCTTCTATAAGAAAGAAGTTGTTAAACTTGAAAGAGTACAGAAATGATTTACAAGAATGTTGTCAGGGCTGGAGGGTTTGAGCTAAGGTGGCTGAATAGGCAGGGGCTTTTTTCCCTGGAACGTCAGTCGCTGAGGGGCATAGATAGGGTGAATAGCCAAGGTCTTTTTCCCAAGGTAGTGAATGTCCAAAACTAGAGGACATTGGTTTAAGGCGAGAGGGAAAGATTTAAAGGGACCTTAGGGACAACTTTTTCATGCAGAGGGTGGTGCATGTATAGAATGAGCTACCAGAAGAAGTGGTGGAGGCAGGTCTAATTACAACATCTAAAAGGCATCTGGATGGGTACATGAATAGAAAGGGTTTAGAGGATATGGGCCAAAAGAAGGCAAATGGGACTAGATTAATTTAGGATATCTGGTCGGCATGAATGAGTTGGACCAAAGGGTCTGTTTCCATGCTGTACAACTCTATGACTGTACGATATACAAAATACAAGATAGCCCAATATTACTAATTACTGCATTAGCATACACAAGATATTGAGCCAAGTTTCTTGAAATCCATCCACCCCAAAAATATCACAAAGCTTTCCACAACTTCATTTGAGATGATAGTCACAAAATAATTGCCAATGCCATGGTGTTGTAGTGTGTCTGTTTACTTAGCAAATTCATTGGAAGAAAAAGGCAACACTGAAAGAAAATCTAAGAAACCTTCCAGCATCATCAGTGACTTTGAAATGAACAAATCTGGAAGACTGGCCAAATGGCATAGCTGCCAAGATAATATCTTAAGCTTCCAAAAGCTAACAGAAGCCTCATACAGTACCGGGACTAGATGTCACTCCTAATCCATAATGTCAACAATTTCTGAGACCAGGAAATCCTTACAATGCTTAATCTGCGGCATGAAGGTATCGTCAAATGTGATGAAAGAATGCCCAGAAGTCAACTAAACATGAAGATTTTGATGATTGGGATTGAATTTTGGCTTAGGGATAGTACATGATATTTGTGATAGCCACATGCCACCTGTGTCAATATTGAATGTGCCAATCACACAGTAAGCTCATGCAGTGGCCAATGAACAAAATTCCAATGCGTCAATGTACAATCGATAGGCGTCCAATCTGTACAATTCTGAATTGAAGGGTGTCCTCAATCTTCAACCGCCAGAACAGTAAGTGCGCTCCAACACTTTAATATCTCATTTCACGCACATGATGACTTCGCAGAATCGCGTGATTCATTTGAACTCGATTGGTCAACAAATGCAAATCGATGAACATTGTTGCTTCGCACGAAGCTAAAAATTGAACGATTCAAAAGGCACACACAGAAATGTTAGTCTAAACTAAGTCAGAACTTTTTTAAAAAAAAATCTCCATGAATGATTGCGAGGGGTTTGTGAAGATTTGGTGGCATTGTTGCAGTCCTGTGTCCAAGGCAAGTCCTAATGAAAACCAGGAGAGACACAAAGCTTACTCCGTGACATAAATAGCAAGCAGTCAATCCGTCGTTTCATTAAATCGAAAGTTATATAAAGAGTCATCGGATCTATCCGGCACCGTGAATCCTAATGGAGGCTAACACAGGAAACATTATTTTGGGGACTTGTAGCAGAATAAAGCCACATCTGACCGCTGGCATATAAAAGATAGCCAAATGAAATATCTGCTTTAATGTAGCAACTTGTGACCTCGGCAGATGTTGGCTAAAAGTTTAGGTGCAGGTGAGTGGTAAAAGTTCAGTGTCGACTTGTGTGGTATTCAGAGTAAAGCACGAAATGGCATTAGGTGGATTAATACAGACTGGCAACAATAGACTGTTATAAAGCCAGGACTGAAGGTTAGCAGTCTTGAAATTAACTATAGGCGTTGCAACTGGTTCTATTTGAAAAAAAAACGCACCTTGAATCACGTAGATGTGTTCAGACATTTCCCCCAGTGAATAATTCATCTACAAATGAATGTAGATATCAATAGATTTACAAACTGCCCTATCAACGAATGACTAGGGAAATAAATAACGTTTCTTATACTGTTGATAATAAAAATCCATCAACTGCCAAACACTTGCACAGTATTCGCAAACATGGACTTCCTAATGGGCAGGCTTGTTCTCCATCCTCTTTTTAGGATGGCAGCTGGAAGGAAATTACTGGAAAATGCTCTTGAGGTTTGTTCTCTGCACGGTCTGCTGAGCTGCTGTCAGCTGGGAGCAGGCTTTTTTTTTCCAGTGTTGTAAACTCTTGAATCAAGTGCATGAATGTTGTGTGTGTTTGGGCGGGGGTGCTGTGCCAGGGGCAGAGGGAGCTGGACTGGATCTCGGTTTCATAACTGCACTTGTTTCTCTCTCTCTCTCTCTCCCCCGCCCCTAGCCATCTTTTCGGTATTATCTGTGATGAAATGTAACTCAGTGATCTTACCTGCAATAAACTGATCGAGTTTCACTCTGAAGGCTCGAACGTCAGCAGCAGCTGGTGCGGGGATGTGGGATTTTCCAGTCTAACCGCTCCTTGAACAACCCAAGGAGACACTGCGAATCTCGCTAAACTTCAAGCTGTTGGATAATCTGTTGGAATTTATTGGAAATCGCTTTCGTTCGTCTCCGGAGAGCAAAACAAAAGGTACAACCTAAAGTTGTAATACGCCAGCTTTACCGAGAACTTCCCTGACAATATCCTTTTAGGCGACGTTGAATTAATGAGTTGCTGTAGCCGGATAACAGGATCTTTTGAAATCGAAGTGATTGGAATATTTTCTGGGAGGTGGAATATTGAAAAGGCTGCTCGGGGCCGCATTGTAGACTTAAGGAGAGTCGAGCGGCGTTAGAATGTTCATGAAGGGAACGCTAGCTTTATATTCAGGTTAAAATATCAATGATCATTATGATCTGCCTCCAAAACGTCCCCGTTAGTATAATTTGCTCTGATTTGATATGTTTATGAGCCGCAGTGCTGGTTGGAGAACTTGCATTCCATATATTAGCGCGACTGGCTTTGACTTCAAAAAAATTTACTGACCTCCAGATTTCAAGTGACTTTTTAGACTTGTTAACCAAAAAAAGGCACTTGAAATGTGGAGGTCAGTAAGTTTTGTCTCGCATATTTACAAATTAGTTTGTGTGGGGAATATTGAGGATATATCTAAGTGCCTATGTCAGCAAATGTACTTCCTGACACTTTAGCAGCCTGTTGGATATCTGAGTGCTATCACGTTACACGTTCAGTGTCAAATAGCAGAAAGTGGACTTTTTTAAAAAAAGATCAACTGTTGTGCTATAGGACTGCCATATAAGCATGATTTTAAGTGAGGTTTTTTTTAACGAGGTGTCGCACTTTGTCTTGGAGTTTCTGGCGTGAGTGACAGATTGCCAGACAGTGAGTACGCGGTCTCCTCATGGGGCGAGTGTCGCTGATTGTGTACAATTCTAAAGTGTCTTCAAAACAAACGCTCGGCTGCATTCGCTAGTGTAATGCAAAACAAAAAGCGGATTGCGTTTTAAATTCATTTTGTGTGCCTCAAGGCAACGTTTTGTTGCCGAGGGAAGGTGGAGAATGTGCCTACTGTTGGACAACTTCGGAGGACCTTCTGGGAAATTGAGGACAGTTGTGGGAATGGGGCGGGAGTGGGAGGGAATTCGGCTGTAATTTATTTATACAGTCTATATGTAGCATTAAGATCCGCTGCTGATTGGTGCTTCATCATTCTTGCTCGCTTTTAGTTCGAAAAACTGGGTATAACCGTTCTTCTGAAGAGGCAGACAGGGATTGGAATAGAACTTGTATTTCATCCCAAACGTACCCAAGCTTTATTTTTAAAATGTAAAATTTTCCTCAAAACATTGGTAAGTATATGTGTACATGTGTGCAGCATGATGGTCTCAGAATTATTATATTGACATATCCGAAGACTACAGAACGATCTCCAGACCCCTCCTGTGTTTGTAAAGGGACCCAGCTCCTGGAGATCACTGACAATGCGTTGTTTTTAAGCTTTGCAGAGCAGTTAGACAGATTAATGCACTTATTGTTTGAATAATTGTATAAACTGTGGAGAGAAATATGTAGATCATCTAACTCTTGTCCACTTAACATGCAATTTATAACCTAATCTGTAACCTTCATTTAATCTATTGGATACAAAGGGTTTGTTTTTCTCCAAATGCAAATGTTTGATTGGGTGTATACAATTTTCCAGTGCAACAATATTAGACTTTAATTTATCCCAAAAGTCAAATGGGTCAAATTTTATTTCGTTTTTGAGATGGTGGTGTCTCTTCCTCATTTCAGTGACTGGTCTCAGGTGGGAATCTGAGTAACATGGCTTGTAGACCCAAGTAATACCCAAGTTGAACTCAGAGACAATGACATTGGTGCATATAGAATCCCAGAATGGTTACAGCAATAGAAAGGATACCATTCAGCCCATTGTGTAAGCATTAGCTTGCCATGAATACTTCACTTAGTTTCTTCTCCCACTTTCTCCCTGTAAACTCACACATTCTTTCTTTACAGATAATAGTCAGACTGTTTTGATGCTTCAGTTGAACCTGCCTTCACCACAGTCTCAGGCAGTTCATTTCAGACCTTCACCACTCACCTTTTTTTCTCAAGTCACTTTTGTTTCTTCTATCAATTCCTTTAAATCTGTGTATTCTCATTCCCGATCCTTTCCCACCTCTGTAAGAACCCTACATGACTTTGGGCACAACTATCTAATCATCTCTCAGCCTTCTTGTAAGTACTCAGCTCACCAGCTGCTGAATTTCAATATTAGACAGTGCATTGGAAATATCAATCCTGCAAGAGGATTTAAAACAATGGGAAGTATGTTTATGAAATATACATGAGGTCCATTGCAATACTGGGCACTGTTAAAGCATAGTTATTCATTGGCTATACAGACATAGTCAGCATTACATGTTGTGAGACTTTGCACTAGACAATCCAACATTGCTCACTTGGGTCTTGGGACTCCACCCTGGATTGCAGTGCCACTTGATGTGGCCCTGAACCATTTCACATAAAAAAAAGAAATACACCTACAATGGGATTCCCAAATCAACAAAGAAAACCTGAGATTTCAATCCCAATCATTCCATCTGTGAAATGTTATTTTGTGTCTGATGGTGAAGAAAATTGCGTGCAGAAAAGTCACTGACAGATGTAGTGTTTCAGGATTTTCTTTTCTGGTTTAGTAAGAACAGTGTAAATCTCAACAGTTTACAAGGTATTGTAGTATACATTGTAAACAAGCAACATTTGTAGCTATTTGTTTTTAGTCATGCATATTTCTCTTGAGAGTTTTACTTGCTTTTGTGCTTTCCATCCTAATTTATGCTGTGAAAGGTATTTTATCTTTCTTTCTGTCTTGGTAATGTATAAAGATACGATCACAGACCCAGCAGTAAATTAACCTTCTGGCCATCTTAATTCCACCTCCTGTTTGAGGCCTAGCCAGATTTGTATCTGTTTGTCTTGCGAATCTCTGCTCCGTATAAATAACATGAGTTGGGCAGTGCCAACTTGCATCTACAACTGTACAGAAAATTGAGGCCTAACTTAATGTTCATGTTAAGGATGGACAGTAAATCTGATTACTTAATTGTATGTGTGTCTTTAGTACTATGTCAGTCAACAAGAAATATATTCTCAAACGTGAGAGTTTATTTTTAAATGTTTTTCATGTCTACTCCAGATGCAAGTATGCATACTCCAAGGGGTATTGTACTGTGTTAAACATGCCTTTAAACATATTCCACTGTTCTTTAGTTGTTTTGCCCATTAACAGAATTTTCCAGCGTACAGTGTCCTGTCTCATCTCATGAAAGTCGGGTTTATCTAAATCTAAGGCCAGCTTCAATGAGATGAGACATAGACTGTTCACAGTAAACTAGGAAAATCTGCTAATGGCTAAAACAACTGAAGAACGGTGGAGAATGTTTAAAGGAATATTTAACACAACACAAAATGAGTTTATACCCCGAGACGGAAAAGCTCTATTTTACAGAAACAAAGCATGGACCAGTAAAGAGATAATGGACAGCATTAAGCTAAAAGAAATAGCTTACAAAAGTGGCAGAAAACAGCACATATCCTGCTGAGAAGGAAAGATACAAAAGCCAGCAAAGGGACATAAAGCAGTTTACAAGATCTCCTAAAAAAGATTATGAAAGGAAACTTGCTAAAGACATCAAAATCAAGAAGAATAAATTTTATAGTTGCATTAAGAGAAAGCAGGGGGTCAAGAGCAATATTGGCTCACTAAAGACTTAAAGTAGGGATGTTGTCAATAACTTTGGGAAATGGCAGACATGCTGAATAATAAGTTTGGTTAGTTTTTGTCGTAGAAAAGGAGGATGGCTTGCTGCATGTCCCAAGGAAATTAGTAATGGTTCGGGGACAGGCTCTGAATAAAATTAATGCAAGTAAAGCATTGATAATGTGGAAATTAATGAAATTAGGGTGACAAATCCCCAGGACCTGATGATTCCCAACCGAGGGTGTTAAGTAGGGAGTGCATTGTTGATGCACTAACAATAATCTTTCAGAGTTCTCTAGACACAGAAGTTGTATCTTCTGATTGGACAATTGTTTGTCACTCTGATTTTTAAGAAAAGCAATATTGTGTGGAGCTTGCACATTCTCCGCATGTTTGCGTGGGTTTCTGCTGGGTGCTCTGGTTTCCTCCCACAGTCCAGAGATGTGCAGGTTAGGGTGGATTGGCCATTCTAAATTGTCCAAAATGTCCAGAGATGTGCAGGTTAGATGAGTTAACCAAGGGAAATACAGGGTTACAGGGAGGGATAGGGGTGTGTGTCTGTGTGGGATGACCTTTGGAGAGCCAGTGTGGACCAATGGGCCAAATAGCCTGCTTTCACATTGTAGGGATTCTATAATTTGTATGATTTCTAGAAAAGCAGAAAACCAGGGATTTATAAACCAGTTTGTCTAACATCTGCAGTAGGGAAATTGTTAGTCTATGATCGAGGATAGGGTAACTGAACACCCCAAAAATCTTTAGTTAATCAGGGAGAGTCAGCATGGATTCATGCCTGATAAACCTCATTTAATTTTTTTGAAGACATGCCTGAGGTAGTGGATAGGAAATGCCCATGGATGTTGTTTATATAAATTTCCAGAAGGTTTTTGATAGAAGTCCAATAAAAGAGACTGTAGAAGCTCACAGGCTTAAGGGCAAATTACTGACATGCCTGGGAAATGGGTTGAGTGGCAAGCAACAGAATGAAGGAATAATGAGTAGATACTCAAATTGGCAGGATGTGGTCTCCCACAACAATATGTGTCAGGGCCTCAATTCTTCACACTATTTATTAATGACTTGGGTAATGGGAAAGTCGTACATCCAAACTTGCTGATGACACGAAGTTAGGCACCATTATAAATGGTGCAGATGATATCATAAATTTACAAAGAGATATTGATAAACTAAATTAATAAGTAACTGTAGCATATGGAGTCCAATGTAAGCAAGTGTGAGATTATCCATTTTGGACTGTAAAAGGATAGATCAGTGATCTTTCCAAATGGTATGAAGTTATGTACAGTTAATGTCCATAGAGATTTGGGGTTTCAGGTGCATAGATCTTTAAAACGTCACAAACAGAACATTAACAGGATGCAAAAATAAGCAAGAAAGCTAATGAAAAGCTGGCCTTTATATTTTGAGAACTGGAGGATACAGAAGTTATGCTGCAGTTATGCAAAACCCTGGTGAAATCCCGGTTGGAGTACTGTGAGCAGATATGGATACCACATGTTAGGAAGCCTTGGAGGGGGTACAATGTAGATTTACAAGAATTATACCTGGAGAGATTATACACATTAGACCTGTTTTCTCTCAAACCTAGCAAGTTAAGAGGCAATCTGATTGAAGTCTCCAAGATTTTGACTGGAAAGGGCAGGGTAGATAATGATGAACTATTTCCACTGGTTGGGGATTCTAGAACTAGAGGGCTTAGTGTGACAATTACAGCCAGACCAATCAGGAGAAATGTTAAGAAGCACCTCTACAGAGAGAGGAAAGACAGACGTTTAGAATTCTCTTCCACAAGCAGAAGTGGGTGCTGGGTCAGTTGTTAATTACAGAGCCGAGATATTTACAGTTTTGTAATGTTGTACTAAAGAATATGGGCCAATGGCAGGTATTTGGAGTTAGGCCTTGGCCTACTCTTGTTTCTAAGTTTCTGTGTAATTTAAAATACATAGAGAGAGCTCTCATTTGCAATTTAAATTTATGGCTTCTAGAGAAGTTAGTTGCACTGTAACATGTCAAAGCAAATTTTAGGACACATTATAGTATAGAGTCATATGGTCCTACAGCGCAGAAGCAGACCCTTTGGTCCAACCAGTCCGTGCTGAACAAAATCCCAAACTAAATTAGTCCCACCTGCCTGCTCCTGACCCATATCCCTCCAAACCTATCCTATTCATATACTCATCCAAATGTCTTTTAAACATTGTAATTGTACCCACATCCACCACTCCTTCAGGAAGTTCAGTTCACATGTAAACCTCCCACTGTAAAAAAAAAGCCTCTTTTTTTTGCGTCTCTCTCTTCTAGCTTTAAAAATGTGCCTCCCAGTCTTGAAATCCCCCATCCTAGAGAAAAAATAACCACCATTAACCCAATCTGTTTCTCTCATTATTTTATAAACTTCTATCAGCTTGCCTCTCAACCTCCAAGGCTCCAGTTGAGAAAGTTCCCAGCCTACCAGCCTTTCTCTATTACTCAAACCTTCCATAGCCAGCAATATCCTGGAAAATCTCTTCTGAACCCTCTCCAGCCAGGACTTAACAAGCAGAACTATCAAAACTTGAATTAATGTTGGAACTCTGAATGACTCAACATTTAAGGCATTGTTAATCATCTTTTATAATGTTGAAGGACCTATGCAGCCTGTTAACAATTTTAATCAGTTATTACACAATTACACAGTTCCAAAGTTATATTTCCCATGGTTACTATAATCATAAATTTGGAGTTAGGGTTCCATTGTCTCCAGAGTCAAGGAGAGGGGTGAGGGAGCCTGACACATTTCTTCTGGAGCCAGGTAGACTAATATCTGTAAATTTCCACCATACTTCTTAGTATCAGGGCAAAGTAAAACCATTATCATGAAAACATTACCTCAACTATTTGAAGTTTTGCATTTATCAAAAAGAAATACTGGCCGAATGATTTCCTGCTCACGTGTACATTAAAAGAAAAGAAATATTTACATGGCTCAATAATTAAATCTATGAAACTGAAATAAAAATAACTGCAAGATGTTATTTGGGATGGTGCTACCAAATGTATTTAGAATTGATAAACCCCAATCTCTTAAAAAGGAGAAGTGAAGTTCAAGAGGCCAGACAACATGAGGAGCATACAGAAACTAAGTTACAGCACTGTTGGTTAACTGTTAATATTAAGGAAAATCCATATTGCTTTTCTAAATATTTCATCCTGCTTTTTCAACACATGAAAGTTAAGAGTTCCAATGTTGCTTAAAGTGTAATGGAAGTGATTGTAACATTATCTGCAGGTATTGTTGCTAGTTTTATTACCAACAGGATATTCATGCCTGTAATTTTGCATAGTGAATTATTATTCATTCCAAGTACTCTGCCCAAGAGCAGGTGCTTGGTTTGTGGCCTGCTGATAGGAGCAAAGGAATATTGTGCAGGAGTAGATATTCAGCTCCTCAAGCCTACTTTGCCATGCTGTATCATGTCTGACTATTTACTTCAATGCCATTTTCCTGCAGTATTCCTATATGTAGTTAGCAACTAGAAACCTATCAATCTGTTTCATGAACATAATGACTGAGATTAGACAGCACTCTAAAACAGATAATTCTGAAGATTCTGTATTCTCCAAAGAACTTGCTCCTCATCTCAGTCCTTAATGTCTTGCCTTTTATTTTGAGATCGTGTCCCATGGTTCTGGACCTTATAGCTTGGGGAAATATCTCTTTTTCATCTACTTTGTCTTTCCTTTTAAGAGTTTTGTTATTTCCTAAGATCAACTCTCAACTTCCTAACCTTCAGAGAACTTGCGCACAGTCTCCCTCATCTCTCCACAGAGGAAAGCTCTGCCATCAACCACAGCCCAGAAATTAACTTGAATGGAAGTATATCCTTCCCTAGGCAAGGGGAACAAAATTGCACACAGTTCTTCAGGTGTAGTCTCACCAGTGTTCTATACAATTTAAGCAAGACTTCTTCGTGCTTGTATTTAATTCCTCTTAAGATAAAAGCTGACATATGGTTGCCTTCTGAATTATTTGCTTCCCCTGTACACCAGCTTTCAGTGACTTTAACAAAAGGATACTTAGGTCCCATCGGACATCAACACTTTACAGTTTTCTCACCATTTAAGAAATACTGTGCCCTTCCATTTCTCTGACCAAAGTAAACAACCTCCCCCTTTCCATGTAATTTTCCATCAGCCATGATCCTGCTCACTTTCTCAGCCTGTCTAACTCCTTTAGAAGCCTCTTTGCACCTTTCTCACAACTCATATTCCCACCAAGGCTACCTGCAAACTTGGGAATATTATATTTGGCTTCTGCACGGATGGAGAATAGCTGAGGCCGAAGCATTCATTCTTGCTGTAATCCATGGCTACAAACTGCCACCTGAGAGTGATCCATTTATTCCCTACAAGCCACTTTCTGCCTTTTAACCAATCCTCAATCCATGCTGGCATTTTACTCCCAATCCCATGACTTTAAGTTTATGTGCTAATCTCCTGAGAGGGAAAGATGCAAAAGCCTCGTGAAGAACACATCCACTAGATCCCTCTTACTTGACTCTGCAATTAACATTGTCAAAAAGAACTCCATTAGGCCTATTAACCATGATTAATCCTTCATAAATCCACGTTGACTCTGTCCAATCAGACAATTACTTTCTGAATATCCAGTAATGACTCCCTTTATAATAGATTCTTGTATTTTTCTGACTACTGACGTCAGATGAATAGGTCTGTAGTCCCCTATTTTCCCTCATCATCTTTCTTAAACCATGGGGTTCCATTTGCCAACATCCAATTTGCAGGCACTTGTGCAGAATTAATAGAATTTTAGACAAATATCACTGGTGTGTCCACTATCTCTGTAGCCATCTCTCTTGATGCGCAAGGATGAAGTTGACACAAAATTACAGAGCAGTGCAAAAATAGGTCATTTAACGTATAGTCCATATCAGCTGTCTGACTTATTACCAACCTTCTGCCTTTTCCCTCTACCCTGTGTGTTATCGGGACCAGGGAATTTGGCAGCTTTCTGTTCCATTCATTTCCCTCAAACCTGTTTTGTAACTGACAGTAATTTCTTTCAGTTCCACACTCTTACTCAGCCCTTTCATTCTAATTATTTCAGGGAGACCTCTTGTGTCTTCCCCTTTGAAGACAGACACAAAGTGCTTATTTAGCTCGTCTGTCATTTCACCACTTCCAATTATAAAGTCCCCTGCCTCTGCCTGTAATAAATCTATACTTGAATTTGTTAATCATTTCCTTTTCATATACCTGTAAATGTTTTACAGTGTATTTTAACTTTTTGTTCTATTTTACATTCAAATCATATTCTGTATTTTTTTAATCACTTTCTTCATGTTGCTTTGCTGAATTTAAATTTCTCACAACCTGCAGGCTTCCAACTTTTTATTTAGCAACTTTATAGGCCTCTTTTTTGACTTAATATTATATTTAACTTCCCCAGTTAACCATGGGCTCTCACACTTTTCATATTGGGTATTTGGGAATGTATGTTTTTGAAAACCAAGCACTGATTCTTTAAATAATAGTCATTGCCTTTCTACCCTGAAACAATTTAATATATTTTTCCAATCCACCACAGTTAAATTCCTCCTCATTCCTGTGACTGAGGACAGCTGATTTCCTTCCCTAAAGGACATTAGTGAACTAGAGGAACTATCAACAGCAGTTACACGGTCGCCACAAGACTATTTTTTGATTCTAAATACTTACTGAATTTGATTTTCATTGTCCACAAAGGTGGGAATCAAACTCATGTCCCTCAAATACTGGCCTGGGCGTTTGGATTATTCATCCAGTGTGCTCACTACTCATCCACTTTATAACATGTTCCACTGTATTTTGTAACAAGGTACATGTGACAATAAACAAGTCAATCAGTGACATTACCATTATCTTTCCCCACTCACTTAACCTATCTATATCTTGTTGAAGATTTTTTGCACGCTCCTCGCAACTTGCTTCCCTACCTATCCCTGTATAATCTGCAGATGTAGGGATGGTTATGTCTCTCCAAGCTATGAATAAAGACCATAAACCCTGAATTACATGTAATATTGGTAGTTGTGATGATTAAACTTCTGGATTGTCTTAAAAATCTACAAATCTGATTTGCTGATGCCTTTTAGGGAAGGAAATCTGCTACCCTTACAGTTTAGGCATATAGAAACATAGAAGATAGGAGCAGGAGGAGGCCATTTGACCCTTCTCTACGCTTCATTCTTCACAATCATGACTAATCGTCCAACTCAATAGCTTAATCCTACTTTTTTATGCTATAACCTTTGATTCCATTTGCCCCAAGTGCTATATCTAGTCGCCTCTTGAATACATTCAATATTTTGGCATCAACTACTTTATGTGTTAATGAATTCCACAGGCTCATCACTCTTTGGATGAAGAAATGTCTCCTCACCTCCATCCTAGATCGTCTACTCCGAATCGTCATACTGTGCCCCCTGGTTCTAGACACACCGATCATTGGGAACATCCTCCCTGCAACTACCATGTCCAGTCCTGTTAGAATTTTATAAGTCTCTATGAGATCCTCCTCATTTGTCTGAAGTCTAGTGAAAACAATCCCAACCAAGTCAATCTCTCCTCATACGTCAGTCCTGCCATCCCCAGAATCAGCCTGGTAAACCTTCGCTGCGCTCCGTCGAGAACAACAGCATCCTTCCTCAGAAAATGAGACCAAAAATACACACAATATTCCACGTGTGTTCTCACCAAGGCCCTGTATAACTGCAACAACACATCTCTGCTCCTGTACTTGGAACCTCTCACAATTAAGGCCAACATACCATTTGCCTTCTTTACCGCCTGCTGCACCTGCATGCTTACCTTCAGTAACTGGTGCACAAGGAAACCCAGGTCCCGCTGCATGCTCCTCTCTCCCAATTTACAGGCACTCAGGTAGTAATGTCTCCAGATCTATACCAATGTGATTGATTCATAGCTGCCCTCTGAAATGGTCTAGCAAGCCAATCGGTTATATTATGCAGTTACATAGTAATAAGAATCAAACTTGCTGGGCCATCTGGCATCAATGTAAGCAACAGATATGACAGATGCAAAACTAGCCAGTCACAGAGTCATACAGCTTGGAAACAGACCACTTAGTCCAAACAGTCCATGCCGACCATAATTCCAAACTAAAGCAGTCCCACCTGCCTGCTCCTGGCCCATATCTCTCCAAACCTTTCCTTTCCATGTACTTATCCAAGTGTCTTTTAAATGTTCTAACTGTACCCACATCCACCACTTCCTCTGGAAGTTTATTCCACATATGAACCACTCTCTGAATAAAAAAAAAATGCCCCTCATGTCTTTTTAAAATCTTTCTTCTCCTCACCTTAAAAATATGCCCCCTAGTCTTGAAATCCCCCATCCTTAGTGGAAAAAAAAACTTCAAAGCCCGCTTACAAATATCAGGAGCGTTGTGCCAAAATTAGTTTAGCCTCTCCACAGATTAGGCAAACAACAGCTTTGTGCTATTTAACCTAACTTCTCAGAGTCCTCCTACATCATCCTTGGATATGACTTGATCACTGGCAGAATAGATACCACAGACGTGGTGACTCAATCAAGAGTCAACGATCTTGGAGTCTACAGCATTGATTCTGGATCGCTGAAATCCCACGACATCAAGTAAAACATGGATAAGGAAATCTGCTGGTTAGCACTTGCTGCCCTCCTTCAGTTCAAAATCAGTACTATTCCATGTCGGACACCACTTTGAAGAAATGCCAATGGTCGCAAGGGCACAGGACTGTGGGCAGAATCTATAATGTCCGAGCACACTAGTGACCGAGCTGAATGAGTTCTAAAAGAATTCTTGCCAGACTGGTCCTGTGACAGATAGCAAGAGAAAATCATTCTCTTGCTAATCTTTTGAAATGCTTGTATCCATTATTGTCTTAGTAGAAGTGACCACTGTACAGTCCTTGTGGAAGCAAAATCCTATCTCCACTCTATGAGCATCATCATTTGGTGTTCCACTAACGCTGTCATAAATGGATAGATTTAAAATGGATCCGAAAACACAAAGGGGGCATCCAAGGAATGCTGTAGGTTATCAGTAACAGCAGTATATCCCATCTCAATTTGCCCTGCATTTCCCTCACTCTATCGTTACCGTCAAGCTAGGGGATCAGTCATGGGTTAATGAAGGGTGTGGCATCACTAAGCATATACACCATAAGAATAGGGATCTGGTGATGCAGTGATAGTGTACCTATCTTCAGACCAAGTTGCCTGGGTTCATGTCCCACCTGGTCCAGAGGCTCCTGATCAGGCTAGTTCAGAAATTGTCTTATATAATATGAAGTACCAAACTGGTGAAACTACAACACAGAACTGCAGCACACTAAACAGACAGAATTTAGTAGCTCCACACAATATTAAATGAAAGTCTTACTACATCCAGTTGTGAATAGTGGTAAAAAACCAAGCAGTTAAAGGGTAGAGAACTTCCTGTGAATATCCTCATCCACAGGATAGTCAAACCCAGCATGAGTGCAATAGACAAGATTCTATCCGGTTTATGCAACTATCTCCAGCCAGAAGTGCCAAATAAATGATCCATTCCTTCATAGTTACCAGGTCACAATACTACCATCAAAGCATTTACTTCATACACACTGCAGTAGTTGCCAATTTTCCAACGATTGTGGATGATGAATGCCTGGGTTTCCTTGTCAGTTAGGCCCTCATTCTTCCTTTGAATAAAATAAAGGGCTGAATATTGCTATTTTAGAAGCAAAGTGTTTTTTTGAGGGAGACTTATGGCATTCAGTCTATCATGGCCCATGGCCTCTTCAGTGCCCTTCATGTGGAATCGAGTGATAGGAGAGACAGAAGCGACAGTCATGTCTTTGGTGCATTGTTTACACCCCAGTTGCACACCATTTCAAATTCCTGCAAACCAGGAATTCACCCTCAAAACGCAACATTAACTCAAAGGAAATGGCCCACAAATACAAGTTAGGTCTTCAGTTTGCAGATATGGGCTGGGAAATGCTGGTGGGTTGGGTGCTGGAGATGGGGAGCTGTGCTATATCATATTGACCAGCAAAGGATGCAATGTCACCAGATCTAGCCAGCCTGAACCGAGAAAGCAGCATGGGTCAATGTAGCATCCGGGTGAAACACAATACACAGCAGTGCTGAAGGAAGGTTAATGATCTCCCGTGCTTCGCAAGGTTAAATTCCAATATTTTCACTGTTATGCAATGCTCACAGTCCTAGCACTCTCTTTAACTCCTCCACTGCAGACATGTGTCTCCAACCTTGTGGACTGCAGTTTACATTATTGCAAGCTTCACCTCCACGCAACAGCTATCATCCACCTCATCTTCCTAAGTTACTAACGCTACAGCCCTCTGTGCTTTCAACTCAAAGGGGGCAGCTCACCACCTATCCTGATCCAGCATCACTTCTAATTTGTCTAAACACACTGTCATCACATTCAGTTTATCTCTTGGTCTTATTGCAGGAAAAATTGGCCAACTCCCCAGACTGATGTATCTAGAGCACTCCAACTGATGTATCTGTATCCCCTGGACTGTTTGAACTTGATGTGCTGGACTTATTGTGGCCAATTCCCAGACTGGAATTGTACAAGCTGCTTGACTGACTGTGACAATATCGCAAACTGACCAGAGTCTCCCCTGACTCATTAGCAACTGTTCCGCTTTGACCATTACACATGGCCATTTGGTTAAGGCACTTACAATGTGTTTGCTATGTAAGTTACTGATACATGCTGTAGATGTGATATTGACATATCAAAGAGATACAGGTCCACCCCCTTCACTGTCCTGGACAATGGCAAGCTGTCTACCTTTCCCTCTGCACTACAGAGCGATTGAAGCCACAGGGGCTGGTTGCCTCCAAATAAGAACAAAGTGAATGAGTGCTAAGAGGTGAAGCTAAAAGCAATAAGATGCATTCCTGGAGCTGCATGTGTGTCACTGCAGGCAAGTGACCTGGCAGAAACATGCAAGTGGTAGATTGGCTGGGTTTGGCTGGATCTGCTGACATTGCATCCTTTGTTGGTTTCTAAATTCCAAAGTGAAGTCCTGAAGGGCGGAAGGCATGATGATGTGGTCAGGTTGGTGCTTTAGTACTGCTGAATTGCTTGGATGAAGAGTGAAGGAGGATGCTGTCCTTGGAGCAGGTAGGGATGTTGAGAAGAAGACAGTTGACTGAAATCCTGGACAAATAAATTGCCTCTGCCAAGTAATCACTTTGACTTCCATATCAGGAATTGGCGCTGTCTAACTTCTTAGGAAAGGAGAGTAGAAGTGGATGCTGCAATGAGGTGAGTTGGGCTGTTCATGACATGCCTGGAAATAAGATAGTCAACGCTCATTAGTGAGATTCTGAACTCATTGTTTAAACCTTAAGAGAAAAATTGGAATGTTTTCTCAATGTCAACGTTCTAACTTTCTTTCATTGTCATCATATTTTCCCCACATTTCTCACCAATGCGCAAGGAAATGCATATTGTAGCAGGACATGGTAATGCTACTCGTTGAAGTACTGATGTGCTATGCCTCTAAACAGTTGGATATGAACTTATAGTTGCACATTTCCCATGAAAGTTCATTCCACGGAAATATCTATCCGGTCAGTTGAACATCAAAGATTTCATGGCACAAATGAATGAAGAACAGGCATTACTCCTATTTTTCTGGTTGCCACTACTCCCAGTAATCATTAATTAACAGCAGGTCATCAATGATAGCTAATATGGGGAGAGAGGAAGGCCAGAAACCATTAAATATCCTTATCTACTTGAGCACATGTGACAATAAAGCTAATTCAGTTCAACTCACAAGGAGTTTGTATCTATACTGTTATGTTCGGTTATGTGCTAATTGTCACTCCCTACACCTTGCTTTTACACATGTAGGTCAATGAGTCTGGTTGCTAATTTCTTCTCTGGTACAACATTTACACATTATTATATGCTTTGGCTAAATCTTACCAATAGCATATATTTTGAAAGCGAATGTATTTTATAAATAGCCTTGAATGGTGTAACATTTTTCAATTTACATTAATGACCTGAATAAAACCAAGTGTAAGCTTATTAAGGAGAGATAGTAGGAACTGCTGATGTTGGAGAATCTGAGATAACACGGTGTGAAGCTGGATGAACACAGCAGGCCAAGCAATATCAGAGGAGCAGGAAAGTTTGACATTTTGGATCAAGACCCTTCTTCAGAAATAAGTTTATTAAACTTGTTGACGAGATTGACAATATCAGCAAGACATTATGAAATGCTTTTAACATAGTAAAAACATTACAAAGTGCCTCACAAGAGCAAAATGAGGCAAACATTGGCACTAAGACAAAGGGAGAAATATTAGGACTGGTGCCAAAAAGCTTGGTCAAAACTGACGGCTTTTAAGGTGTATCCTAATGGGAAATAAGGAGGTAGCGGAGTTTAGGGAGGAAATTCTGGAAAATGCAGCCCAGCTTGCTAAAGGCATGGACACCATAGGGAAGGGCAAAGACACAGAGGGATAAACAGTGCTAATAAAATAGGTAGAGCAGTACACTCATTGAACAAAGCAAACTGATGGGCAAATCTTTAGATAAGCATATAACTGGTCATTCAAGCAGTGAATTAATTGTAAGATTCATAATGTGTACACTGTCAATCTTTAATTTAAATAAAATCAGATTGAATTGGCAGAGAAGAAGTGAACAAGGAGTCATAGTTGATTCATTACTTACAAAGTTTAGACAGTGATTGTAAAGCGATCATGATAACCAAATGGATAGGAGAGATAATTGGCCATAATCGTGAAATCTTTCGAGTCCTTGTGCAGCTTTGCCCTTACCCCACTTTGAATGGTATGACCAAATTGGATCAATGCAAATGAAAATATCACCATTTACTCGAGAGGACTTATTATTTTTCTTTTGGATAAAGACTTTAAGATCTGGGCTTTTTTAGCTGTGTTTCTTTTATTTCTTCTCTTGCTTTTTTAAAAATTCTGGTTTTGTGTTTTTGTATTTTAAGATGGTGCCATAGATTGGTGACTTTGTATACTTTTCACTGTACTCCTGTATTCGTTGAGGATAAATTACAATATAATCTAAAGTTTTCAAGAAGCTTGTGTTCCGGATGAGGTTGTAGACATGCTCACTGAGCCGGTAGGTTTGATTGCAAATGTTTTGTTACCCCACTAGGTAACATCACCACTGCGCCTCCAATGAAGCATCGGCATTCTGTTCGGCTTGTTATTTATATGCCTCAGTTTGTTGGGGTGTTTGGTACCACTTCCGGTTCTGTTTCTCAGTTGTTTGTACACAGGGTCGAAGTCAATATGTTTGTTGATGGAGTTCTGGTTAGAATACCAGGCCTCCAGGAATTCCCTGGTGTGTCTCTGTTTGGCCTGTGTGGTTATGAATGTGTTGTCCCAGTCAAATTTGTGTCCCTCATTGTCCATGTCACGTGAGATGAGTGAGTTTTCACTTGTGTTTTAACCAGAACTCCACCAGACAAAACACCAGGACAAAAACACCAAATCCACCAGCTTGGCGAGCATGTCTACAACCTCAACATAATCTAATTCTAATTCTAAAAAATGCAGAGATTCACAACAAAGCAAGGGCTCATACTCAGTGCACACTTCTGATGAATACAAACATACAGATCACGACCACTCAGCTCCTTAATGTGCTCTACCATTAATCAGATCATGTTTGATCTGATTACTCTACATTTTCACCCCTTGCTTGACAGGAATCTATCCACTTCGGCTTTAAAAACATTCAACGACCCCACTTCCACCACCTTTTGAGGATCACAGTTTCAATTTTAGAATCTGTGAGAAAAACATCTTCTCGTCTGTTTCAAATGGGAGACCCTTTATTTTTAAACAGTGACCGTAGCCCTAGATTCTCCCACTAGAGGAAGTATTCCAGGAGCAAATTACTGTAGATGCTGGAATCTGTACTGAAAACAACAAATGCTGAAGGTCACAGCGGGTCATGCAGCATCCACGGAGAGAGAGCAAGCTAATGTTTTAAGTTTAGATTACTCTTCATCAGAGCTGAGGTGAAGTGGGAGGGGGAAGCATTAATGCTCTAGCTGGGTGAGGGGTCATGGGTGGGGTGGTGGTTGTAGAGTGCTGGTAGAGAAAAGATGTTGATAGTTCAGATTAAGCGATCAGAATGTGAGAAAGGCAGAATGATGGTGTGTCTATCTATCTACATTCTACATGCACTATGCCACGACCACTCTGTATCTTTTATAGTTATCACTTTTCAGTCAAGTTATCACTTTTCTAAACTCCAATGGATATAAACCTAGCCTATTCAACTTTACCTCATAAGGAAACCCGGGTATTAGTCTAAAAAATCTTCTTCCAATTCATTTACCTTTTTCCTTAAATAAGGAGACCAATACTGTACATTGTACTCCAAATGTGACCTCAGCTACACAGTAAATAACTAGTGTTTGGAGAGAGTCTACAGTTTGGAAAGAAGATAATTAAGGGGGAGGGGAATAAACATTACGTGCAAAAGATAAAATAACCCCATACTTTAACATAAAGTAACTGAAAAGAGTACACAGAACATTTAGATTAGCAAAAGGTTCACTCAGAAGTTATGTTAATGAGTTGCTTTCCCACAAGATCAATAACAAGATTAATATTTGCAGGGTTTAACCTAACGATCAGAATCATAGAAACACAAAGATTAGGGACATTCAACTTCCAGCTTGTTGACAGATCAATGAGGTCGGACAGGCTAAACATTATTTTGGTCTCAAGTCTTTGATTTTTCTTGCATTCTTCATTTGAATCCATGGAATTTTCAGAAGGCTGTCCATCATAGCCAGAGACCCAAGTAGGTAATGGAGCCCCAAGGGAATGGCAAGAGCATCAGCTGTACCTTGGATGTAAAAATATGAGCCCCAACTGGGATAGGATCTGTCACAATACACTTGGTGAAAGAACAGTCGGGTGGGGCAGATGGATTAAATACATGTATCTTCCATTTCTATGGGGAGTTATCATTATTTATTTATTGGAATGTGGGTATTGCTATGAAGGTCACCAAATATTGATTGAAGTATCACTCAAGTGGGCTATTAGATGCTGTTGAGTTTCTTGTGTTGTTGTTGCAGATGTATTTATCCAGTCAGTTCAAGAGTATCCCATTGCAATTCTGCCTTGTGCTTTGACAGGCAGAATTCTCAGTCTCTGACCTGCTCTTGTTACCACAATATTTAAATAGCGGGTTCATTTCAATTTCTGGTTGATGGATGTTGATCATGGGGAACTCAGGTTGGAGATGGTCATTTCTTGATAATTCATTGAATCCATAGGGTCATACAGCATAGAAACAGGCCCTTCAGCCCACCACGTCTATGCTAACCAACAATACCAACTACTGTAGTTCCATTTACCTGTACTTGGTCCATGGTTTACTGTGCCTGGCATTTTAAGTACTCTTCCAGATGCTTCTTAAATATTGCAAGAGTACCTATCCCTACCATCCTCTCAGGAAGCGTGTCCATATTTTTACCCTCCTCTGAATGGAAAAGAAAATCCTTGGATTTCCTCTAAAACACTTACTCCTTGCCTTAGACTTGTGCCCTCTGGTCTTTGATACATCTGTCATGGGGTAAAGACTCTCACGATCTACTCTGTCTATGCCTCTCATAATTTTGTACACCTCTACCCAGATGCCCCTCAGCCTCCTCCGCTCCAATGAAAATGAACCCGACCTATACAGTCTCTCCTCTTAACTGATACTTTTCATCCCAGGCAACATCCTGGTGAACCTCCTCTGCACCCTCATCAGTGCAATCACCTCCATCCAATAGTGTGGCATATGCCTTCTTCACCACTCTGTTTACCTGTGTTGACACCTCCAGGGATCTGTGGATTTGTACACCGAGGTTCCTTTGTTCCTCAGTACTCCTTAGGGACTTATCATTCATTGTATGTATCCTTCCCTTATTAGGTGTCCCAAAATGCAACACCTCATACTCATCAGGATTAAACCCAATCTGTCATTGCTCTGCCCAATTTCAGACTGTAGCCTGAGACCATCCTCTTCACTCACTATCAACAACACCACCAATTTTCATATCATCTTCAAACTTACTAATTTTCCCATCTACATTCACTTCCAAGTCAATAACGTACTCCCAATATTGATCCCTGTGGTAACAATCAGTGGTCACAGCCTTCCAATCACAAACTCAATTCACCACCTCAGGAGGGCGGTGATGGCCAATGGTAGTCACTGGACTGTTAACCTAGAACCCAAGTAATGTGCTGGGGACCAGGGTTTGAATCCTGCCACGGCAGACGGTGGAACGCGAATTCAATGAAAATGTGGAATTAAGAGTCCAATGATGAATCGACTGTTGGAAAACCCATCTGGTTCAGTAATGCCCTTTAAGGAAGGAAACGGCTATCCTTACCTTGTCTGGCCTACAGGTGACTCTAGACCTATTGCAAAATCGTTGACTGCTAACTTTCCTCTGGGCAATTAGGGATGGGCAATAAATGCTGGCCTAGCCAGTGGCATCCTCATCTTGTGAATTTTTGAAAAAAAGATAAAATCACACTTTGCCTCCTACTTGCATGCCAATTTTGGATCCAATTTTGCAACTTGTCTTGGATCGCATGGTCTGTTACTTTTGGAACAGACTTACATGTGGGACCTTGTCAAAGGCCTTAATGAAGTCCATGTAAACCACATCTACTGCACTACCCTCATCAATATATTTAGTCAGCTTTTCAAAAGACTCAATAAATTATTCAGACATAATCTTCCTCTAACAAATCCATGCTGACTATCCCTGATCAATCCCTGCCTTTCCAAAAGAGTTCATTTCTCCTGTCCTCAGAATTTTTTCCAATAATTTCAATACCACTGATGTCAGAAAATCTGGTTTGTAGTTACTTGGCCTACCCCTACTACCCTTCTTGAGCAAAGGAACTGTGTTCATTATTCTGCAGTCATCTGGCTAGTGAAGTACTAAATATCTCCTCCCTTAGCTGTACATCATGAGGCCCTGGGAATTTATGCACCATTATGCTGACTAAAACATTGAATACTTCCTCATTATTGATCTCAACATTCTGGAGAACCTCATCATCCCAAATTAAATCACCAGCAACAACATATTTCTCCTTTGTGAATACAGATAAGAAATATTCATTTAAGACCACACCCACATCCTCTGGCTCCTTTGATCTCGAATGGGCCCCACTCTTTCCCTAGTTATCTTCCTACTCTTAATATCCTTATAAAATCCCTTGAGGTTTTTCCTAATCCTATCTATGAAAGATACTTTGTAGCCCCTCTTTGTCATCCTAATTTCTTTTTTCGGCACCTCCCTTCACTCTGTATACATTTGAAGGGCCTCCCCTGTCTTACATGCACTGTACCTAACATATGCTTCCTTCTTTTACTTTATCAAACTCTTGATATTTCTTGACATCCAGGATTCCTAAGACTTGCTGCCCTTGCCCTTCACTTTTAGAGAAACATGATGACTCTAAATTTTCATTGTTAAATGACTTCCACTTTGCAAATGTGGACTTAATAGCAAGTAGCTGTCCCAGTCTATATTTGCCAGTTCATGTCTAATGATATTGAAATTAGGCCTTCCCCCAGCTTAAATACTTAACTCCTGCACTATCCTCATCCTTTTCCGTAATGACTTTCAAATTTACCAAGTTACAGTCACTATCCCTGAAGTATTTACCCACTGAAACTTCAGCCACTTGACCATTCCTTTGGATTAGGTTTAGCACTGCTCCATCTCTAGTTGGACTATCTATGTACGAACACAAAAAGCTCTCCTGGATGCACTTTAACTAATCCTCTCACAGGTAATTCTTTCATACTGAGACAATCTCAGTTAACATTCAAAAGTTGAAATCCCCTACAAGTATAACCCTAATTCTCAGATGCCTTTCAGTGAGATGCCTGCCTATCTGCCGCCTTTATTTTCCTCTGACTTTTGGGACTCCAATAGTATAATTCCAGCAAAATAATCGCCCTTTTTTCCCCTAAATTCTACCCAGATGCCCTCATTTGAAGAGCCTTCGAGTACATTCTCCCTCATTAATGCTGTAACGGTTTTATTTATCAATAATGTAATGGCCCTGTTTCTCTTACATCCCCCCTATCCTGCTTGAAACTTATATAGACTGGAATGTTGAGCTGCCAGTCATGCCTTTCGTTCAACTATGTATCAGCCATTGCAACAATATCATATTCCCACGTGTTGATCAATGCTGTAACTTTATCTGCCTTACCAGTCAAACTCCTTGAATTGAAATAGATATATTTTGACTTTCTGAACCTCCCATGTGCCTTATCATTCCCATGTCTTCTCTACCTACTGGTTTTCCTGGCATTCCTTCTATATCTGATTGGACCTTACTCAGGACTTCATGTCTACCAATGTCCCATTTCCCCTGCCCAATTAGTTTCAAACTTCTTCACTTACATTATTAATGTTATTTGCCAGCTTGTCACCAGCATCTGTACAAGATGATAGACACACTGCAAACAAATACATTTCAGGTGGGATATCATCAAATGATGCACCTTTGCTTATGGTTGAAGAGGCAGGTTCTGCAGCAGGTGCTGCACATGAATGTTTCACATGCTGTTGTAGATAGTTGATTTCTCTTATAGCTGGCACGTGGAGAAGTTCACATTTGCAGTACATCTAGCAACAGGGAAACAATGCTTCCAGCCACACTTAGCCAACAAGCAGTCGGAATGACCCAGCAAAGAACTTCCCAGTGATGCTAAGGAGTGGAATACTCTTGTAGTGGATGGAGTCTTCTTTGTTGTCTTTGGTTTTGAACAGTGTGACGACTTTTGTAATGTACTCCTGTATAATAGAACCTACTCTCTAGCGGAGAAGGAGAAGGACAAAGGTCATTGGCAATCAGTGGAATTTTCCATGATTGTGGACTTTGGTTGGAAATCTATCATTGTGACGTTTTTGGTTTGCTAAGCAGTTTGTGACCTGTTTGATCTCAAGTGATGAGTTTACTTCATGTAATCCAATCATGGGAGGAAGCTGATGGAGAAATCAAACATGGACTGCGGAATGTCGATCTCATTGAACTACAGCTCACAGTAATGTTCAACCCAACAGGAAATTTATTTACTTCAGTTGGTGAGTACTTCACTGTCAGCTGACCTCAGGAGGATGACTATGGTCATGGTAGGTTGTCCTCTTGAACTGCTTCCTGGTCACAAGCAGTTTGGATTTCTTGATACGAACTGACCCAGCGATTATTTCTGCAGTATCTTCCTATCTATTGCAAAGCTGTCTTGATTACTTTCAGGTCATGCAGTATTTTAGCTGTTACGTTTATGATGTGCATTAACAGGTTTTGCTTTTTGCATCAACATTGATTCACTGAGTAGGTCTCAAACCTGTCCTTCGTGCAGGCTCCACCGTTAGCAAATGATGCTTCTTCTGCTTCATAGCTGACTGAGCTACCATATAATTGCCACAGGGAGATAAGGCACTGAGGTTGCTTCAGATGACTAAATTGACTGTGACAGTCAGTTGCACAATACAAATCCTGCACTATACTCACAGTGGTTTGCAGTTTTCTTTACATACTAGTTGATGTAACTAACCTCAGTAATAGAACCTGGTTGGGGCAATCTAATGTCAACAGCAAAATTTGCATACCTTATAGCCAATTAGAGTTGGCATCTATTATTATGTCTTATATTATATTATCTGATTAGGTCTCTGTACTGTGGAATTGGATCTTTGTTCAGACCGGGGGACTTCACCTTCAATTTCCAACTTGCAAGTCAAAGAGTTACCTTTCTTTGCTTGCTACATAGCTTTGCCATGATTTTAACTCCCTTAATATCTGCATCTCAACTCCTAAGCTGTTATTCCAGACCTATTTGTCTAGGGCATGGTCCATTTCTGGAATTGCCAAAAGGTGCTTACTTGAGTGAAATACCAATTGTCTAATGAGACTCTATTCCAGATTTCTGGCAGGTTTGCTCCGTTAGCCACTAACTCATTTTTTTTACCTTAATGTTGAAAGGAACTGATTGGCAGGAACCCACAGATGTAGATATGATCTAGTCTTCCAGGTGTGCCATTCTGTGCCACAGGCATAACAGTAGCCCAAGCCTGAACATTGTCCAGAGCTTGTTCCATGCATACATTGTTTCTGTTCTGCTATTTTATTCACTAATGGGATGAGGGCATCGCTAACTAGGCAGCATTTATTGCCCATTCCAAATTGCCCAGAGGGCAGTTCAGAGTCAACCACATTGCTGTGGATCTGGAGTCACATGTAGGCCAGAACAGGTAAGGATGGCACTTTCCCTCCTTAGTGAACCAGATAGTCTTTTCCCGACAACTGGCAATGGATTCGCAGCCATCATTAGACTCTTTGTTCCGATATTTATTGAATTCAAATTCCACTGTCTGGCATGGTGGGATTTGAACCTGGGACCCCAGTATCTGGATCTCTGGATTAACAGTCCAGTGATAATGCCATTAGGCCACTGCCTCCCCCATATCTTCTCAGATAATGAAACAATGTGCAGTCGTCAGTGCTCCTTCCCATTCTCTGGCCTTGTTTTTGTGAAAACATCAGCTAAAGGTGGTTGGGTCTAGTTACCATCCTGAAAAACTTTGTACTGATGCCTTGGGATAGAAACTATTGGGCTTCAAAATGTGAGGAAACCAAATATTTAAATCCTGCCTGTTTTAACAGATAAATGTGAAATTTGATGGCATCATCAGCCCATTAAAGGTTTAAGCATTTCCTAATATATTTCAATTAAATAGGTATCTGTAAATTACTTAAAATGCTCAGGGCAATGATTATCGGATAAATACTGAACAACAAAGACCAAACAATAAGTTAAACCTTCAAACAACCAACTATTTTAATGCAAAGTATGACTCTAATCAGTGGAAACCTTTTCTTAATTCAGTTCTATTCCGTTCCACAGTTAAATTTTGCTAGTGTCTCTATATGCCATAGTTGGTCAAATGTTGCCTCCATACCAAGGCAATCACTTTCGTCTCTGCTTTGGTGTTCAGCTCCTTTGTCTTTGGACAAAGTTTGCAGTGAGGTCTAGACCTGAGTGATCGTAATTGAACCTGCTATTGTAGGCTATTATTGAGCAAGTCCCATTTCATAGCATTGTTCTCAACACTTCTATGACTTTGATGATGGAGGGTAGGCTAATAAACCAGCATTTAGCTGATTGAATTTGCGAATCTTTCTACAGGACATAGCTGGGCATTTTCTACCTTTTCAGTGTCAATGTTGTAGCTGCATTGGATAGGGGCATGACCAGGTCTGAAGATTACCTTTAGCACCACAATGTGGAGATGCATAGCCTTTGTTTATCCAGTGACCTCAGTTGCTGTTTCTCAATAGTACATGGAGTTAACTAAATTGGGCTTCTGTGATGGTGGAGACATTGGAGAAGCCCACGATGGATTTTCCACTGGCAGTTCTGGTTAAGGGGGCTGCAAACACTTGGATGTAATAACTCACACAGCTAAAGCCATGGGTGTCCACATAGCATGGAGTTGTCTGCCTCAGCCTAATGCAAGAAGGGAACATGATCAGTACACTGTGAATCCAGGCAAACCGAATGTCTCAGGGAAGAAAAACATAGATCTATATTTGTGGTGAATAAAGTATATTTGAAAAACTAAGACTGGAAAATATTTTGATACTATTTGATGGTTTCCTTTCCTTTTATTGCTCAATAAGAATCTGATACCAATTGCCTGAGCACTTTCAGTAATTTATACATACATAATTGTTGACTTTAAATCATTAATAAGATAGTGGTGACACAGTTATATTACATTTATATATAAAGGCAGGGTTTATATTTCTGGTTTGCTGTAATAGTTGCCATAGCCTTACTATACAAAATATTGCCTTATGTCTTATTAGTGACATTCAGATGATTAAACCAGTTTCAATTGTATGGTACAAAGCCAACTTTTCTAGAGAGAGCAACAGAACTGCTTTTGAGAACCCCACGAGAGCTTGAGAGAGAGAAAGTCAGGCAATTGAAAGGTGTGATACTGATTGAGGGTCAGGGCAGGAGCTGTTTATTGTGTGTGTGTGTGTGTGTGTGTGTGGGTGGGGGTTGGTGTGTGAATGAGAGAGAAATGAAGAAGAAAGTGTAGGAGTGAAGAGAATTAGAGTGACTGTACATGATCGATGTCTCTTATGTATATGCCATTCCCTTCATCACATAATTGGTGGCTGTGCCTTCTCTGGGTACATTAAGCTCTGAAATTCCTGCCCTCAGCCTCCACTGACTCTTTACCTTTCTTCCTTTTAAGTGTAACTGTTTGGCCAAGCCCTTTCCTAATGTTTCCTCTTGTGTCTCAGTGTCAATCTTTATCTGATTATGTTCCAGTGAATTTCTGAAGCTGTAGACCTGAGCCCGTGTTCTGCAGTTGCAGATCCATGGATGGAGTAAGATGCCTTTTCTGAGATCCTCAGAATTCTGTTATCTGGTGACAAGGGGTACAGTGTAGCTGGTAGAAATTTCCGAGTGAGAGCCCCTGATAAAGAGAGAGTAATGTCGGAACTCAGGGCATGCAAAGTGGCCATTTTGAATGCTTCTGATTACCAAAGCTCTTAAGTATCACATATAGTGAGAGATGGGGAGTGACAGTTTCTCAGATATGTTGTTGAGAGGCCTTCAGTGCAGAAAGTTAATAGATTCGAGAAGCAGATAAAAATAAAGAAGTGGTCATGACAGGGCAGAGAGGAAGGGGGAAGAGGACTTTGTGTGTCTGTTTGCAAGTAGGGGTCATGTTAACCTATGAGAAGGATAGGGAAAGGGAAGGTGACAGAGAGAGAGAGAGCCAGAGAGCTGCGGCCGTGTGCCCTGTCCGCGCCCACGCACAGGGCGAGAAGGAGCGCTCTATGCTCTGGCTGCGGTCTGCACCTGTCACTGTGGAATCTCACCTGATCGAGCCAAGCTCTCTGAGGCTGCTCTATATTTAGCTGCTGCCGCTCTCACTCTCACTTGGAGCAGCTCTGCGGCGGCCCAACTCTTCTCAAACAGCCTTTTCTCTCACGGAGAGAGGGGGGCGCGGGGAGAAAGCATCCACTGAGCCAAGAAAGTATTTGCAGATCCACAGAGGGAGATCGAGTTGTGAAGCCCCCTCCCTCCTTCCGTGGAGACAGAATCAAGGGACTATTCTGCACGATTTTGGAGCAGCATGACTGGAATCAAAACGGGAGAAGTCCAAAACTAAAAGAGGCAGCCCTTGCCTTCAGACTGCTCGGATTACCCCGTCCCTGGGGTGGAGACTGAACCAAATTAATCACCGAGTGGCAGGGAAGAGTGCGGTTGGAGACGAGCTGAAACAAATCCCTGATCTTGCCTGTAGCCCTGCCTTCTCCCTGTCGCCTGCATTGCCACTTGTGAAGCTGGTCGTGACCGGCCTGTTTACTTCCCCAGCACTGGGCAGTACACAAGGAATGAACAGAATCATCGCCCTTCTGAAACCCGAAGCCAACCGCTGATCCACACCAGCAGGTGACCGAAGCTGCAGAGCACCTCAATATGAACAGTTCAACCCTTCTCCCGAAACACTAGCCCCAGCCCAGTCCACAATACAGGTCCACATTGATACTCACATACATACATGCAGAGTGAGAATAAAATCCTTGTGCAACTTTGGATTAACATAGTGGAAATTTTCAATGTACACATATGTGCGCATTTCATAAACTTTTATGTCCGCCCCATATAATGTACACATTTCAGAACCGTGTGTATACATACTATGTAGACAGATCGGAATCATTTAGGAACATGTACACTTTTTAGAAACTTCTATGCGCACGTGTATGCTTTTCAAAAACTTTTATATACACATATGTACACATTTTAGAAACTTTTATATGCGTTATATCGACATTTTATAAACTTTTATGCACACACGTGTGTACTTAAGAAAGCTTTATGCACAGGTGCACAAACTTTAGAAACTTTTGTGCATATGATTACGGACGCATTTTAGAAACTTTTATGTACACATTTCAGAAAATTTTATGTACACATATGAACACTTTTTAGCAGCTTTTGTGCAGATATATTCCTTCACACTTTGGAAAAGTTTTCACTTGTTGTTTCGAGTTTTAATGTGGTGCATTTTCCAGTAATAAGCAGGGGATTTTCTTCGTCCAGCTGTTATGAACTTGTCCTCTTCTAGCACATCAGAAAAAATGTTAATGCAGCATGGACAATAACGTTAAAATCATTAGCTCATAAAACAAATTATGCTTCCACTTGCTTTTTACAGTTCACGTCTGTTACGTGGCAATCTGGAAACTGGTAAAATTTTCCATGTGTACAAGATCTTTATAAACTCTCTATATACATGCAAACATGAACATACACACAAAAACACATATGCAGGCAAATGGAAGGCCTATACATGCAGAAAAATATACTCCAATGTTTTGTTTTCAACTCTGATTTTCTAATAAAAGTTCTAATTTTTTGTTTTATTTAATTGGTTTAATGAAAGTGAAAAATTGCTTAAGTCATTGATATTAGAAGGTGATATAATATCTAAAGGAATCCTGGTGGTCAACAGCAGCTGACACGACAACATTTCTACAATCAGCAATAACAGTCATTTGTTAACTTGCTGAGCCAGTTGTTCTGTGGTGTGCAGACATTTCTGTTACCCTTCTAGGCAACATCATCAGTGTGACAACTAATCGAAGTGTTGGTGTTCTGCTTCCTTCTGGATTTATATGATCCTCGGGTGTGATGGTCTTGTCGCATCTGGTTCTGTTGTTTTTAGCAGTGGTCTGCATATGGGATCTCTTTCTACATGTTTGTGAATGGAGTCCTGTGTTGAGAACCAGGCTTCCAATAATTCCCTTGCTTGACTGGTCTTCGGTTGTCCCAGTATAGTCACTTCATTCTAATTGAACTGATGGTCCTCATTGTCTGTGTGTATTGCAACAAGTGAATATTTCTGAAGAACAGTCCCAACCCAAAATGTCAACGTTCCTGCTCCTCTGTTGCTGCCTGACCCGCTGTGCTCCTCCACCTCCACACTGTGTTATCTCTGACTCCAGCATCGGCAGTTCTTACTTTCTCTGAATACTGAGCATATATTTTCATTGCCAGCTCGTGTTCATCTATCCTGGTCGTCCGTTTCTTCCCTGTTTGTCAAATGTCATGGTTATTGCACTCGCTGCATGGTATTCTGTGTATCACATTGGTCTTGTTTACTGTTGGGATGGGGTCTTTAGTCATTGATAACATTTGGCATAGTGTTGCTGTCGGTTTGTGTGCAATCATGATCTTATGTGGCCTTAGGAGTCTGGTAGTCTTTTCTGATATATTTTTGATAGAGGGTAGCATTGCTAGTGCCTTCTGTGGTACTGTGTCCTCTGATTGTGATTTGTTTTGTAGGATCTGCGGATGAAGCTCATTGGGTATCTGCTGTTGGTGAAAGCTTTTGTAGGTGTTCCTCTTCCATTCTGAGTTCTGAGGTGTTGCAATGTGATGCAGCTCTTTTAAATAGTGCTTTGATGCAGCTCTGTTATGTATGGTAGGGTGGTTACTATCGAAGTTAAGGATTGTGTGTGTGCGCGCGTGTGTGTGTGTGTGTGTGTGTGTGTGTGTGTGTGTGTGTGTGTGTGTGTGTGTGTGTGTGTGTGTGTGTGTGTGTGGCCTTCCTGTGTACTTGGTTCCAGAATTCACTGTTAGTCAGTCTCTCTGCTGTTACACCTAAGAATGGGAGGTGCTTGTTGTTTATTTTCTCTAGTGAAATTTATGTTTGTGAAGTCGTTGACAAGTGGGTTATTACAAATGAAGCCTGGTTCTCAACATGGGACTCCATTAACAAATAGACCCCCTATTCAGAATGCTGCTAAACAACAGAACCAGAAGTGGCAAGACAATCACACTAGAGGATCATATAAATCTGAAAGGAAGCAGAAGACCAAAGCTTCGATTAGAGGTCACACTGATAATGTTGCCTAGAAGGGTAACAAAACTGCACACCATAGAACAACGGGTGCAGCTAGCTAATGAACAACTGCATCCATAACCCAAGCTACAAATTTTCACTAAGAGCTTAAAAATCAACAATATCAAAATGGGACACAATGACATTCAAAGGAGGCACAAAGTTACTCCAATTTACTTGCACCAATGGCATATGGAATCATTTGGCTTCAGGGTCAAAGAAGGCCATTCACTTCATCATGCCCAGTCTAGGGCTACATGTTCAGGCCTGGTCCTACTCACCTGCTTTTTCTCTGAAGCCCTGCAATGTTTTACTTCATCACATATTTGTCCCACTCACTTTTGGAAAAAATTGCAAGCGTCTCAGTCATATTCCCAAGCAGATCCTGACTACTTGCCACGTAAAGAAATATCTCCTCATGTTGCCTTTTTTCCTTCTGCCAATTACCTTAACAATACAAGAATACGCACACTGACTGGGCGGGATCAAAATATACCTGAATGCTTCAGAGATAGCAGGAACTGCAGATGCTGGAGAATCTGAGACAACAAGGTGCAGAGCTGGATGAACACAGCAGGCGAAGCAGCTTCAGAGGAGCAGGAAGGCTGATGTTTCAGGCCTAGCCTGAAGAAGGGTCTTTCTGAAGAAGGGTCTAGGCCCGAAACGTCAGCCTTCCTGCTCCTCTGATGCTGCTTGGCCTGCGGTGTTCATCCAGCACTACACCTTGTTATACTTGAATGCTTCTGGGACCAGAGGATAAAATAGATCCAGGTAGTGTAAACCCTCAAAGGTCATATTCTGAGTCTTGTTTTACTAATGTTTACCCAGGAATTAATTAAATTGCTAATTTGTCAGATGTCCCAGATATTTAGTCAGATTGTGAATTATATGAGGCCAATTCAGCTGTATATTGAATCATGCTCTATTTTCTTGTTTGTCTCCTTTCTAACCTTAAAAATTACAAATATAAAATCACAATTAAATAAAACATCAGAAAGGATTTAACACTGGTATCCAACCATGAAAGAAGCTAAAGAGAATGGGTATAAACATTTTTTACACTTTTGTAACATTGAAATCCTCCCTTTGAATTCAGATAAATAATTAAGAAACAGAAAACCTCCTGGCAAAATAATCCACTTGCAGTCAACTGTTCCAAGAGAAGTGTTGGCCAAATAAATGTTCATAGAGATATGGCTGTGCCTTTATCTTCTTGCACAGGTGCACGTTCATTCCCTTGTACGCATTTTTTTTGCGCATATCTCTTTCATTTATCCTCATCTCATAAATTTGGGCAAGCCATATGCACAGGCATATTCATCACTGAAAAGAACGCTGTTAACGAATACTCATAAATGGGCATTCAGCGTCTACACATGTAATTTAATGCATCAGTCTCTTTTTCACACTTATGTATCCTCTCTTCCTCACAATCTGAAGGCTGCAAAGGACATCCATTGCTTTCTGAAAGCCGTTTTTCCCAAATGTTTACTCCATGCTGATATAGAATCAAACAGCTCTTTTTTGAATGTATTAACTAATCTTGCATTTACTACGTAGAGTGGATGAAGTTGTAGTATTGTAGTAATACTGCTGGACTAGTCATCCAGAAGTTCAAGGTAACCTTCTGGGGTGCAGGTTCAAATCACTACTGTACCAGTTGGTGATGTTTAAAATTCAATCAAGATGTCTGGAAAAGAAAGCTAGTGTCAATGATGATCACAAAATTATCATCAATTGATGTAGTTATCCATCTGATTTATTAACGTCCTTTAAAAAAGCAAATTTATTACCCTTACCTGATGCAACTTACATTCATTCCAGGCCCACAGTAATGTGCCTGACTCTGAAATAATGGTGCAAATCATTCCATTCAAAGCCAATAGATGATCACTGTGCCACCAGAAACACCTACAGCCAATGAAAGAATTTTTAAGCCAAGTCATCGTCTTATTTACCTGCTTATCTTGTGTATTTAAACGAATAGTCTTATTCTCCAATCAGTTTTACTTTCTCCATGTTTCTACCAGCAACTATTTTTATATCTATGAATGTATACACCCAACAACTTGTGTTTATATAACATGTTTGGATGTTACCAAATTGGACACTAAACTGCATAGAGAGATGTTCAAACATGTCAAGCTTGGTCAAAGCGATAACAAGGTGTAGAGCTGGATGAACACACCAGGCCAAGTTGCATCAGAAGAACAGGAAGGCTGACGTTTTGGGCCTAGACCCCTCTTCAGAAATGGGGCCCAGGCCCAAAACATCAGCCTTCCTGCTCCTCTGATGCTGCTTGGCCTGCTGTGTTCATCCAGTTCTACACCTTGTTATCTCAGATTATCCAGCATCTGCAGTTCCTACTGTCTCTGAAGCTTGGTCAAAGAGGCAAGTTTTAAGGAGTATCTTAAAGTAGGAAGGTGAGACAAAATTTTTAACGAGGGAGTGCCTGGGTAGCTGACAGGGCAGTGCTAATGGCCAGGCAATGATAATTGTAGAAGTCCAGAACAGTGGATTTAGATGTGTGCAGAGATCTTGGAGGGCTGTAGTTGTCAGACGTTACAGAGACAAGGAGAGGCAGAGCCACAAACACATTTGAGAAAAAGATGTGAATTTTAAAATTGAGACATTAATGGCTGGGAGCCAATACAGGACAGAGAAAACACAGAATAATATTTACAGGTATTCAAGAAGATGCAGTACAGAAGCACATTTTGATATGTGACCTAACTGCTTACTGTCACAGTGAAAAACATGTTCACAGTTACTATAGCTATGTCCTCACCAGGGCAGAGATATTCCATCCTTTGCTCTAAGAGATACATTGAAAAGCATATACTTATGAACTGAAATCTTGTGATACCCCAACATCGTTTCCTTCAACATAGATATTACTCCAAAGAAAAGAAATTGATTGTGCTGGAAGGTCTGAGAAAAAGTAACAAAATAGTTGCTGCTGTACTGACTCACATAGCTGTCTCTGTCTTTCATCTGTATGGGTTCGTTGAACAGGAATGAGATAAAATATTTATCAGGCTTTTGAAGTGTTCAATCCTGACAACATTAAATCCTCTTTAACTTCCCCACTGAATGGAAATAATTAGAAACAGGTTCATTTAAGTTATGGGAAGTAAAATCCATGGGTGATCAAAATAGAGGTATTGTATTGTTGGTTTAATGCTTTGTTTTACTACATTATAGAACCTCTGTTTTTTTCAGAATTGAGATTTAAAAATACATAGAATTTGCCTGTAGGGTGTTTATGTGTGTACTAAATGAGTAGGAATCATAGACTATACACAAAACAAATGGCTTTCTTCACAAAACCATGTGCCCAGTTAATTTTACGAAGTTAAATCTCAAAATTTCAGAATTTGTAATAAATAAACAAAAAAAAAACACTCAGCCTCATGTTTAGCATGGCCCATTTCATTATTGTCCTGCTTTTGATTTAATGTCATACTTTGGTCCATTTGTTTTAGTGTAATATCACTTGTCTCGTTGCCTCTGATTACAAGAAAAGACTGCAACAACAGCGCACTGAGGTTCTGGCATAGCCTGAGATGCTACAAGGATTGACGTACTAATAAACTCTATGCAACTATACACTTTATAGGAAAAATTAGGAGCTTCAGATTAAATGTCAATATACGATTCATATTATAGAATGGGAATTTACTACAGGACCCATAATATCAGCTATTAATTGGTCGGGAGGTAAGAAACAAGGAATGGGAATATAAGAAAAGTTTGCTGATTGAAAGGATGTGACTGATGTTCCCCAGGTATCCGTAATGAGGCAAACACAGAGAATGCTGGAGAAAATCAGCAGCATCTGTGGATGAGAGAAACAGACTCATCGTTTTGAGTGCAGTGTGACTTCTTCAGAACTCAAAACATTCATGCTGTTTCTCTCTCCTCAGAGTCCACCAGACCTGCTGACTTTCTCCGGCATTCTCTGTGCTTCTTTCAGATTTCCAGCATCTGTGGCAATTTGCTTTGATTTGTTGTGAGGCCTTAGCTTTTCATCATCTACATCAATGACCGGCACAAGGGATTAGCTAGTTACATATTTAAGTTTTCAGATGACACTAATTTAGGAGCACCATGGGTTTATAGATGGAACAGGAAGTTACAAAGAGACATAGAATACTGTAAGCAAGTAGGAGAAGCTGTGGCATTCAACGAGAGGAAGTATGAGGTCAGCCACTTTGGATCCAGGAAAGACCAATTGGAATATCTTCTAAATGGTTACAGACATGAAGCTGTGAATGTGCAAAGGGATTTAGTCATTCATGTACCCAGTTGACTAAATGCTCATGCATATATGAAAGTTAATTGAATACTGCTGTTAGCTTGAGAGGCTTGAAATTCAAAAGAGAGGGAAAAGTGCATAAATTATTGGTGCAAACAAACCTGTTCATGTGAAACGATTATAAAAAAAATCAAAATTTACAGGAGACCACACTCTTTCTTGTTGAGAAAGAGCAATTCAGTCTAACCCCCATTTTTCAGCCCTTTTCAATAGTCTTGAAGGTTGTAGCACTTCAACAGCACCATCCCAGTTTTTGTTTTAATGCAGTGAGCGTTATGTTTCTACTATGATAATAAGATCAAAGAACCGTGGATGTCAGTAATCTGAAACAGAAACCAAAATTACTGGAGAAACTCAGCAGATCTGGCAGCGTCTGTAGAAAGAAAAACAGTTAACATTTTGAGTCTGGTGACCCCTCATCAGTCACTGAACTCAAAACATTCACTCTGTTTTTCCTTAACCATACTGTCTTCCTATAACATCTTGTACTGTCGTCCAGATAGTGGGACTTCCTCTTCCTATCTATGTAATCAGAACCTGAGAATCACTTGCAAGTACCTCCTCTCCTGCTCCCACACTTCTGACTGAAAGGATCAATCCTTGGTCCTCTCCTAGTTCTCAATTCCATACTGCCACTTGGTGACATCACCTGAACTAATGGCATTAGTTGTTACAAGTATGTTCAACATTACCCCTCCTGATTCCTCCAGCATTACTAAACTATTTATTTATTACACATGCACCTCTATTTCAGCTCATTCCCTGTTGAAATTCCCAGTCATATCTTGTTAACTCCAGGCTTGACTATTTGAATGTAATTTTGGCTGGCCTCCTACATTCTACCTCAATAACCTTGAAGCAATAAAATCTCTTATCCGTGCCTTCACTCACAGCAAGTTCTGTTCTCTATTAACCGTGTGCTCGCTGGCCTACACTGGGTCTGAATCAACATCACGATTTTAAAATTCCCATCCTCAGTTTCGAATCCCTCTGTGGAATCACCTCACCCTATCTCTCTCATCTTCTCTAACCTACAATCCTCCTGGATATCTGTGCTTCTCTACTTCTGCGCTCTTTTGCATTTCCACTTGTAATTGCATCAAGCTGGTGGACAATTAGTTGCCTGTCTACAGCTCTCCACCTTTCTAACCCACTTACTTCCTTTTAAAACCTACCTCTTTATCAAAAAATATATCTCCACTGAGGTTTGGTGGCATACTTTTTTTTCACACCATTCCTGTGAAGTTATTTGGGATATTTCCTTACATTAGAGGTACTATATAAATTTAGGCTATTATTGTTTCAAAAATGCTGAGCTGCCTGATATTTCCTGCTCCTGTTTATCCCATCGATCATTAGCTGTTTCCCTTCCTTAACTAACCTCAGTGCACTTTTCTTGTGAAGACAGTATCCCTGGAGCTGGTGCCTGGGATAAATTATTGGGCAAGTTGGTCCTAAGCAGGACCACTGGCGACTTTATGGATTTGCCACCAATGAAGGACATTGAGTGGGCAATTAATGGGCACACAAGAGACTTGACTTGTAGCCAGGCCAATTACCTGCCTTTCCAGCAGGCTTTGAAAAGGAACTCGTTCCCCAACGAGTAATCCTGCCTCAACAGCAACAGAAATCACAGGAGAAATTCAGCAGGACCAGCAGTATTCTAGAGGGAAAGCAGAGCTAACATTTCAGATCTAGTGATCCTTTGGAACAGGGTCACTGGATGTGAGATCTTGGCTCTGCTTTCTCTGCACAGAAGTTGCAGGTCCTGCCGAGTTTCTCCAGCGATTTCTGGTTTTGCTCTGAATCGTCAGTATCTGCAGTTGTTTGTTTTTTATTTCTATAATCCTGTCTGCCTACCTGTTAGTGTGGGAACCTCAATGGAACCAATTGGGACAGGAATGGGTATAGGGTGACTGCTGTTGCCCTACACATTCCTGTTGTGACATCTCCTTCTATGTATGATCTTTGACATCCAGGAGGATCTAGACTTGGCATTGCCTGAACATTTATAGTCTGAAAACTTATTAACTCCTCTTGAACAGATTCTACAGCTGATACTGATTTACCTTCAAGAATTGTTTCCGGTTCACTTTTGGCAAATCACACTATCAATAAAATTGGTTTCTTGCCAATTCAAAAATATTACGCCTGGTCTAACCTAGCCCTTTTGCACAACAATACAAAATCTAAATGAATTTCAACCACTGCCATCAACGTATCAGTGAGACCACTTCCTCCTGCTTCAGTTCTGAAAACTTAAGTTCAGAACTAATCCCCACATATTGACAAAAATGTCCTCCTGAACGTGTTTTTCGTTAATGAATTAACACTGATGAAATCACGCGTAATGCTATGGTACCTAGTGAGTTTTGAGAAGATTTGTAGCTCAGGTTGAGGTTCTGGATGTGAGTTTGCCCGCTGAGCTGGAAGGTTAGTTTTCAGACATTTCGTCACCATTCTAGGTAACATCATCGGTGAGCCTCCAATGAAGCGCTGGTGTTATGTCCCGCTTTCTATTTATCTGTTTAGGTTTCCTTGGGTTGGTGATGTCATTTCCTGCATTGGTGATGTCATTTCCTGTTCTTTTTCTCAGGGGATGGTAGATTGGCTCCAAATCAATGTGTTTGTTGATGGAGTTCCGGTTGGAATGCCATGCCTCTAGGAATTCTCGTGCGTGTCTCTGTTTGGCTTGTCCTAGGATGGATGTGTTGTCCCAATCAAAGTGGTATCCTTCCTCATCTGTATGTAAGGATACTAGTGATAGTGGGTCATGTCGTTTTGTGGCTAGCTGATGTTCATGTATCCTGGTGGCTAGCTTTCTAAACAATACATTGGCAAACAGGCAGAAATCTAGCCTCTCCGTCTTTTTCAACCCCATCACCATGCATCTCCCCACCCCGGGGGGTGGGGGGGTGGTGGGAGTGTGGGGTGGTGCTCAAGAAGTGTGCTGTGTTCATTTTATACATCCCTGCCAGATTTGTTTCTTGACTCTGATCTATTTTGGACACAGAACTTTAGGCTGGATATGTTGGAGGGCCATGGTGGCAGTATTGCAGTCAATATTGGGCTGAAAGATTTAGTTACAAGGCATGTCCTGAAATTACTCCATTGTGGCTAGTATCCCACAACCAAGTTACTCTTGGTGATCCAACTCCCTCAGAGGCAGCTCTCCGAGTGAACAGAATGTCTGACTGCCCTGTTCTCATCTGTCACTTTTCTGATTGAGAGTTTTAATCTGGTCCAATCAGGAAACTTCTATTCAATGAGGTCTACCTTGCTGACCATGTTACAATCATTACATGCCTCCCCCCATGAGCCCGAGGATATGGGCTGGCTCTTTTTCTTGGAGCTGCTCCAGGACATTTTAGCACCGGGTCAGGTTCCTCCAACTCTGACCCTGATAAGGGCGGCACATAATGCACAGCAGCTCACCTCCTGTGCCCATTCTTCAGGTGGCAAAGGCATCAAGGCAGCAACATCCACCCTGACCATCTCAGATTTCAAGGTATCCTCAATGTCCAATGGAGAGGGAGAAGGGATGGAGAGGGATGTTTCAGTAAGAACAGAGAAGATGGTAAAAGAGGAGGAGGTGTGGCATTGTTGGTCAAGGACAGTATTACAGTTGCAGAAAGGATGTTTGGGGACTCATCAACTGAGGTAGTATGGGCTGAGGTTAGAAACAGAAAAGGAGAGGTCACCCTGTTGGGAGTTTTCTATAGGCCTCCGAATAGCCAGAGATGTAGAGGAAAGGATAGCAAAGATGATTCTCAATAGGAGTGAGAGAGACAGGGTAGTTGTCATGGGGAACTTCAACTTTCCAAATATTGACCGGGAACACTATAGTTCGAGTACTATAGATGGGTCCGTTTTTGTCCAGTGTGTGCAGGAGGGCTTCCTGACACAGTATGTAGATAGGCCAACAAGGGGCGAAGCCACATTAGATTTGGTACTGGGTAATGAGCCTGGCCAGGTGTTAGATTTGGAAGTAGGTGAGCACTTTGGTGATAGCGATCACAATTCTGTTATGTTTACTTTAGTGGTTGAAAGGGATAGGTGTATACCACTGGGCAAGAGTTATAGCTGGGGGAAAGGCAATTACAATGAGATTAGGCAAGATTTAGGGAGCATAGGATGGGGAAGGAAACTGCAGGGGATGGGCACATTAGAAATATGGAGCTTATTCAAGGAAAAGCTTCTGTGTGTGCTAGCTAAGTATGTATCTGTAAGGCAGGGAGGAAGTTGTAGAGCACGGGAGCCGTGGTTTATGAAGGAGGTGGAATCTCTGGTCAAGAGGAAGAAAAAGGCTTATGTTAGGATGAGATGTAAAGGCTCAGTTAGGGCACTTGAGGGCTACGCGGTAGCAAGGAAAGACCTAAAGAGAGAGCTCAGAAGAGCCAGGAGGAGACATGAGAAGTTGTTGGTGGATAGGATCAGGGTAAATCCTAAGGCTTTCTTTCGGTATTTAAGAAATAAAAGAATGACGAAAGTAAGATTAGGCCCAATCAAGGATAGTAGTGGTAAGTTGTGTGTGGAGTCAGATGAGATAGGGGAAGCAGTAAATGAATATTTTTCAACAGTATTCACTCTAGAAAATGACAATGTTGTCGAGGAGAATACTGAGATACAGGCTACTAGACTAGGTGGGATTGAGGTTCACAGGGAAGAGATATTAGAAATCCTACAGAGGGTGAAGATAGATAAGTCCCCTGGGCCGGATGGGATTTATCCCATGATCCTCTGGGAAGCCAGGGAGGAGACTGCCGAGCCTTTGGCATTGATCTTTAACTCGTCATTGTCTACAGGAATAGTGCCAGATGACTGGAGGATAGCAAATGTGGTTCCCCTGTTCAAGAAGGGGAGTAGAGACAACCCTGGTAATGATAGACCAGTGAGCCTTACCTCAGTTGTTGGTAACGTGTTGGAAAAGGTTATAAGGGATAGGATTTATAATCATCTAGAAAAGAATAAATTGATTAGGGATAGTCAGCACGGTTTTGAGAAGGGAAGGTCGTGCCTCACGAACCTTACTGAGTTCTTCGAGAAGGTGACCAAACAGGTAGATGAGAGTAAACCAGTTGATGTGGTGTATATGGATTTCAGCAAGGCATTCGATAAGGTTCCGCACAATAGGCTTTTGTACAGAATATGGACGAATGGAATTGTGGGAGATATAGCAATTTGGATCAGAAGTTGGCTTGCTGAAATAAGACAGAGGGTTGTAGTTGATGGGAAACGTTCATCCTGGAGACCAGTGTACCGCAAGGGTCAGTGTTGGGTCCACTGCTGTTTGTCATTTTTATAAATGACCTGGATGAGGGCATAGAAGGATGGGTTAGTAAATTTACAGATGACACTAAGGTCGGTGGAGTTGTGGATAGTGACGAAGGATGCTGTAGGTTACAGAGAGACATAGATAAGCTGCAGAGCTGGGCTGAGAGGTGGCAAATGGAGTTTAATGCAGACAAGTGTGAGGTGATGCACTTTGGTAGGAGTAACCAGAAGGCAAAGTACAGGGCTAATGGTAAGATTCTTAGTAGTGTAGATGAGCAGAGAGATCTCGGTTACCACGTACACAGATCCTTGAAAGTTGCCACCCAGGTTGACAGGGCTGTTAAGAAGGCATACAGTGTTTTAGCTTTTATTAATAGAGGGATCGAGTTCCGGAACCAAGAGGTTATGGTGAAGCTGTACAAAACTCTGGTGTGGCTGCACGTGGAGTATTATGTACAGTTCTGGTCACCGCATTATAAGAAGGATGTGGAAGGTTTGGAAAGGGTGCAGAGGAGATTTACTAGGATGTTGCCTGTTACGGAGGGAAGGTCTTACGAGGAAAGGCTGAGGGACTTGAGGCTGTTTTTCTTAGAGAGAAGAAGGTTGAGAGGTGACTTAATTGAGACATATAAAATAATCAGAGGGTTAGATAGGGTGGATAGGGAGAGCCTTTTTCCTAGGATGGTGACGGCGAGCACGAGGGGGCATAGCTTTAAATCGAGGGGTGAAAGATATAGGACAGATGTCAGAGGTAGTTTCTTTACTCAGAGAGTAGTAAGGGAATGGAACACTTTGCCTGCAACGGTAGTAGATTCGCCAACTTTAGGTACATTTAAGTCGTCATTGGGTAAGCATATGGACGTACATGGAATAGTGTAGGTTAGATGGGCTTGAGATCAGTATGACAGGTCGGCACAGCATCGAGGGCCGAAGGGCCTGTACTGTGCTGTAATGCTCTATGTTCTATGAGAACCTACAAGCTCCAGAACAATCAGAAAGGCAGTCAAGGATCCAGGCATGTATTGCTTCTGTTCCAGCTTGTCAGTTTGCAGCTTTCATGTGATCCACATGCCTGTTCAGGACCATTGCTCCTACCTCAACTTTATACGTAACTGGAGCTGACCTCGTGCCAACCACGTCTTTTACCTATGCAGGGCTATTCCCTTGGTTCCTACACCAAACATTATCCCCTGAAAGAAACTGTCTGTCTCACAGAGCAGAGTCTTCTGCCTAGCATTGGAGTTCCTGATGCTGTTTCATACACACACACACACACACACACACACACACACACACACACACACACACATGTGCATAAAACACCCCACGATATCACACCCCTCTCTCTGATGAAGGGTCTGGGCCCGAAACGTTAGCTTTTGTGCTCCTGAGATGCTGCTTGGCCTGCTGTGTTCATCTAGCTCCACTCTTTGTTATCCACGATATCAGAAGATCAGAGTAAGTCTGATGCAGAGTCTTCTGCCCATTAGCATCTCTGCTGGACCCACCCCTGTAGATCCATGAGTAGTGGTCCTATAATCAAATAGGACCGGGACAGTTTCGTATCTTGTGAAGCTGCGGGCTGTTTCTTTAAGCCTACCTTCAAAGGTTGGACTGCGCTTTCCACTGGACCATTCAATGATGGATGGTATGGAGCTGCCCTTCTATGTCAAATGCCATTGGACTTTCGCAAATACTCAAATTCTCTGCTGATAAACAACGGCCTGCTATCTGTGACCAGCGCTTCTGGGAGTCCATATATTTGCAAAAGTTGCATGCAGTTTTTCTTTTGTCGTCCCTGTGTTTGACAAATGAACTGAGTGGGTGTTCACAATGACTAAGAACATTCAGTCCATGAAAGGACCTGCATATTTGTCATGTAATGGAGTACAGGGTTTACTCGGCCATTCCCAGAATATGGGGGAGCTTCTGGAGGTACTTTTTGTCCTTCTTGGCTGTTTGGGTACTGCCCCACCAACTATCCAGTCCTGGCTACCAGGCATAACTTCTCACCAACAACTTCATTTTGGAAACCCCCTGAATGACCCTCGTGGAGTTCAGCCAGCATCTAGTGGCGATCTTTGCTGGGCACTTTTGGTCACCCTCACCTTTTCTTCCAATGGGTGTAAAAATTGAAAGAACTGCTGATTCTGTAAATCAGAGATGAAAATAGAAGTTGCTGGAAAAGCTCAGCAGGTCTGGCAGCATCTGATGAGAAATCAAAGTTAACATTTTGGGTTCAGTGACTCGTCCTCAGAAGGGTGTGGATCACTTAACATGCTGGGAATGCACATTTTTACTTTATAAGGTGTACACCCACCTGGGAGTAATGTCTAAGCATTGTGTCCGAGTTCTGCAAGTGCTCCTTATTGGTCTTCACTGTAATTAGCATGTCATCTAGATAAATGGTAGACCTTGTCAAATGTTCTCCATTGTCTGCTGAAAAATTGCACAGGCTGATAATTCCCCAAATGGCAGTGTTGTACTGACCCTTATGGGTATTAATTGTAACATAATTCTGGGAGATCTCTTCTGACCGCAATTACAAGTACGCATGACTCATATCCAGCTTTGTGAAGGACAGACCCTTGCCACTTTGCATAGAAATCCTTTATGTGAGGAATTGGGTATTTATCCAGCTGCAAAAAGCAGTTTACCATTTGTTCAAAATCCCCACTATAAGGTGAGCTGACCTGTCCTGCTTTAGAATCGGTATGACTAGAGTTGCCCATTCCACAAACCGGACTGGCTTGAGGATTCCTTCACTTTGCAGCCTTCTGATTTTTGCCTGTAAGGTAAATGGCACTTGGCAGGCCCTGCAGAATCATGGAATTTCTTCCTGGTCAACATGCAAGGTTGTCGTGCCTCCTTTGATAGTTCCTAGATCTTCCTGAAAAACTTTCAGTTATTTAATTGGGACTTCACTCAGGCAGCTGTTTTCTCATCAAAGATTTTTTTTTTTCACCCAGAGTCAATCTAACTGAATCTTTTTTCGGCAATTTCACCCCATTAGCCTTGGGCCTGAGTCTTTTACTATAATCAGAAGTAACTGAACCAACTCCTTCTCATAAGAGACGAGAACCAAAGTTGTATGCTTAATCGGTAAAGCTTCCCCGGTATAGGTTCTCAGTCTAGCTGAGGTTTTAGACAAACTTAAAGGTTGGAGTACAGAGTGAATTTTGTTAAAGACTGGTTCTACAAACACTGAAATGGCCTGGACAGATATTTACCTCTATTAGAACCAGGTGACCATTTAAACACAGGTTTATTTTGCTTAGTTTTGATTTGGACATTGCTAAGCAATTTAACTGTTCAATCCAGATGTAGTCGAGTTTCCAAGGTGGGCACTCTCCTGGATACTGGCCTAAGAGTTCTCTTACTCAGTTTAGTTCTAATAGGACTCTTTTACTGTCTCGAGTCCACATACCAGCGGCAACAATACTAGCTTGCCGGCCCGGATCCTGAAGAAAATTTTAACTGTTTGACTGAGACTTGGCTTTGTTTTGGGGCTTTTCTGTGGGTTGAGCTAGAGTCCCTCTGTTGAAGATAATGCCTTAAGTGAGGCTATACAATTGCCTTCACTTGAGTGGTGCTCCCTAAGCTTAGTTGGACTGCTGAAGATTTCCACTTCTATCAGAATACCCAGTAATTCATATGCTCCACTTGCTACATTGTCCGATGATAAAGACAATTGTAGTGCCTGTTTGAAGTCCAGTTGAGCTTTACCTAGTAGGCGCTTTTGCACAATTACTTCATGAATCCCACTCTCATCTCCATTGAAATAATTCCATAGAGACTGGTACCTTGTCACCAAGCCACACTTTGTTTACACATGGAAAGGACTTGCCATTGATCCAGCTCCCTCAGAGCCAACCAAGGTTCTACTTAAATTGAATGTAACTTCCTTGATTTGATCTAGATTCTTCCAGAAGTACCCACAGTTTGCTGACTACTTTGTTTTGTTAGCCTGTCAATGCTACTTTAGCATTGTTGTCTCTTATAACCAGAGTAAGAGATTATAACTGGGGTGGGAGGGGTCAGTGATCATGTTGTCAGCTTTTCCATGGCAGCAAGAAGTGTAGACGGAGCCAGTGATTGGAAGATTGCTTGCGTGATGGTCTGGGCTATGTTCAAAACTTTCTGTAATTTCTAACAGTCCTGGGCGGAGCCAGGATATGCATCCAGGAATGCTTTCTAAGGTGCATCTGTAAAAGTTGGTGAGGGTCCTTATGGATATACCAAATGTCCGCAGCCTCCTGAGGAAGAAGAGGCTTCATTGTGCCCTGTCACATCTACATGGGTAGTCCAGGACACATTGTTGATTATCATCACTCCCAGGAACTTGATGGTCTCAACACTCTCCACTTCAGCTCCAATGAAGTAGCTGGGGTGTGTCCTCCTCCTTCCTGTAGTTGATGATCAACTTTTTAGTTTTGCAGACATTGAGGGAGAGATTGTTATCTTGGCACCATGACACCAAACATTCTATCTCTTTCCCTGTATTCTGTATAATCATTGTTTGATGTCCACCCTAGAGCTGTGGTGTCGTCAGTGAATTTGTAGATGGTGTTTGGCCACGCGGTCATAGGTGCACATGAAGCACTGTAGAGGGCTGAGTACACATCCTTACAGGTCACTGGTGTTGAGGATTGTTGTGGATGAGGTACTGTTGTCTATCTTCACTAATTGCAGTCTATGGGTCGGGATGTTGTAGAGGGCGAAGCTGAGAAAAAGTCTCGGAGTTTATAGATTCGTTTGGTTGGGATTATAGTGTTGAAAGTGAAGCTGTATACAATAAGTAGAGGCATGATGTAGGTATCCTTATTATCCAGATGTTCCAGGGAAGACAGAGGGGTGGAAAAGTGATAGGAACAGTTCGTGACAATGCCCAGAACAAAGCTAAAAGAGTGCTAAAGGTAGTAAAGGAGATATAAGCTGTAAACTAAATTCAATTTGCTGATAGCAAAGCCAACAAGTCACACGGCTGGGCATTGCAGTGGAGTAGGGGCTAATTAAAATGGAGGGCAGAGGGATTGCTTTGAGATAGTTGAACTCAATATTGATTCCTAATGGATGCAAAGTATCCATGCGGAAAATAAGGTGTTATTCCTCCAGCTAACATTGAGCTTTGTTGGAGAACTGTTTCAGGTCCAGGATAGAAACGTTGACAAGGGAGCAAGAAGTCTTCTTGAAATGGCAAGCCACTGGAAGTTCGAGGTCATTCTTACGAGCGGATTGGAAATGTTCTGTGAAGTGATCACCTGATATGTGTTTGGTCTGGCCAATGTAAAGGTCACCACATTACTAGCCATGAATATAGACTAGATTGAAAAGATTGAAGGAAGTACAAGGTGGACGCTTCTTCACCTGGAAGGCATATTTGTGTTTATGAACAGTGAGGAGGTGAAAGGGCAAGTATTACAACTTCTATGATTGCATGGGAAGGTGTCATGGGGGAGTGGTGGTGAAGTGTTAGGAGGGATGGAGGAGTGGACCAGGACTTCACAGAGGGAATGCTCCATACAATTTCGTACAGTGAAGGGGAGAGGGAAATGTGTTTAGTTGTGGCATCCTGCTGGAAGTGGTAGGAAGGTGAAAGATGTTCCTTTGAATGTAGAGACTTTGGGGGAGTGTTGAAAGTAAGGTTATGAATGACAGTAATATTGTTTTGGGAGGGATGTGAAAGGGTGAATGCAGGAAATGGGTCAGATATGGTTGAGAGCCCTGTCAATCATGGGGTGTTTCCTTTGTTTAGGAGAAAGGAGGATATGTCAGAAGTATCCTGGTGAAAAATGGCATCAACATCATGATATGACGGAGATGGAAAAACTGGGAAAATGGAATGGTATCCTTGCAGGGTGTGAGGAGGTGTAATTGAGCTAACCGTTGAAGTCAGTGGTTTGTAGTGGATGTTGGTTGACCTGCCTATCCTCAGAAATGGAAACACAGAAGTCAAGGAAGGGAAGAGTCAGAGATGGACCAGGTGAAAATGAGAGGAAGTTGGAGGTCAAACGCAAAAACTATCTAACTTTTCCAGTCTCCAACATTTGCAGCCATATGCTTTCATTGGAAGAGAAAAGAGGCTTTTGAAATTTGGATGGTAAGGTGTGTACTTAAAATTCCATGTATATACCATTCACCAAATGAAGAGGTGCTTGAAATTGCAAGGATGAGAAAAGATTCTAAGAAGTGACATTAGGAAAAGAAATGTCAATGTTTTAGCCATTCTATCAGAGTTGAAAAGCTCCAGAGATCTCTTCTGGATGTCACCCTTGAGGAAGTAAAGGAGGGGGTTGATCTAGCTGTGATTAGGTGATGGATGTCATAGTGTGGTTGCATATGAGTTACATGAAGATGACAGAGACACAACTGGGACACACCATGACAAGAGGTTCCACCCCAATTCCCACTGCACCACTGATAGAACAAGGTTTGATTTTATAAATATATTGATGTTGCCAATTGTTTAAGTGTCATATCATTTCTTTCACTATTTGAAAAATGTCAACCAAGTGTCTTTAGTTAACAAATAGTAGAACTAGGAAACACACACACACACACACACACACACACACACACACACACACACACACAAACACACACAAACACACACACACACACACACACATCCCAGAAACACTAGATGTCTCCTTCCAAGCCACTCTCCATCCTGATTTGGAAATATATTGCCATTCCTTCACTGTCAATGGGTCAAAATTCTGGATTTGTCACCTTTGCGGCATAGTGGATCAACCCACAGTGTTTTAACTGCAGCGGTTCAAAAAGGCAGCTCACCACCACTTTCTCAAGGGTACATAGGGATGGGCAATAAATGCTGGCCAGCTAGTGATACCCACATTCCATGAATGAACAAAAGAAAAGGATTTTTCACAGATTAAAAAAAAATTCGCTCATGAGGTATGGTGTAGTGGCTGGGCCAGCATTTAATGCCCATCCCTCAGAAGAGCTCAGCTGCCATTGTCCTTCTGGATGGTAGAGATCACAACTTTGGAAGGTGCTGTCTAAGAGTCTTTGGGGAATTACTGCAGCACATCTTTACGGATGGTACATACTGCTGCTACTGAGTGTGGGTGGTGGAAGCAGTGAACTTTGTGCTGCTTTGGCGTGGATGGTGTCAAGATTCTTGGAGCTGCACCCATCCAGGCAAGGGGACAGTAGTCCATCAGACTCCTGACTTGTTTCAGAGACAGTAGGAACTACAGATGCTGGAGAATCTGAGATAACAAGGAGTAGAGCTGGATGAACACAACAGGCCATGCAGCATCAGAGGAGCAGGAAGGCTGACAGTTTGGGCCTGCTCCTCTGATGCTGCGTGGCCTGTTGTGTTCATCCAGCTCTATACCTTGTTATCTCACGCTCCTGACTTGTGCCTTATAGTTGATTGACAGGCTGTGGAGAGTCAAGTGGTGAGTTACTTGCTGGAGTATTCTAAGCCTCTGACTTGCTTATGTAGCCATTGTGTTTACATGCTAGTCCAAACGGACACAAATGTTGATCCGAAGCTGAAGCCTCTTTCAAGAAATATCCTGCTTGCCTTGTAGCGTCTTTCTGGATCAGTCGAGGCTGGCTCAGGATACATAGTAGGCCATTTTCATTTGAGATGGCAAGATATTTCTTCATTCAGAGGGAGTTGAACCTGTGGAATTCTCTGCAAAAGAAAGCCGTGGTGGCAAATTCACCTAAAAAAGGAAATAAATATGTATTAAGGGATATCGGAGAAGAGTGGGTGTATGGCGTTAACATAGAGGATCAGCCATAATGATGTTGAATGTTGGGAGCAAGCTTGATGGGCCAAATGGACTAATCCTGTGATGGGTGTAGGCACAAAATGTCAGCTTTTCTGCTCCTTTGATGCTGCTTGGCCTGCAGTGTCCATCCAGCTCTACGCCTTGTTCTCTTGGACTAATCCTGTTGCTATTTTCAATTTTTTTCTATGTGCTATGATGCTTTGGGGACTTGGTTCAAATCCCTTTGTGTCAAGTGGTCAAATCTGAATTTACTTCATAAATATGGAACTGAATGGTAATTTCAGTCAGGGGTGACCATGCAACTGTCGCAAGGAAACTAAGGTAGGTGAGGACCAAGAGATGATCATTATCATGAAAGAGATAACAAAGTGTGGAGCTGGATGAACACAGCAGGCCAAGCAGCATCTCAGGAGCACAAAAGCTGATGTTTCAGGCCTAGACCCTTCATCAGAGAGGGGGATGGGGTGAGGGTTCTGGAATGAATAGGGAGAGAGGGGGAGGCAGACCGAAGGTGGATAGAGGAGAAGATAGGTGGAGAGGAGAGTATGGGTGGGGAGGTAGGGAGGGGATAGGTCAGTCCGGGGAGACCGGACAGGTGAAGGGGTCGGGATGAGGTTAGTAGGTAGGAAATGGAGGTGCGGCTTGAGGTGGGAGGAGGGGATAGGTGAGAGGAAGAACAGGTTAAGGAGGCGGGGACGAGCTGGGCTGGTTTTGGGATGCAGTGGGGGAGGGGGAGTTTTTGAAGCTTGTGAAGTCCACATTGATACCATTGGTCATACCACCCCACCAACCTCTGGATAGAATGCATCATCTTCCGACACTTCCGCCATCTAAAATCCAACCCCACCACCAAAGACATTTTTCCCTCCTCACCCTTGTCCGCCATCTGGAGAGACGATTCTCTCCGGGGCTCCCTTGTCCGGTCCACACTCCCCTCCAACCCCACCACACCTGGTACTTACCCCTGCAACTGCAGGAAGTGCTACACTTGCCCCCACACCTCCTCCCTCACCCCCATCCCAGGCCCCAAGAAGACTTTCCACATCAAGCAGATGTTCACCTGCACATCTGCTAATGTGGTATGCTGCATCCGCTGTACCCGTTGTGCCTTCCTCTACAGTGGGGAAACCAAGCAGAGGCTTGGGGACCGCTTCGCAGAACACCTACACTCAGAACACCTCCCAGTCGCGAACCATTTTAACTCCCCCTCCCATTCCTTAGATGACATGTCCATCCTGGGCCTCCTGCAGTGCCATAATGATGCCGCCTGAAGGTTGCAGGAACAGCAACTCATATTCTGCTTGGGAACCCTGCAGCCCAATGGTATCAATGTTGATTTCACCACCTTCGAAATTTCCCGTCCCCCACTGCATCCCAAAACCAGCCCAGCTCGTCCCCGCCTCCCTAATCTGTTTTTCCTCTCACCTATCCCCTTCTCCCACCCCAAGCTGCACCTCCATTTCCTACCTACTAACCGCCTCCTTGACCTGTCTGTCCTCCCCGGACTGACCTATCCCCTCCCTATTTCTCGACCTATACTCTCATCTCCACCTTTCTTCTCCTCTATCTATCTTTGGTCCGCCTCCCCCTCTCTCCCTATTTATTTCAGAATCCTTTCCCCACCCCCCCTCTCTGATGAAGGGTGAAGGCCCGAAACGTCAGCTTTTGTGCTCCTAAGATGCTACTTGGCTTGCTGTGTTCATCCAGCTCCACACTTTGTTGTCTCGGATTCTCTAGCATCTGCAGTTCCCATTATCTCCCATTATCATGAAAGCGGAAGTGTTGGGCAAGCTAATGGAGCTAAAGGTGGATAAGTCTCCTGGCCTTGATGGAATGCATCCCAGCGTTCTAAAAGAGATGGTGGGACAAATAATAAATGCGCTTGTGATAATTTTCCAAACTTTGCTGGACTTGGGGGCAGTTCCAACAAATTGGAAACCGCAAATGTGACTGTTTAAAGAAGGAGGTAGACAGAAAATATGGAATTATACGCCACTTAGCTTAACTTCTATAGTTGGGAAAATTCTTGAATTTATCATCAAGGAAAAAATAGAAAGACATCTAGATACAAATTGGCCCATTTGGCAGACACAGCATGGGTCCAGGAAGGGCAGGTCATGTTTAACTAATTTACTGGACTCCTATGAAGATAATACAAATGTGGTGGATAAACAGGGACCCAGTAGATGTGGTATATCAGATTTCCAAAAGGCATTCAACAAGGTGCTACATGAAAGGCTGCTGCATAAGATAAAGGTGCACTGTGTTACAGGCAATGTATTAGCTTGGATAGAGGAATGGTTAACTAACAGGAAACAAAGAGTGGGGATAAATGAGTGTTTTTCTGGTTGGCGATCAGTGACTAGTGGTGTGCCTCAGGGATCAAAGTTGGGACTGCAGTTGTTTACAATTTATGTCGATGATTTGGAGTTAGAGACCACTTGTAATTTACTTGCCAAAGTTGACGGATGACACTAAGATGAGTGGAGCAAAGTGTGCATAAGACACTGAAAGTTTGCAGGAGGATATAAATAGTTTAAGTGAGTGGAAAAAGGTCTGGTAGATGGAGTACAATGTTGATAAATGTGAAGTCATCCTTTTTGGTAGGAATGACAGTAAAAAGGACTATTATCTGAATGGTAAAGAACTGTAGCATGCTGCTGTGCAGAGGGACCTGGGTGTCCTTTTGCTTGAATCATAGAAGGTTGGTTTGCAGGTAAAACAGTAATTAAGAAGGCAAATGGAATTTTGTCCTTCATTACCGGAGGGATCGAGTTCAGAACAGGGAGATTATGTTACAGCTGTATAGGGTGCCGATGAGGCCACATCTGGAGTGCTGTGTGCAGTTTTAGTCTCTGTACTTGAAAAAGGATGTACCGGCAGTGGAGGGGTTGCAGAGGAGATTCACTTGGTTGAGAGGGTTGGCTAATGAGGAGAGGCTGAGTAGAGTGGGATTAAATTCATTGGAATTCAAAAGAATGAAGAAAGATCTTATTGAAACTCATAAAATAATGAAGGGAAAAGATAAGATAGAAGCAAGGAGAAAATTTCCACTGGTGGGAGAAACTAGAACAAGAAGGCATAGCCTCAAAATTAGGGGGAGCATATTTAGGACTGAATTGAGGTGGAACTTCTTCAATCAAAGGATTGTGAACCTATGGAATTTTCCACCTAGTGACATTGTTGAGGCTTCCTCATTGAATGTTTTTAAAGCTAAGATTAATCATTTTTTAAACAGTAAAGGAATTAAGGGTTATGGTGAGAGGGTGGGTAAGTGGAACTGAGGCCATGAAAAGATCAGCCACGATTTAATTGAATGGCAGAACAGGCTGAAATGGCCAGATGGCGTGCTCCTGGTTCTTAAGCTCCTATGTTCTAATGTTACCATGCAATTTACGAATGCCTTCAGGGAAGAAATCTGCTGTCCTTATCTGGTCTGGTCCACATGAGACTCCAGACAACGGAACTGTTGACTTTTATGTGTCCTCTGAAGTGGCCTAGAAAGCCAATCACCTCAAGGGGAATTAGGAATGGGTAACAGAAACTGGCCTTACCAGTGATGCACACATCCCATCAAAAATGTATATATGTTAAAAATAATACCACTTGGTGGAAGTTAATTTCACACCTTCCATTCTTAGAAGCCATAATTGTTCTGATTAAATGTGGCTCATGTCAAGAGGTTTTCAACTTTTCTTTGCAGTGTTCATGACTTAAAGATTTCTCTTATGTACTTTTTATCTGTATAAACATTGTGACTCATTTAGTGTATAAAATAAAACAATGGTTTTTGGCAATTTTTCTTCTCCTTTTCAAAATATTAACAAGAAACCAATGTTTCCCACTTAACACTTATTGTCTGCACCTCACAACCATTAACCATCTGTCAAATGGGCCAAAGCAGCATGAAACTCTCTATCTGAACTAATTTTACTGGAAGTAGAAACAGAAAATGCTGGAGGCACTCAGCACCTGTAGAAAGAAGATACATCGTCCCATCATCAAAATTAGAAAAGAAAACACTGCAGGTGAATGACATCCAAGAAAGAATTCCATGAAGACAGATGGAGAAAAGCAAACATTCCTTTCCAACTTTTATTTCTGACTCATTTAGACTGCAGGAAAAAAAGAGAATTCCATCTAGTTTGTTTTTGAGCTGGATTTGTGTATATCTCATAGAAGTAAATATATGATGTCTTGGCTTTGTGTTTTATTCATTTTTTCATACTTTGTTCCATTTAACATTTAATGCAAAGAATGAGCAATGCAAACAAGCTGGCTTCTGTCTATACTTGCAAATTCAAACTGAGGTCAATTTGACCAAATTGTAATTACTGTTTGCCACCATGGTGACAAGCTACGGTCAGGTTTCACACCCTGGAGCTACTTCAGTCAGAAGTAGCTGCCAATACTCTGGAGCCTATCTCATTTACATGAGGGAACCACATATCTGGGAGCAAAACAATAATATCCTCAATTCGCAAAAGTTGGCAAGTTCACTCTTAGACTGAATCTTCCCAGTGACTGAAAGAAAAACACAGCTGGTTTGTGATAACACGGTGTATAGTTGGATGAACGCAGCAGGCCAGGCAGCATCAGAGGAGCAGGAAAGCTGATGTTTTGGGTCTAGACCCTTCTTCAGAAGAAGAAAAGTGTGCGTAAGACACTGCAAGTTTGCAGAGGGATATAGATAGTTTAAGTGAGTGGGCAAAGGTCTGGTAGATGGAGCACAATGTTGATAAATATGAAGTCATCCTTTTTAGAACATAGAACACCTCAGCACAGCACAGGCCCTTTGGCCCACGAAGTTATTCCGAACTTTTACCCTAAACCTAAGGTCTATCGAGCCTCCACCGCTACCTTAGACTATCATCTATATGCCTATCTAATAGCCGCTTAATTGTCCCTAATGAGGCAGACTCCACTACACTCTCTGGCATGCATCCCACGCCCCTGCCACTCTCTGAGTAAAGAACCTACCTCTGACGTCTCCCCAATATCTACCTCCTAAGCTTGTGCACAGGCATGACCATAGCATGTAACTTCCTGACACACAACATTGATAATAAGCAGACTCCCACAAATGGAAATGAATTGTGGAAATTGCCTGTGATGGCCATGCTGCCATTACACACTATGGCCAGTAGTGGTGCTGTAGCACCTTAGTTACATCTCACAACCCTTCAGCCTGTCCTTTGCAGTACATTTCAGTCTGTAAATTTTGCATGTGTGGTGTTCACACTTTTTATGCTTGCAGGTCCTACATTGCCTACGAAAAGACATTTGTGGCATATACGCACACTTCTGTTCCTGGTTGCACCAGGTAGAATTGAGTGAGAATGCCATTTTGATGCTAGTGGTTCTATTTTGGAGTTCAGTGTCTCAGTTACTGTTCTCCCTGAACCTTTTAGAACTGTGCATGTGTTCAACAGCAGGATAAACCCACCACCAGCGCATTGTAAAAGAATCATTCACTACTTTCAGGCTAGTTGCTGATTGACTTATACTGACTGTTGCTGTAATTGGAGAAGTATTTAGTGGTTTCCAAAGTTGTTTAAGCCTACAGGGAATGTGTGCCTGTGCTGAAGGATTTGATATTGACTTCAAGGTTTCTGTAAAAATTCATTTGTTCCCAGACATGGGGACATATTCCTCACATAGAAGGACGATCGGGGGTGATAAGTACAGAACAAGACCAGCTACCAGCAGAGAAGGGCACTAAGCGGGCGGGTATATTTACTCAGAGATAATGGGAACTGCAGATGCTGGAGAATTCCAAGATAATAAAATGTGAGGCTGGATGAACACAGCAGGCCAAGCAGCATCTCAGGAGCACAAAAGCTGACGTTTCGGGCCGAGACCCTTCATCAGAGAGGGGGATGGGGTGAGGGAACTGGAATAAATAGGGAGAGAGGGGGAGGCGGACCGAAGATGGAGAGTAAAGAAGATAGGTGGAGAGAGTATAGGTGGGGAGGTAGGGAGGGGATAGGTCAGTCCAGGGAAGACGGACAGGTCAAGGAGGTGGGATGAGGTTAGTAGGTAGCTGGGGGTGCGGCTTGGGGTGGGAGGAAGGGATGGGTGAGAGGAAGAGCCGGTTAGGGAGGCAGAGACAGGTTGGACTGGTTTTGGGATGCAGTGGGTGGGGGGGAAGAGCTGGGCTGGTTGTGTGGTGCAGTGGGGGGAGGGGAAGAACTAGGCTGGTTTAGGGATGCAGTAGGGGAAGGGGAGATTTTGAAACTGGTGAAGTCCACATTGATACCATATGGCTGCAGGGTTCCCAGGCGGAATATGAGTTGCTGTTCCTATATTTACTCACATTGTTCAGAGAGCAACTCATTTACCTGAATTTTTGTGGGGAACAGCAGGCTTGGTTTACAATGCAGTAATGGGAACGTAATGTCAGAATCATTCATGGCTCCCCATGGTGGGTGTGGGGCTGACATGACCCTATTTTCACATGCAAACCTCCTAATTGGAGCTCAGCCTTACTGGCTGCAGACCCACCAAGGCAGGGACTTTGGAACGCTCAAAGGGAGACAACATCCATGGCTGGGTTTGCCATTTTCTTGCAGAATGGAGTTCATGCAGGAAATCAGAAGGCCTGCAGCCTCATGACATATGCAAGTGTTGGAACAATCACTGAAAAGTTGCCCCACCCACATTGTGATAATAACTTCTATTTCCCAACAATTTTACTTAAGCAGCAACATCCTTTAATGTCTTTCCAAATTGCACCCAACAACTATGTGCACCAGCCTGTTCAGCATTGCTAACCTGTAATTTGAAAATTGCCTTCTAGCCTTCCCCATCCCACGAACAAGATCTTGGAGGAATACAACAGGGAATGCATTGGAACTCAGTGTATTGCTGGTTACCCTAAACTACTGCTGATTTGCTGTTGAAAACAGCAGTACATGAGGAGGCATTGGAAGATTGACATAGCATTGCGGGGATATACTTTCACAGCCCACCTGCACCTGACCTTGCTGTTTTAAGTGATTGAAGATATGTTAGATTTATCTGCTTCAGTAAGGATATCTTCACTGAAACCTGTAGCCTGGTGCAACGCAACCATGTCTCAGAGCAGAAAGGGCACAGTGATTGTGAAGGTGCCTGTTTCCATGAATATTTAGACATCAGGTTCCTCCAACATCTCTCAGTTCATAGCTTGATGTTGGATATGAGTGGATACTCGATTTCTGTGTTCAGCTACGTTTGATCCCTTGCCAAAGCACACGGTTTGGCCAGGTTTGTAGGCTTTACCTCTGGTGATGGAGTCATTTCTCTCATGCACACAACTTTGCTGGATCTGCATTGCCGATGATGAGACGTGCAGAAACTGAGTTTCTGAGTTTGCTGTCATGAACGTTTTACAAATTTGAGAGCATTAACATTTTCCTTTCTGGCAAATGTAGATTTCTAACCAAACCTTGCTGGTCTGGAAGCTCACAGACTGGACACTTTTGCTATGGTGAATGGTTTCCTTTTAACTGAACTGAACACTTCCTGATCGGACAGGAAACTAAAACTTGCTTCTGAACTGAAAATTGATTCCTCTGGCACCTTTCCATGCAATTTCAGAAGGTGTAGCACTTCCCTCTTCAGCTTCCCCTTCCTTACTGTCCAAGGCTCCAAATACAACTTTCAGATGAAGGAGCATTTTACTTGTACTTTTCTTAATCTAGTCCAGGGTATTTTGCTGCTCACAACATTGCCTCCTTGACCTTGGTGAGAATAGGTGTTGCTTTGTGGATTATCTCTGCTGTGTCCTTAGGAATTAGCCTGACTTTCCAATTGTTTGCCATTTCAATATACCATCTCGCTCCTGCAGTAGAATTTCCATCTGGATTCACTGCAGTGTTCCAACAAAACTCAATGTAAGGTGGATGAACAACATCTAATTTTCTACTTGGGCATTTTACAGGCTCCAGGGCCCAATGCCGTGTTCAACAACTTCAGACCATAAGCACCGTGATTTTTCAGTCCTTTCAGTTTCCAAAAGGAGAATTTATAAGACTCAATATATTAACTCTGTTCCTCACTCCTTGGTGTGATAGTGGCATAGTGATAGTGCTACAAGCATAGTGACCCTTAAACCCCGGGCTAATGTTCTAGAGGAATGGGTTTGAATTCCACCATGGCAGATGGTAAAATTTAAATTTGATAAAAATGCTGTATTCTTTTTATGTAAACGCTAATATAATGATGCCCATGAAATCACTGTTGATTGTGGTTTTTAAAAATCTGGTTCAGTAATGCTCTTCAAGGAAAGAAACTGTCATCTTTATATGGTTCTGGCCTACACGTGACTCCAGACCTATAGTGATATGGTTGACTCAGTCTACCCTCTGGGCACCCAGGGGTGGGTAACAAATGCTGCCCTTGCCAGTAATAACCACATGATTTTTAAGGAATGCTCCAGAACGGAAGGGTTGCTCCAGCATTTACTCTTTTCATTTCAGAGTCTTCCGAACTGAACTGAAAGCAAAGCTAATAGTCCGAATGTGTCTCCACTGCCTGCCTTAAGCACAAAATATAAACGTCTGTCCATTAATCTGTCCATCAGGTTTGCAGTCACACGGTTTCTGAGCAATGCTGGATTTAGGTCACAGCTCCAAAATGAGTTTTACATTGAACTGACCCCATCAAACTGCCTGTATTTTTAAAACAATCAAAACTATTTTAAAAAATTGCACCCCTTTTAGAAGATTGGTCTCCTGGCAGCAATCGTGATGCCTTCGACTCTTGCAGCCTGTATTTGAGCCACTGTTACTGAACAAAAAGCATTTACTGGGAGCAAACTGTTGACTTTCAGTGTGCAATCTTCAAACACATGTAATATTATACATACAATGAAGGCCAAGTTTCCTGACAAAATATCTTGAACAAACTGTTTGGATTTCAGAAATACACTTGCATTGACTTTTAGTGGAAACTACATTTCTCAGCACAGCACGTGCTGCTCAACCTTATCATTTTAAGGGGAAAGACTCTACAAACATATGTTGACCAGCTGAGAAACAGTAGGCAGAGCCAGAAGAAGCACAGAATCTACTGGAGGCAATTATTTTGCCCACCTTCTGGCTGGGCTGTTTTTGAAAAACTCATTGACTATGATGCCAATGAAAGCAGCCCTAATTCTCCAATCACCATCTGTTCCATGCCTTACTTTCACTGCTGGAGAGCAATACAGTGTCCTTCTGGCCAGTGTTAAAATAAATCCCACTACAAAACATACATCGAAATTTATCAATCAGATGTTGCAATATTGTGCGTTCCCCTACTGCCTATTTTCCACGTGCCTTTACTCTGTTGCAAAGCTATAAATTGGTGGCAGCACAGTTGGTTGCAAACCTGATGGACAGATTAATGGACAGACGTTTATATTTTGTGCTTAAGGCAGGCAGTGGAGACACATTCGGACTATTAGCTTTGCTTTCAGTTCAGTTCGGAAGACTCTGAAATGAAAAGAGGCAAAAACACCAGATAGTGCCAGCTGAGCATGTTGACCGGCTTCAGCCCTGTGAGCTTTGCCTTTATGTTATTTCAGCATGGATGGCAGGGGTCTGAGTTGGATAGCTGGTGGGAAACATCAGTTGGTGGTGAGATCATAAATGCTGTCATCATGAAGATTAGATGGATTTTCTAAATTGTTTGAACTTTGTGCTTATAAATGCTATTTGAATCCTTTGCTCAGGTTACAAGTTTGTAAGCCATCCCTTGGTATCGATTTTTCTGTATTGATCCTCCATGGTCTAATACAAGTGATCTATGATCTACTCTGAATGATCTAACTTATATCCTGTTAGATCTTTCTTGTATGATATTTCCTCTATGATCTCCAGTTCTGAAATTTATCCTCTAATAGCTAAAGTGTGTTGGCAATGATCGATTCCCTATGATCCATCCTTTGTGATCCGTCCTCCATGATTGATCATCTATGATATATCCTCTAAGACTGTCAGCTATTTCTAAGATCTATCCGCTTTAATAGTGTCAGCTAGGAGCTGAGGGTTCCCAGATGGGAAAAGAGCAAGATTGATTTTAGATTAGAAGCAATTATTCATCAACTGCAGTGTTGACTCCACGAGGCAATAATGCCCTTTGGTGAATATCAATATTGTTTATGGTACCGTTGCAAGCAGCAACTGATAAATGCACTGAAAACTTCAGCCAGGTTAAAACTGAGACAATATTGAAATAAGAGCCCAGCCTCCTAATTAAAACAGTTAATGTTATCAAATCTCAGGGATACTAGGAAGTGAGTTCCAGGACGTAACATAACCTCGGGGTTCAGATGGATGTTCTAAATTGTTGGAACTTTGTGCTTATAGTTCGCGTTATTTGAATCCTTTGCTCAGATTACAAGTTTGTAAGTCATCCCTTGGTATCGATCACTCTATATTTAAAATGTTTGTGCTGAATTTACATTCCTCTATACGACTTAAAAGTATATGATGGAATTACTGCAAGTAGCTAAAAAGATAAAGTAACATTATACAAAGTAACTTCAATATTATAACGAAGTGAAAATATTTAATTCAAATAAGTATTTGAAATATCCTAACAGGTAAAGTGGTTACACCTTACTTTCGAAGCCTTAATGAAAGTGATTTCTAAATTTACTGTCTGAAAACCCTTATTTTTTTAATTACTAATTTAATATTTTAAAACATTCAGTTTTTAAAAAGGCTAAATGCTGCATTCCAGCGACTTGGGATCACAGTCAAACATGGTCGCACATTTGCATCACTGTAGCTTCTGCTTGTGAACACCATTGAAATTGAGTCAACCTATCTGCAAAGCTGCATCAAGAACAAATTTCTGACTGGAATGTGAATTCTTCTCCTGTTTATTAGCAAAGTATCAGGGGCCATGTGTGCATTCAACTGCAGATATAAATCATTTTGGCATAATCACTTGAACAGTGGAGATGCTGCCTATTAAATTAATTTAATCAGACAAATCTTAGCCTGTGAACCAGTCAACTATACGACACTGGTGAAAATCCCATTTAGGCCATGAGCTGTTGGGAATGAGGAGTTTAGGTGATCAGAAACCTGGCCCTTTATTTGTTTACTCAACCGGTTCTTGAAGCAGAACAGGATAAATAACTGTTCCCACACCACCCCCTTGCCTCCTGCTGCCCACCTCTCTGTTCAAACAACTGACATTGTTTGAAGCCCCTCTGCTGATCATCACTGTCCAGGTGCTGTGAACGGAGATCTTAAAAAGAACTCTATTCAGCAGCTTCTGTCTCCAGAAGAATGGATATTTCAGCTGGCTGTACATTTAAACTGCCTTGAAGTTCAAGGTGGCAGAACAACCAGGTTCAGCAGGAGGCTGGCCAAGTCACCAAACGTCCAAGGACCTGTATATCCCATTAACTTTTGCTGGATTGAAAATAGCTGAGCCAACTTCTCACTTTGTAATCTGAGTATGAACTTCGAGGCTGTGTGTGTGTGTGAGAGTCAGACCTCTTTTAATTACTTTTCTGAGACCAAGTTACATGAAATGAAGACTAACCTCTTGTCTGTTTTCTATTTTTAAAAGAACTTGGAGAAACCCTGTGATTGCATGTAGCGGAAAAAGTCCGAAATCACACGACACCAGGTTGTAGTCCAACAGGTTTATTTGAAATCACGCAAGCTTTCAGGGCACTGCTCCTTCTTTACCTGAAGTGGAGGGAAACACACATGTGCCTGTGCATTTCCTTCCACTTCACCTGATGAAGCAGCAGTGCTGTGAAAGCTTGAGATTTCAAATAAACCTGTTGGACTATAACCTGGTGTCGTGTGACTTCTGACTGTCCTTTATGATCGCAGCACATAAACAGTTAAACACACACTGAGTTGGCAAGTATATCCTTTTCAACAAATCAAACAAGAAGTGGAAAACTGCTCACCTGGTTGTATCTAATTATTTACATCATTACTTAGAAACATACAAAATATTTGCAAGAGTTGGCCATTCGGTCCTTTCAGCTTACTATGTCATTCAATATGATCATGGTTGATTATCGAACTCAGTCCTTCCCATTTTCCTTCCTTTAGCAATGACTGGAAAAAGGAAAGTGGTGAAGTCCATGAAGATGGAAAGATGAACTTTTAAAGTTGTTTCATCTTCAGTAATATCTATTAATTTCTTCAGTATTTTTGCATTTATACAATTTATCCAATAATTAATTCAAGATGGCGCCAAAACATAGTGACATTTTCCACGTTTTATTGTACCTAGGTACAAGTGACAATATTAAATAAATCAAAATATAAATATAAGAACGATACCTAACTCCTTGAAAATATTGAATGTTTTGGTTTCAATCTCTTTTTGTGGCAGAGAATCCCATAAGCTCCCATAAGCTCTCTGGGTGAAGAAATTTCTCCTCATCTTAGTCCTAAAAAGCTTAGCGTGTATCCTTAAACTGTAACTCCTGGTTCTAGCCTCCCCAGTCATTTGGAACATCATTCCTGCATTTACTCTTGTTGGTCCTGTTACAATTTTATCGGTTTCTATGAGATTCCACGAACCTACCCTTGCCTCAATTTTCAGTGAATATAATCCTAATTAATCCAGCCTCTCTTTACACATAAGTCGTGCCTTCCCAGGGGTCAGTCTGGTAAGCCTTTGTTGAATTCTGCCCATATCCAGAACAACTTTCTTCAGCCATATTAGCAGCCATTTTGTGCACAACAAGATCCCCTAGTCAGCAAATGTAGTGAATGGCCAACTGCTTTGTTTTAGGTGGTAATGGTTGGGGAGAAAGGACAGGATAATGAGAGAACTGTCTCATCAATATCCAAGGGAGCTTCCACCTCCAGTTGAATGGGCTGGTGTCTCAAACTCAACTTAAATTGTGTGGTTAATTCATTGGCGTTTTCCTCCCAGTGATGTCAGGAATCAGAACCATCCCTTTGAATATAAGTCCCCAATGTGAACACCAGTTTCTTAAATGTATTTTGACATGCTCTAATCGAAGATGCTGGCTTAAATCCAACATTCTCTGACACAAAGAAAAGAGTTCCAGCAACTGATCTCGGTTGGCCAGTTCTGAAGAGGGAAGCTTCAGAGAATGAAATGGCTAATTTTTCACATACTTTCATTTACGACCTTAACTGCTTCACATTAATTTGATGAAAGAATGTTAAGCAGAAAAAAATGTATATGTCATTGATTTCTCCAGATTGCCCGACATTAATTCAACCAAAAATCGTTAAAAACCTGGTGCGAGTAGGGTGAATGGCTATTCTACCAATAAATGATTGTGTATGCTTGGCAGAAATTCTAACAGTTTCCATCTTTCCAGTTTTGAAAGAGCAAGTACATGTGCAAAAATAATCAAACTTTGCTTGCTGTCCTGAATAACCCATTTATAACGCATCCTATTCCCATTTGATCTGTCAGACCAAGAGTGAGAATCAAATAAAACACATTTGTCAAAGGTCTTAATGCTTGTGCTTAAATGTTGAAGCAATGCTAAACATTTTGGGAGAAGTCGCATTGAATGAACTGGATTTATGGTTCTGCCTGTGTGTATCTTCTCTCAATACTGCAGCAGCTGTGCGCTTTTCAGCTGTGAATTTAGCTGCTCAGCCTGCGTTTGACTACGTTGGTAGCATTATAATCTCTGAGCTGGAGGATTGTGAGTTTTAATTATGTTTCAGAAATTTGAGCATGAAAATCTAGACTGAGGCTGCAGTGCAGTGCAGGGGCAGTGTGCACACTCTAAGGTGGCAGTTTTTAGATGATGTGTTAAGTAGAGATCCTGACTGCCTCCCAGGTTGACATTTAAGATCTAGTGTCAATTGGTTTGAAACAGAGCAGGAGAGTGCTTCCTAGTGTTCTGACAAACAATTATCCCATAAAAATCTTCACTAAAACACATTATCTGGTCATTATCATATTGCTGTTTGCAGGATTTTGCTGTGCTTCAATTAGTTACTGCATTTGTTACCTAGGTGTGTACAATACATAGAGTGCACATGTGCAAAGAGATATGTGACTCTTTTTTTAAAATTCATTCATGGGGTGAAGGCATCACTGGTGAGGCAACATTTGTTGCTCATCCCTAATAGCCCAGAGGGCAGCTGAGAGTCAACCACATTGCTGTGGGTCTGGAGTCACATGTAGGCCAGACCAGGTAAGGATGGCAGTTTCCTTCCCTAAAGGACATAAGTGAACCAGATGGGTTTTTCTGACAATCGACAGTGGATTCATGTTGTTTTTTTAGAACCAATTGGAACCAATGGTAAGCAGCTCCCATTTTAAAGATGGCACAGCAGGAAGTGTATATAATTGAAGGAAGAGATATAGAGTCATTTTGATAGAAGTAGACCCTTCAGTCCAAACAGTTCTTGCTGATTATTACCTCAAACCAAACTATTCTCACCTGCCTGCTCCTGGCCCGTATCCTTCCAAACCTTTCCTATTCATGTACTCATCTAAGGTCTCTTAAACATTGTAACTGTGCTTCACCAGTTCCTCAGGAAGTTCATTCCACACACGAACCACCCTCTGTGTAAGAAAATTGCCTCTCATGTCTCTTTTTAAAATCTCTCTTCCCTCACCTTAAAAGGACTGACTGCTTCCAATCCCTCGACTGATATTGAAGGCTGATCTGACCTTACTATACCAAGACCCCCTGACAGAAGAGAGTCTCCTTTGATTTGACTGAGGACTGCAGAAAACCACAACAAACCTCCTGGCTTTTTGTCTGTGTCAAACAGCCAAGGCAACACAGCAGTACTGTAAGTCTGGTATTTCTGGCTGAGGGGACAAATGCCAAGGCAAAGCAAGACAGAGATACAGTGAGTATGTAGGTAGGCTCAAAATGAGTGGGCATTAAGAGAACAAGCACGCAGCCCTGAAATGCAGCGAGGTCCGGTCTAAGAGCAGAGTATCTGTCCCTGCATGCCAACCATGCTTGAATCAGCACTGGACAGATGATTGCTAGTGTGTCATGAGGTGCAGTATTAAGTACAGAAGCACGCTTTATGTAGATCTGAGATAGCAAGAGCTGCAGATTATGGAGTCAGAGTTAACACAGTGTATGGAGCTGGAGGAACACAACAGGTCAGGCAGCATCAGAAGAGCAGGAAAGTCCACATTTTGGGTTGGGATCTCAGTTCTGATGAAGGGTCCAGACTCAAAACATCTACTTTCCTGTTCCTCTGATGCTGCCTGACCTGCTGTGATCCTCTAGCTCCGCCCATTGTAGGTCTCAGATGTTCCATGATTGGGGATGGTGAAGCTGGTATGTATCATATGCCAATATTTGAGTATGTGGGCTATGGTGTGGGTGCTGCCCATGGAGCATGCCCTGAGATTTTGGTATGTGTGTCCGAGTTGGAGGAGCAGGCACTTTCTCTGGCTTTGATGTTGGGCATTGTTAACGAGTTGATGAGTTTGTTGAATTGTTTGAATTGTTGATGAGTTTCCTTGTGGTGAGTATTAGGATAGGATGCTGCATATTAATGAGGCAATAACAAACGCCGATGCCTGTTAATAGGTACCTGTTCATTCAGTAGCAAGAAACACATCTTGACACTCAGATCTTAGTTGAAAAATGCAACAAGTTACTCCTGATGGTGAGAAAAATCTGGCTTGACTTCTCACTAGAACACTTTCACAATGCTGGCCAATTTAACGGCTATTTACCTTTTTAGTACAAAGCCCTACTATTAAAATTACACCAGAAACATGCTTAAATTATCATACAGCATGTAATGTGGCCAATATATTTGAACAAGTCAAAAGCTTTCTGACTCCAAAAACAGGCAGCATTCATGGTTCATGAGCCTATTGACTTGACATGATTTATAGAGATTTAAGAAAACCACCAACCTGAGAGGAAATTTTAAACTCCAGAAAATAACAAATTGGAGTAGGTAGCAACACAGAAGTCCTGATATCTATTTTTGTGCACATTGGGTCAGGTTCCACCAATCTTTTTAAGGAGCTGGTGAGATCTGGTGGTACTTTTGAAATTCCTGTTCTCCGCCTCTTGGCCCTCCTGCCTGACATCGCATTGACATTGCCCTGCGTTGAGATGGTAAAGCTTCCATCCCTGGTGTCATTGAGCAATATTGTAGAAATGTATCTGAAACTAATTCTTTGGTATAAATAAACCATTCAATATAACTTGAGTCATGTCAGTCTTGGCACAATGATCATACTCTTATCCCTAAGATGGAAGGTTTTGTGTTCAAGTTGCTCTCAAGACTTGGGTGTGCAATGTAGGCAGATACTTCAGTGTGGTGCTGAAGGAATGTTGTAGTTTTAAGAAAGCTGTTAAACCAGAGAACTGTCTGCCCTCTCAGGTGCATATAAAAAATTATAATGCTACTCAACAAAGCATAGGAGAGTCACCTGGCTAACATTTTTGATTCAACCATTATCACTGGAATGGGTTTTCTGTCATTTTATCTTATTAATGCCCAGGGAGAGCTTACTGTGTGTACAACTTTATAGTTTTCTCTATATGACTACTTACAGAAAATGCTTTGGATTTTCTGAGCTTGTGACAAATGGTACGTAAATGCCAGAGTTGATTATCTGCCATCTTGAAAATAGCTAAAATAAAGAATGTGTTTTTATGAGACATTGTTTAACAAACTTCTTTTTGTTGGTTTACACACATGTATCACGGAATACATTAATCATTATCTCTTTTGCATATGATCTTACTGGAAATATTGTACAACTCATCCAATTCTCACCCCTTTTCATGTAATTTCCATATTTTGTTTTCCTTTTGTATTTCATGAATTAGACAGGGGATTAGTTTGAATATTTAGATCCTTGGCTCCATATGAAGCCAGTCTTTTATTAACATGCTGGCAGCTGTGAAATGCCCCATTAATTGTTGCATAGAAATGGATACTGCTTTCCCAGGCTCGAGACAAATGTACTGTCATCAACAGAAGCTGGAATAACTGCAGATTTGAAAAGTAGGCAAGTGCTTCTCATAATGTGAAAAACAAAACACATTTGAGTATTAATTGCTGTTACAACATTAAGACAATAGAAACGCAAAAGGAGAGTCTTCCAAAATCCCATAATACAAATACTCATTTGTAGAACAGAACTTGAGTATTGCTGAGAAAAGGCAAAACTTTTCATTTTGCACTCATCCTGGCAATTTGTAAATAATACCAACATAAAAGATGCACAAGACAGAAAGCTCTGACAAATTGTGCTGTTTTCCAGTTCCAGTCAAACAGTTTGACCAAGGCATTGCTTCCCCATTGTGATATCAAAATTTTTCCCCAACTTTGCTTTCCATTCTTTATTTTTCTTTTTTTCTCTTCTGGTGCCTCACAATGCATCAGGCAGTCAAAGCATCTACTTACATCTGTTTTAATATAAAATTCTTTCTATAACAGGTCACCAGCATGTCACCAGGTTCTGGAGCTCGAGGGCTGCCACTCTGTATCAAGAATGGCTAATTGGGAGATTGTTCCAATTATTCCTTTCCCATATTGCATGAATTTCCAGGGATGGTCAACTTGTTTGGTTGAATTATGTGGTACAGCAACTGCCCTGTCCAGGACTGTAAGGAACTACAGAGAGCTGTGATCACAGCCCAGTCCAAAATGCAAGCCAACCTTCCATCCATTGGCTCCATCTATACCTCTCAATGCATCGGAAAGGTAGCCAACGCCATCAAAGATCCCTCCCACCTTAGTTATAATCTCTTCCAACATCTTCCATCAGGCAGAAGATACAAAAGCTTAAACACACATATCAACCGGTTCAACAACAGCTTCTTCCCTGCTGTTATGAGACTGCTGAATGGACGCCTCAAATTTCAAGTTGAATGTTGAGCTTGCTTTTTGTGCACTTCTTTGCAGCCATAATTTTGTATTCCTTGCTTTGTTCAATCACCCTATGATCTTTGTACTATGACCTGCATGTACTACATACAAAACAAAACCTTTCACTGTACTTAGATACATGTGACAATAATAGATCAAATCAAAGAAAAATCAAGTTCTGGAGTACGATTTGAACCCTAGGTTTCTGAATCCTATACAGCGACAATGACCAATGTGCTTTGCTCTTAACTATCCTGCCTAGAAATCTGCTCCATGGCCTGTTGTGTCTGGGTAAAGACGCGGTTTGAAACTGTGCTCCATTCAACTTGCTGTCATTGATTAGTTCGAGGTTGTTTTCCAGACTTCTGTTGTCCACACTGTTTGCTGCTTTATATATTAAATTGGATTATCCCTTTAGAAGCCACTTTTTCAAGTTTGAAGAGCCAAATTTCTTCAGATCACCCATTGGCTTAACATGAAAGGGATGCTCTGGTGCATTTGACTAGGATTTCCAATTGTATAGTCTTCTTATAAGATTATAAAGCCCACCCATAGTAACGAAATCCTCAGTATTACATGTCTTAGGGAAAGCAGTGTCCTAGCTATACTCCTGGCCTCTCAAAGATTATTTGCAAATAAATTATTTCCTGCAATACAGGTATAAAGGATCATTAAATAAATTTAAGTCATAAATATAATGTTAGTTATATACATAACTAAGAAAATTAATCCCCATTGAGTCAGCATTGAGATTGCAAACGCACAGTTATTGTAGAAAGACAGCATCCAGGCAACTGATTATTTTCTCTCAGTTTGGGCATAGCATGCGATGGGATTTTTGTGGGTACAACGGAGTAGCAGTTATGCTACAGTTTATACAGTTCTGTCTAGACTATAACCAAACTAATGTTCTGAGTAAGAGTCATACTGTACTTGAAACATTAACTTTATTTCTCTCCCATCTGCAAATGCTGACAGACCTACTGAGTTTCTCCAGCATTTTCTGATTTAATTATCAACAGTATTGTGTTTAGTCCTTGGCAGTGCATATCAGGGAATATATTGGCTGGACTGCAATGTTAGAATGATAATGGTTAAAAGAGTTAAATTATAATTGATTACTTAAAGTAATCCTGTATTCCTTTAAGTGTAGTAGTTTATGGAACAATGTAAATGTGCTATTTAAGATTACTGGAAGAAGTTGGAAGGATATGTACATGGTAGCATGTCTTTACTTGTTGAAGGATTGCAGCCAGAACAAGAGGAATAATGTTAAAATGAGAACTTGGCTTTTCCGAGGTGATGGCAGATTGCAGTTTTTGACACAAAGGGTAGTGGGAATCCAAAATTCTTTCCCCTAGAAATCTATTGAGCCTGGGTTTCAACTGAAAACTTCACAATTTGAGTTAGAGAGATTTTTATTTGGCAAGGGCGATTTCTTTGGGGAAGAGAAAGTTAACAGGAGATTTGATACCAACATTAAAAAACCATGAGGAGTCCAAACAGAGAGAGAACACACCCCCATTGGTGCAAGGATCAAGAATGGCAAGCACAGATGTACACAAATTGACAAAAGAATCAATGAAGACATGAGGAACAACTTTTACATGTAGCAAGTGTGAAGATTGGAATGTGCACTCACAGAGTGTGATGGAGATAGTTTCAATCAAGGCAGTTGAAAGAAAATTATACTATTATTTGAAAAGGAGGAATTTGCAAGGAGATTGCCTGTAGATGCATTGCTCATTCACAGGGTCAGTGCAAGCACTGTGGGCTGAAAGGCTTCCTTCCGTACTATAACAATGGACTGGACATTACATGACCCTGCCAGGTGTGTTTCTGTTGGGGAGGGGTATGTAGTAAAGTAGGGCAGTTGCCCAGCACACCACCTTCCACTCCAAACGGGAGCTTAACCTCATAATGCATAGTGTGGGCAGATACCAACACTTTAGTCCAATTATGCAAATCAATAAGTAAGGGTCAACTTAACTTGTTAAAAAGTCATAAACACTTTAATATGACCTTATCTGCACTAAAATGTGGTTGATGTGGGCTTAGGGCTGATCATTTTCTTTTCAAAGCTTCTTAAAATGGAAGGAAGTGGGCATGATCTTTGGAGGTTGCATTTTTCCATTGGGTCTGGTCTGCCCAGGAGACAATATCCCACTTTCTTCTTACCCTCATCTACTTTAAAGCCAACCTCTTCACTCTCCTGATCCCCACAGCAGGTTGGTGAAACCTTACCTGTACAATAACTCTGATTTGCCTACATCTGGTGTTACAGTCATGGTCCTGCCTGCCATCTCATCAGCACTGATTACAGAGCTCTGGCACTGTCAGCCCTGTTAGAGCTGCCAACCAACAATTTGGCCATCAATGGCAGACGGCCTTCTTGTCATTTAGGGATGGAAATCCTGCTCTGCGTGAAATTAGCCTGCCTACTGCCCTCTTTGTATCTCCCCGCAGACTGCTCCCCCATCTCATTCTGCAAGTGTATGAGAATTCTGTGATCCTATGACAAAAAGAACTTGCATTTATGTAAAACACTTTTCAAAATGTCAGGCATCCCAAAGCTTCACAAGAATTTAAGCACTTTTGAAGTGTTATTGCTGTTGTCATGTAACAATAGCATAGCCAATTAGCACACAGTAAAGTCACATGAGTGACAATAAAATCACTACAAAGTTGTTGCAAAATGACCAAATAATTTGTTTTAGTGACTTTTCATTGTGAGGTAAATGTCGGCCAGCAGATTAGGAGGACTCTCATGTTGTTTTTTCAATGGTGTGTTGAGATAGTTTATCTGAGAAAGCAAATCAGATCTGATACTTTTCACTATTTTAAAGCCTATAACCATTTTAAATGTAAACTTCCCATTTTTGATCCTGAAACTGAATCAGGCACTCCTCATATACAACACTGACATTAGGGATAAACTAATATGTTAGCTCTGATGAAAAGTCAGCTAGACTCGAAACATTAGCTTGCTGTCACTCCATGGATGCTGCCTGACCTATTGTGATCTACAGCATCTTTTGTTTTTGGTGCAGATTCCAGCAGCTACAGTAATTTTCTCCCAATATGTTAAATTGTTCCTCATGAATCATTTTTGCAATTTTCCTTTGAAACAAATATCATTTCTAATGAGATCCAACGAACATTCTCTATCAATTCATATAAAAATGTAAGATTGCTCATAATTGATTAAGAGATATTAGTCAGCACTGAATAGACCTGCAAAATTGGTTGTTTCTTTTTTTGGGCAATATTTAAAAATAAGAGACTGAGTTTGGGCATGTCATGTCTTTAAGCTGTTTAATAAATCAGAGGAAGTAAAGAGGAAATGCACTGTTGGTCATAGATGATGGTTATATTACAAATTAGTTTTTATAGTTTATTCCATTTGTTTCTGCATCTTTCAGGGACAGTTTTAGAGCTTATATTGTACACAAATGTCTAGTATTCTTTACACAGCAGAACTTGAATGTGATGGATTGATGCCTGCTATGATCTCTGCAATTCTTTTTGAGTTAATTCTCAGGAACATTATGGTCATTATGTATCATAATTGATTAATGAGCGATTTTCCGTACATAGTGCCTATGTAACCAAAATTTCTGATTTCCTTTCCACAGATTAATTTGTTATTTCTGAAATACAGCCGTTTTTGCTGAGGAGATTGATTGACGCAGACCGAAGGGCTACAGAATGAGAAGATGGCATGTTACCTCATTCATCCGGGGCCTGACAGTCTACGAAAATTCACCAGAGAGTCTTTGGCTGAAATTGAGAAAAGAATTACTACGGAAAAAACTGAAAAGGCAACAAAACCTCCGATAGACGATGAAGATGAAAAACCCCAACCCAAAAGTGACCTAGAGGCTGGCAAACCATTGCCATTTATTTATGGAGACCTCCCCCCAGAATTAATTGCAGAGCCTCTGGAAGAATTAGACCCATTTTACGGCACAAAGAGAGTAAGTCCTAGAAAGATTTGTTACATCAATAGGAACCTCAACCGTTGAAAGTAAAAAAAGAGATGGACCCAGTTTATTATGAGAAGCTATCTGATAGCAATTATATCCTATGAATGAATTATTGACCACCTTGGTAGTTAACCAGGGCAGTAATATCTACTTTTAAAGATATGGTGTGATAAAATTGCTTTTTTTTGTTGTTTTAGAATTTCTGATGACACAAAAAGAACATCAAAAGTAGTGAGGAACTGTCCTAATGAGAATGAAGCTCATAATGCAATTGATAATAGGAGAGAGAAAGCACTAGAGAAAGTAATGGAACTAAAATCTAGCCAATTTCCTGAACTGGAAGGCCAACATCCAAAGATTCGAATAAAGGTAGATGCAGAGATACATTAGTTATGATCTTTCAAACTTCCCGGCATTCTAAATTGGTTCCAATGGATTGAAAGGTATTCATTATCCACAGAGGATGATGTGGCTCATACTTGGAAGTGAAAGGGTTTGGAAAATGATTGGTTTTAACCAGCTAACAGAAGGTGAGGAGGGATGAGTGGAACGAATGATGTGAGAGGCAGACCCAGGACAGAACTGGGAACGAATTGCCCTCAAATTTAGTCTGGTTTTCAGTGGTGAAGATACTTTTCACTTTTTCACCAAAAGTTATTTGCATTATCACAGATATAAACCATTACAATCAGACATGTCTTTACAATGTAATTGTTTATTTCGCTTTAAAGCAGTGAACTAGTACTGAAAACAGGTATATGAAAAAAATAAAAGACACGAAGATCAATGTTTAATCGACTGCCTGTGAGTAATCTGCATTTAAATAACTTAGCAAAATTATACAGACACATCTGTGAGTTGCATTGGTCTACACTAAGCAATTGCTTGGTAAGTTAAAGTTATTGGTATTTGAATCCTTTCAAGTTGCCTTATGCTAAAAAAGATTTAATTTTAAGACTGCCCTTGAATGGCAGTGAACATTATCAGGAGCATGGCATAGTGATTAATCCAACCTGGGAGTGAGACCAATTTATGAGCAGGGTTAACGCTGAACATGATGACTTCTAAACCCGTGTAAATACTGATGGATTTACACTGGATGTAGTTTGTGGTTGAAGTCATCAATTTTTTTTGCTGGCGTGACTATTTTGAGGCGAATTGTGAATACTCCCTATCAGAGGCTCTGCTCTCTTCTCTTGGTCCAGAAATTTGTAATTAGATGTGTTAGATCTCATTCAAACCTACAGAAATCAGGCCTTCATCACCCATTTATGCACCCAACCAAGTCCCCAGCAGACCTCTGCAGTGGCCCAATCCTCAGCAGTGATTACCCTTACTCCCAATAAGTTGCTTGCTTTGTTGGATAGGAAGCTGAAAGACTAACAGCAGGCTCATCCTGGGCTTTGCTGTTCAGGTAGAGAGACGGTACCTTGTGCAACTAAATCATACACTTTACATCCCTTGAATGGCACATCTGTGAGCTGATCTTGTGAAAGATGATTTCCAAGTCTGGCAAGAGAATGTGGTCAAGAGATCTCACTGATTCTCTTCCCCTTGTGCGATTTAACTACAGTGAAGCAGCTTTAATGTGGAATTTCAATTTTCTTGCTGTGTTAGCTATCCCCTGCTCTGCACTGCACCTTCCCTCCCAGCACCAGTGAGTATGAGGTACTTAACTGAATGTCATAAGAGTTACTCTATACTTTCAGCCGAGACCTGTGCTTTAACACAGGAAAGGGCTCATGATGAGCTTTATAAATTGAGCTCTTGGCAGCTGACATTGGATATTCAGGGAAGAGATTATTTTGAGCTGTCAATGTAGAGACCACATAAGACGAGAATGGAACAATCACATCTGATTTTATGACACTGTAGATTCTAATTGTCTTTGGTGGAAGGTTGGTTGGCCATACAGATCTGCATGCGTGAAAGTCTCTGAAATCTAATTTAACATCTTTATGAGAGGCAAACTGATTAATTGCAGTCTTGCTGTTCTTATGTCTGTAGCAGTAGGGATTAGAGTCATATAAGAGGCCGAATCCATACAATCAAATACAGTTGAGTTCAATATAAAATACCTTTGGGAATTATTAGCTTTAATATCAATATAATAATGTTTGTCAACTGACAAACTTTAACCGATGGCAGAACCTTTGGCTCTTTGTAGTGGTGAGCTAAGAGCTGGAAAGGTACTTCGTTAGGGGGGTTGTGAAGGTAACTAAGCTGTACCATTTTCTCAATTCCATCAGAATTAGATTTTTGTTGGGAAAGTCTATTGTGGACCTTCTAGCCTTCTCCAATTGAGACTCCAAGGACTTCACATCGCCTGCAGCTGGATGAATCTTGCTGCATGTGGAGTCTGTTGCCATGCAGTGTGTCCAGTGGGCCAACCTTGAGAGGACAGCATCCTGAGTGAGAGACTGACAAGTCCCTCACCCAAAACAATCACTGCCCGATTAAGAGACTGGGCACAGGGTGGGGAGCTTGTGCATCCTTTCCTCCTTCCAGTCCCTTTCCCCGTGCCACGCTGCCTCTCAGTCCAGAAAAATACCACTCACAACCTCCGTCTTGTGTTCTCCATGATCTTAGGTCGGCAAGGGTGCAATTCCAGCAACACCTATGGTCTTCTCCGTGTTGCTCTGATTGGCTGGTAGCACATGAAACTGATCTCATTTCCACTCAAGGCTTACTTTCAGCCTGGCCGATGCCTGATTAGAATGTGATTGGTGGGTCTGTAACTGGGAGAGACAGCACAGGTCTGTTGGCACCTCTCCAACTGACTGGTGAGACCACCACCGCCTCAGCGAGATTTGTTCATAGTACGGCTGGCCTGGCTCTCAATCTGATTCGTATCTTGCTCATATTAAATTTCAGCTGCTATGCTTTGTGCCCTTGTAATCTTGTTAGTTTTGAAATGGTGCTGTGTGAATATTGGAAGGCCAACGTAAAATGTTTTCATAATCAAATTTCTTTATTGAAGTGTTAACACATTTATCTTAGACAGGTTAACAGCTGCATTAAAATAGGAGTTTCACACAATGAGCTGAGCATTTGCACTCTAATCATTGCAGCTGTAATTTTAAGGCCCTGATATTTGACTTGAACTGCAGATGAAATGGAAGAAATGGATTGATCACATTATGATGCTGTTATTCCCATACTTTACTGTGGGGAGATTGGGAAAGGACGCTATTTTAATTACTTGTTATCTGCTGCTCAAATGAACAAAAAACACCACCGAATAAATATTCAAGGGAGCCTTTAAACAGCCAGTTACCAATTTGATGTAGTCTTCAGGTTTTGCGTCGAAATCAGCGTCCAACACCCCTGCTCCAAATGGTATAATTATGCTACTTGCTGGACTGTAAGACTCCAATTGAAATTTTCTGAAAGAAAAGTGGGGAGAAAGCAAGTAATACAATTGTTCCACATTTTTCAATTGTTTAGAAGCTGCAGCACAGCTTGCAGTCAGTTCCCTTCAAGCCTCACAGAAATCTTCCAGCTTGCTGCCAGTCTGTCCTCATGACAGCAGCACCTGTCCTGTACCATCAGATCTGCTTATTCTGAAAACTCTACCGACTTTTCCTCAACCAGATCCCGAAAGCATATTGCTCCTTGCAGTTTCTTTCTCCAACAGCGAAGCAAATGGAACATGGTGCCTGCAGCTCATTCATAAAACTTACCAGGGCGAAACTTGCAAATGCCTCCAGCCAATGGGCTGAAGCCTTGGGCACTAGTTACCAGACTACATGCTGTCAACGCGATTGGGTTAGGGTTAGTTAATGCAGAACCACATATCTCCCTCAATGTTTGTCTCCAGGTACAGGTAATTATTGCTCAGAAAACTTAAAATTGCAAAACCAGCAACTTACAGTTTGGTGGCACTGAGGTCAAAAACAAATTGGTTCAAACTGCTTTACTGGTCTCTAGAGCTCTGTTGTCACATTAACCTGTGTTTCATTTTCTGTTTCAGACATTCATAGTCATAAACAAGGGGAATACCATCTTTAGGTTCAGTACAACGCCTGCATTATACATGTTGAATCCCTTTCACCCCCTCCGGAGAGCTGCCATCAAAATCCTTATCCATTCATATCCTTCTTGCTCACTTCTGAAAATATTTTTTTTTAAAGCCTGCTATTGAAAACCTGTAAATACCATACCTTGTTTTTAGTAGTTAGTTTGAGAGTAAAGTTTGGACCAAACTTCAAAAATAAATTATCATTGAAGAGTTTGAATAATGGTGGAGACAGATTGGAATCATCCAATAACCTATGGCAATATCAGGAAAGCAAATAGGTTATCATAGCATCAAATTGCTCTTGGAATGAAAGGAAGTCAGCTGAATGTAGATAGAATCCTTATAGTGTGGAAGAGTCCATTCAGCTCATTGAATCCACACCACCCCTCCAAACAGCATCCCACCCAGACCCACCCCCATACTTCCCATGGCTAATCCACTGGGCCTGCACAAAACGGGCAATTTTTGCATGGCCAATCTACCTAACCTGCACATTGGAATTTGGGAGGAAATTAGAGCAAGCCCACACAAACATTGGGAGAATGTACAAACTCCACACAGACAGTGGCCTAAAGGTGGAACTGAACCTGAGTTCCTGGTGCTGTGAGACAGTAATGCTAACCACCAAGCCGTCATGCCATCCTGGATAGAAATAATTCAGTGTGCACCAATGTTTTGAGTAATGGAAATTATTAAATAATGTTTATTAGTGATACAAGAAATGCTGTTTTCCTTAACCTTGTTTTTGTAAATTATTTAGCTTATTCATCATGTTTACAATTTTAGCAAACTGTGTGTTCATGACAATGAGTGACCCAGCGCCTTGGACTAAAAATGTAGAGTAAGTTTATGAATTAATTTCCTCCTGCTAATTGCATTATCAATTCATGTTATCATTGTTGGTAAGAGTGTGATCATTATTCACAAAGATATCCTGGAATTGTAATATACTGATGCCCTGTTAGACGATAAGAGTGAGGTAGCATTAATATTTGCTCAAATAGTTCAATATTTATTCTCTAACAGTGTTTCAAAATGTGTGGAGCTGCACTGGTATTACAGCTCAGTAGTCTGCAAGTACATTTACCACATAGATTGCTCAAGAAGACCAACTAACATCCATCAAGGACAATAGAGATTGGCAGAAATGTTACCCTCGCCACTGATACCATATCCAAATATTAATCATTTTTTAATAAGAACTCCAGCTATATTAAAGATAGATGCAAGAACTGAATATTCATCAATGAAGTACACAGCTTCTAATACATTATTTCTTTAAATCTGTGTCCAGCAGGATAACATTCCTTATTTTTCAAAATCATGTTTAAAGTTGTGAACTATTGGCTCGTAATCTCTTTAATTAGACAATGGTTTTTTCCTCCAAAATCCTCGCCTCATTTCTGAGGTATATTCCTGAGATGTGCTGTTGTTGATCCTTCCAACCCTCCAGTACCTTTCTCAAGTGCCAGTTTTCTTATGTGTCCATTGGCAATACAGAACATCTGAGCTCAGACAAATTTGGTCCTCACCTCTCAGCAGCAGGATAAGAAGCAACAGCAGGAATTCAGTTTGATTTAATTTCACCCTCTTAGCTCATGGGTCTTTTAACCACTTGTTCCTGTTACCACCTCAGTTTGAACCAGCTTCTTGATAGTGTTGGAAGAGCAGTCTAGCATTTAAGTTGGAAGGAGCTTCTCAATAAGGATGCATGTGCAGATAGTGGTTTTAACATATATACATCACAACGGAGAAGAGCCAGAGAAAAACAAAGCCTAATTAGGAGCAAAAGAGTGAAATATGGTGACTAAAGTCAAAGTCAAATAGAAGGATTCTGCAAAGGTTTTGGAAGTTGGGGGCTCAGGGTGTTCCAGAGAGTTGAATCAAAGTGGTCAAAACCTTCTATCATTTGTGGAATAGAGGGAGAAGGCATGCAAAGCAAACCAGAATCAGACGCCATTTGGAATCTAAGATTTAGGGAATTTGAGGAATTTATAGCAGTTCCCTGGGTCATATTTTGGAGAAAAATGAGAATTAAGAATTTGAATCTACTTTTTTGAGGGGGTGAAGCAAATTCGGTGAGAGCAGTGTTTTAGTGCAGAAAAGACATATATGATGGAAATTTGGCAATTTTAAATTGATCTGACATGAAATTTGCAAGGATCACATACAACAGTCAAGCCTGGATTGAATCAAGTTGTCAGGAGGACTCTAGAGCAAAGAGGTAAAGAAAGGACAGAGGCACAAGAATACAGTCAGTTGATGGATAGAAGTAAAAACATTATGGTTACACTTTGGATTCAGCCTAAATCAACAGTCAAAAAGAGGGATTCTGGTGTGAGATTGGGACAAGAGTGCACATCGGTTACAGTGGAACTAAGCAGCATTATCAAATCTAAGTTAGAGAAAATTCAGGCTCATCCATGACCTGATGTTGGACAATTACTCAACCAGTTCTGGCCTTATTGTCAGTGGTGATGGAAGGCATGGCGTTTGTATCATCAGTACATGTGGAAGCTGCCTCCATGCTATTGATAATGTTACCAAGGGGCCGTGTGTGGAGAAGCAAGCAAAGAGGGCCAAAAATTGAGCCTTAAGGAATATCACTCATGAGGTCCAAGCAATAGGTTAGGCAGATTAGTGAGGGCAGGGCCGCAATGGTGCAGAAGAGGGAGACAGTAGAGAAGGTCGCTGCATTTGGACAATTTTTAAAATACATGTTTGCATTTTGACAAGAGTAAGAAGATTGTCTTTTTTAAGATTTTTTTTAACTTTATAAGCCATTCTCCAAACCTAGCTCCAAAGCTAATCTAAGATAATGGGAACTGCAGATGCTGGAGAATCCAAGATAACAAAGTGTGTAGCTGGATGAACACAGCAGGCCAAGCAGCATCTCAGGAGCACAAAAGCTAACGTTTGGGGCCTAGACCCTTCATCAGAGAGCTCTCTGATGAAGGGTTTAGGCCTGAAATGTCAGCTTGGCATTTCTGCACTGACATGCTGCTTGGCCTGCTGTGTTCATCCAGCTACTCACTTTGTTATCCAAAGCTAATCTAGATAGGCCGGTCAAACCTGCCTCAGTAAATGTTTAAGAATTATTTTGAATTTTTTTCATTACTTCGTATCTGCGTAACAAACGTGTATCCAGATTTCCATACCTACTCAAGCACATAAAACTCCACACGCGGATTAAAAGTCAGGAAAAAGCATGACATTAATAGTGAAAGATTTGTTTGTAAGACTCTCTGATGCAGATGGCAGTTGGTCCATTTGGCCCAATGTTTTATCTTAAATTGCTTGTACATGCGTCCTTTGGCTGAAATGTTCCTTGCATTAAACGCACTGCTAATAATCGACTCATACTTTGCAACATTAGGTTATGTAAACTTCATGTCCACCAAAATAGATATTATCTAATCAACATGTTTAGAGATGTTCTTACACACCTCTGGAACAGGTGGAACTTAAACACCAGGATTCCTGGCTCAGAGGTAGGGACACTTCCACTGTGATACAATGCATGCTTTTTCCTAAAGAAATGTAATGCTTAAATATTGCAGTCCAGCATTTAAGTTAGTTCTAATTGGACCCTGCTTTATTGACCTACCATGTTACTTTTGCACACTTCATTCCTAGCTGCTTTAATTGGTTATCTGCAGGTACGTATTCACCGGGATTTATACTTTTGAAGCAATGATAAAGGTATTTGCCCGAGGATTTGTCATTGATGACTTTACGTTTCTTCGTGATCCATGGAACTGGCTGGATTTTAGTGTCATCACAATGGCGTAAGTAACAGTTACCCATATGTTGATAAAAAGTTTCTTCAGATAGAAATTGCAGGGCTGCATCACCAATATCGAACTACATTCAATGCGACATAGATACACAGTTGGAGACAATAGCCCTTTCCCCCAAATGATCCTCACATATATCAAAGCTTTCTGTTGCCATTGGTACCATGCAAACACTATCTCACAGATCTGTCAAAACTGTCACCCATGTGCTACTGGTGTAGTGGCTAGTTATTTTCTCTTATGCTGGTTAAATCCCAGGGCCTGAAAGGACATAGGGTGCAGCAGGGAGAATTCATTCCAGTGTGCATTCCCAGATGACCCCATGTATGTCCTTTGCTAATCCCCTCCCTGCCCCCCGTAATCAGATGGATATTCCTTCAATTTGTAGGCACCCACATCACATGGCTCCTACTCTGCAAGAAGACCACTAATCGCAGTTGAACATTGACTGCATTACTGAGGGACGTGTCCAGGAATTTCTATCCCTGGCAAGGCCCAGTAGTTATCACAATGCATGTTATATTTGGGCCCCCGGTCTAATTTCCGGCATGTGGAATTTAAATCCCTCTGTACGTTTCACCTTCCTGCATTATTCTGGCTGCTGTCTGATTTTGGTCTACCACATTCTACAATGGAAATCCATTCTCTTCTTGATCATAGTTTGCTGCAGTGAGGCCAAAAGAAAAACTTGCTGTGACAGTCCCTTACCTATTCCATTATGCAACCCTGCTAACAGAATTTAACATGTGATGACTAAATACTTTTCGTTTCACTCAGTAATTGATCAGATTCATTGGCAGCAGCTGAAGGTCCTGACTGCCGTCATTCAACTTTCATACCCCTCGGAGTGATTCGCACAATGAACACAGTGGCTGTTTTTGGGAAGATTTGTAGCTTGGGTTGTGTTTGAGGTTGTAAACATGCTCGCCGAGCCAATGCGTTTGATTGCAGACGTCACCCTGCTAGGTAACCTCATTGGTATGCCTGCGGTGAAACGCTGCAGTCAAACATACTGGCCTCACAGTGATAATGGGAACTGCAGATGCTGGAGAATTCCAAGATAATAAAATGTGAGGCTGGATGAACACAGCAGGCCAAGCAGCATCTCAGGAGCACAAAAGCTGACGTTTCGGGCCTAGACCCTTCATCACCCTCTGATGAAGGGTCTAGGCCCGAAACGTCAGCTTTTGTGCTCCTGAGATGCTGCTTGGCCTGCTGTGTTCATCCAGCCTCACATTTTATTATCTTGGCCTCACAGTGACTTGTCTTATGTGCAGCACCTTAAAATGGCTGTATCATATCATAAAACCCTGGGAGCCAGGCAAGATATCTTCTGTTATTTCAGTTCCTGGAAAACCTTCCAATGTACTGGTTTGTATTAATAAGGATGTTTAATAAGAGTGCAGAGTCAGTGTATGTTATACATGGTGGACTCCGTTTTCATCTCCAGCTCTCGCAGTGCACAGCTATGCATGTATCAGAAATTTCTGTGCTTCCGCTGCCCCAGTTCTCACACACCATAAAAATATATTCAGATTCATAGGCACAAAATCACAGCAATGTATTGACAAACTCTTCAGAACAGTACTTGACAACTGTTTAATCAAGCAGGCTGCTTTGTGCTTGGATGATATTGAGCCTCTGAATGTTACTAAATTCCACCATCCAGATAATTGGAGAGTATACCCTCACCCTCTTGACATGTGCCTTGTAAATGGTGGACAGGAGTTTGGGGAGACAAGAGGTGATTTACTCAAGCTATATGGGCCGGCTGACCCACTTTGGTGTAGCAGATGCAGTCTCCTGATGACATTTGCTGTTGCCATCATGATGGATCTGGGTGGGATGCTCTGAGTGTTGGTGTGGACTTGTTGGGTCGAAGAGCCTGTTTCCACACTGTAGGGATTCTGTAATATGATAATCTATGAAAAACTGCAAACCTGCTTGGTAGAGGGTGGTAAAGGAAAGCCACCTCCTGGTCTAATTGAGGAGCCTTTTGAAGTTGTGAAGATATAGGTTATTGCATATTAATAATTAGTTACAGAACACATTGATATAATAAATGTTATTTAGCGATTTTGAGGAGGACCAGATATTGGGTCTCAGCCCTTTGAGATCAGTTGGGATAATTGCAATCTGTCAGGAAGAGAATCAAAGTCGATGGGTTACAAGCCAGGAAACTACCAGTCTTATAAGTCTCAAGATAATGCTTTTTGGGAGAATAGCCAAAATCTCAAATCACCTGAATTTATAAAATCAGAGACTTGGGAGGAGATGGGGCAATGGCAAATGTAATTCTAGATACAAATGTGGAACAATAGTAATGAAAAAGAAGTTTGGGGGCAGATGTTATCGGTCACATAATTACAGCATTGTAACCGTGCAGATGGGGGCCATTTGGCCCATTATATCTGTACCCACTCTCAGAGCATTTTGATTTAGCACCAATCTCCTGCAACTCTCCACACTGCTTCCATGCAAGTAATCAGCTAATTCCCTCTTGAATGCCTCAATGACCCATATTAAAAATAAAACTAAACTGAATTAAACCAAAAATTTCTGAACAGGTTAATTCTAGGAATATCATAAGCTCCACCTACAATGATGATATCAGAGTGATTTGTGGGCAAAACAGCCTTGGATCTCAAAGGGCTGAGACCCAATATCTGGTCTTAGTGAGTGTTGCCCTGCACTCCAGACAGTGTGCTGCATAACCCACGCATGCTGTGCTCTATACATCCCAACCTGGCAAATGGAGGTAGTGATAGACAATGAAGAGCTGCGAGAGTGGCAGCAGCTTTCTAAGCAGGAACATCGATCCGGAAGAGCATCAACAACAGCATCATAGAGCGGTGCTGCATCGGGTGCAACAATCCAGACAGGATTTCATTAACAGAGATAATGGGAACTGCAGATGCTGGAGAATTCCAAGATAATAAAATGTGAGGCTGGATGAACACAGCAGGCCAAGCAGCATCTCAGGAGCACAAAAGCTGACGTTTTGGGCCTAGACCCTTCATCAGAGAGGGGGATGGGGAGAGGGAACTGGAATAAATAGGGAGAGAGGGGGAGGCGGACCGAAGATGGAGAGTAAAGAAGATAGGTGGAGAGAGTATAGGTGGGGAGGTAGGGAGGGGATAGGTCAGTCCAGGGAAGATGGACAGGTCAAGGAGGTGGGATGAGGTTAGTAGGTAGATGGGGGTGCGGCTTGGGGTGGGAGGAAGGGATGGGTGAGAGGAAGAACCGGTTAGGGAGGCAGAGACAGGTTGGACTGGTTTTGGGATGCAGTGGGTGGGGGGGAAGAGCTGGGCTGGTTGTGTGGTGCAGTGGGGGGAGGGGACGAACTGGGCTCCTGCACTGCCACAATGATGCCACCCGAAGGTTGCAGGAACAGCAACTCATATTCCGCCTGGGAACCCTGCAGCCATATGGTATCAATGTGGACTTCACCAGTTTCAAAATCTCCCCTTCCCCTACTGCATCCCTAAACCAGCCCAGTTCATCCCCTCCCCCCACTGCACCACACAACCAGCCCAGCTCTTCCCCTCCACCCACTGCATCCCAAAACCAGTCCAACCTGTCTCTGCCTCCCTAACCGGTTCTTCCTCTCACCCATCCCTTCCTCCCACCCCAAGCCGCACCCCCATCTACCTACTAACCTCATCCCACCTCCTTGACCTGTCCGTCTTCCCTGGACTGACCTATCCCCTCCCTACCTCCCCACCTACACTCTCTCCACCTATCTTCTTTACTCTCCATCTTCGGTCCGCCTCCCCCTCTCTCCCTATTTATTCCAGTTTCCTCTCCCGAACCCCCTCTCTGATGAAGGGTCTAGGCCTGAAACGTCAGCTTTTGTGCTCCTGAGATGCTGCTTGGCCTGCTGTGTTCATCCAGCCTCACGTTTCATTATCTAGGATTTCATTAACACCTGGTTCCAATGGATGCTTGCTCGAAGCAGTTAGCACTCATTGACCATAATCCTGCTGTTACTCAAAAGGCAAGCTCAGCATGTGTGTAGCCAGAAGCAAATGCAGCTTTGATTGTTTGTTTTTTTTCCAGTTTTCCTGTTGATTAATAAAAATGGAAGGTCTTATCCACTCAAAGTCTTTATAATGTGATATTCCCTCACTGATTAATGAGCAGATGTTAAGCTATGCTGTGTGCTAGCGAAAGAGTGGCACTCCTTTTAGACACAGTTCTAACATGGTATGGTAGTTAAGTCCAGGCTGCCAATGTAGCTTCATTTTGGTAGCTGTAGTCGCAATGACAATTGATCAGACAGGTGTTCGTATAAAGTAGGAATACATTTATGAATGTGAGATTCCAAACTTAATGAAGTATTATCTGTGTTATCTGTGTGCCCTCAGAAGTGTTGTTTCCCATTTCCCTCCCATAATATACACTGTGAAGGGGTGTTTGTGGCTCACAGCAATTGATGTGGAAAACAACTCACTTTTAAATGTGGTGCTGCCGGCAAAAATCCTAGAAAGTCCCAGAAGTAGCAAATGTTTCCGCAGTTGGGGAATGCACCACAGCCTGAAAGAATGCCATAGAGGTGTGGTGTGCACAGAATAATATGAGGGATGGCGAATTGTCTGATATAACTTGTTTGAGCTCAGAGAGAGAAACCCTCCCTTAAACTCTCTGAAATGGACACTTAGCTGATCTATGGTAAAACTCAACCTAATTCACTGCTTGGTAAAGCCGCTAACCATCTAGATAGTACATCTGCTGCCATCAGCAGTTTTCTGTGCAAATGTGCAGATTCACAGGTGAACCTCCTGAAAATCTTAGCATTCTCAGAGACATCCTTGTTGGCTCATTCTCATTCAGTCAAGACACTAGAGGTTTTTGATCCATTCCTATGATCAATTTCAGACCAAGTATTCCACCTGAAAATCTTTTGCATGCCCTCATAACTAGAAGAACTTCTTTCTCGATCATGCCATGTCATGTCTCTGTATCGGAAAGTACTTTTGATGCTTAATAAATTGGTTTATTCCTGGACGCGTGCTGTTTCTAAGCTGGTAGCTGAAACATTGGCTGCTATGGTGGTTAGAAATGATAGGTTATAATACGCTATGACACCCAAGGAGATCAACAAGCCCTTAATGCTCTGAAAAGCAAACTCTAGATGCAGGTTCCAACAACATCCTACGTCTTCTTGAGCAATTTTTTTTAAGAGTTCTACAGTAGTTACCAAGTGAGACAATTCTTTGGAGATCCCGGTTGTCTTCACAATAGGGAATTCCATATGGCTTTAGTCTTCTGAAGACCCACTATTATATCTTCTGTGTCGACCATGTGGCCTAAGAAACAAACATGGAGAAATGGCACTTCTTATCCAGGGTGAGTCCTTTTACTTGCAAGTGCTTTAGCTCTGCATGCGTTCAATGATCTTGCTCTTCATCTGTTTTCCCATGTATCAATATGTCATCCAAGTGGCATATGTGATGAACTTGTAAATATTTGGCATTGTTTGTTGTAAAAATCTATGGGGCGAAGGTAATCACAAAACTTCATCTTTTGAAACTAAATGTCCCAAATGGAGTTACGAATGTAGTAAATAATCTTGATTAGTCCCAACCAGAATGCATGATTTTTATAGAGTTTAGTGAAAATTCTACTTTTGCATAGAAGCTGTGTTTCACTTCTGCATGTTTTCTGAAAGTGGCCTAGTGTGTAACTGATAGGGCATTCACTTTAACAGCTGGGTACTGACTGTGACTTTGAAGTTTCTTTTCTTTCAGTGCAAGCAAGGACATTTAGGATCTGATACCTTTTGAACTAACAGTATTGTTTCCACATTTGTATCATTTGTGATTTTGTACCTTAAGAATTGAATGAGCTGTGCTGGTCCCCTGTCCTGAGCTTAATCTTCTCTTCTTAGGATCGGTCTTTGTTGCTTCTGAACTTTTACTTCACTTACCATTTTAATGCCATTTTAGAGAGCCAGATCCTCTATGGACTGTAATAAATTTGAGAAAGACTGAGAAAGCAATTCCTGTAATTCTGTCTTTTTAGAATTCTAATTTGAAGACACCAGAGATGCTTTTCTTCATTAATCCGTTCAGATTATTAATGAAATCATTTATGAAACACGCTAGATCTTGAACTCTTCTGCAAACTCTTTTGAAAATTTTATTAGTTTTACTGTCACTTCACTTCAAAAGTATCTGTTGCTTATTTTACCTTCGATAAAATGACATCATCAATTATTCTCCCAATTGTGAATGGAGTACATTCATTTGTTTAGCTTCTGATTTAGTATCTAATTTAGAAATGATTCTATATCCCTGGAAGCATTGCCACCATTGTATTCACCTCTGTGTTCTTTTTGGCCCATCTCAGAAATGAAATTTTCCTGGCAATATTTTTGCTGATGTATTCCTGGTAGGATTATCTACTTTCTCTTGCTTAAAAGACTTCTATTTCACAGTAATAGCAATTCTGACACTCTATGCCATGGAACGGGGGTTGGGGGGGGTGGTGGTTTCCACTTTTTGTGACTAAAATGAAGGATTTCCACCTTTCTCATGGCTTAACTGTATGAATTCTGCTGTTTGTAGCTTTATTAAATACTGTTTTAGTTATGATTTTATGTTAAGATGTCCACTCTCTATTGTTTAATTAAATTATTCCCTCCATTGCGGCACTTATGAAGGATTTACTGCCTCTTTCGGGGTCTGAATAAGGTCTCCCAAACTTTCAATCCTTACAAGCCCAAGTTTGCTGAGGTGTGTAATTGACCAGTATCCAACCAGCATTTCTCTTTCTGCAACCGCACATCAATAATCCTTTGTGGTCCTTTAATTCCACTCTATAGCTGTGCCTCGTGGTGCTCGGTTAGTATGACACTGTCACTCAGTCTGATTCTACCTTACTGGGAGATGGTCATTGCCTGTCTCTGTGTAGCAATAATGTTATTTGCATTTGGCGACCCAAGGCTGAATGTTGCCAGGACCTGCTGTATATGGACACAGACTGAAGAGCCACAAATAGTCCTGAGCATTGTGCAATCATCAGCAAACGTCATCCCTTCTGATCTGATGATGGCTCATCACCAAGAGTGGCTCAGATTGATCTGGCTGAGTTCTTATAGGTATATCTACTAAGCTTGGCTTGTGGCAGGCAACAACGGAACCAACAGGAGGGGAAATCTTACTTAACCTTGCCATTACCGATCTACCGATTGCAGATGCATCTGTTCGTGACAGAGCTGGTAGAACCGCAGCACTGTCTTCATGGAGACAAAGTCTTATCTTAATGGTCAAGGCATCCTTTATTATGATCTGTGACACCATGCTAAAATTGTTACACTCAGAACAGCTCCAGTAGCTCAGAACCAGGTATCTGAGAAATACTGTGAGGTATCATGAGTGGAAATATATTACAGTCCAATCTGTCATTTCATGATCCACCATACCCCTCTCTCTGTCATTACCAGCAGACCAGGGGACTAACCCTGAATGGAGTCAAGAAAGCACCGTGATGACAGCACTCGTAATTTTCTATGCAACCAACCTCCTTCATGATTTCATGTTGACTGGAAAGATTATGTCCTATGTCGCAATTCTTTCACTAACACTGGGTCAAAGTCCATTGTAATTGCTGCATGCATAACTGCAAAAAGTGTAAAAGGTAAAGCAAAACCTGATGAAGTGGAAGGAGCAATACAATTGCAAGACCTAGCTATCTGTTCAGCATCACTCATGAGGAATTTCTCTGACCATTTCTTTGTGATCCACCAGAATATGTGGATTAAAATGCCTTTGAAATAGAGGATATGCAAATGATGTTTCAATATCCTAAATGTACCCATTCCTAATATTACACAACACAATGTCATACCTTCCCCAAGTGCCTGTGTTGCTTTCTTTCAATGTCTCAATGAACTTGGGCTTAATAATTGCAAACCATTTGGGAGAATGGGAGGATTGGTCATCCACTTTGATACAGTTATGAAATACTGGTCATATAAATATTTGATAAAATATTAATTTCTTGGTGTCAACTCTGCCTGGCTAAACTTTGCTGCTCTCTATGCTGTTGTCATTGATTAGGTATGTCACTGAATTTGTGGATTTGGGTAATGTCTCTGCTCTAAGAACGTTTAGAGTGCTCCGGGCACTGAAAACCATCACAGTTATTCCAGGTGGGTGCTACGGAATGTTCTATGTCTTTAGATTGTCCTCTCTTACTGATTATAAAATACATAAGATGGTACTTTCATTGTTGTAGAGGCATAGAGTCATACACAACAGAAACAGAACCTTCGGTCCAACTCATCCATGCCAATCACGTTTCCCAAACTAAACTAGCTAGCTTTTCGTCCATAGCACTCTAAACCTTTCCTATTCATGTACCTGTCCAAATGACTTTAAATGTTATAACTGTACCCGCATCTACGACATCCTCTGGCAATTCATCCCACAAACAAACCGCACTCAGTGTGAAAAGGTTGCCCCTCAGGTCCCTTCCAAATTTTTCTCCTCTCACCGTAAAAGTATACCCTAGTTTTGAACTCCCTCACCCTAGGGAAAAGACCTTTGCTATTCACCTTATCTATGCCCCTTGTTATTTTAAAAACTAAATAAGGTCACCCCTCAAACTCCTATGCTCCAGTGGAAAATGTTCCAGCCTATACAGCCCATTTTTATATCTCAACCTTCCATTCCTGGCAACATTCCAGTAAACCCTTCCGAAATCCTCTCTGATTTAACAATATCCTTCATGTAGGTGGGCAATCAGAACTGGACACCGTACTTCAAAATAGGATCAATTTGTTGGGAGGTTGGTGCTCATTGAGTTTCTAAAACTACTTAATAGGAACAATTAAGATAATTCAATACCTCACTGAGAAAAAGACATTTCTTTTTGTCATTGCCTGCTCAAAGAAATGAAAGCAATAAAAGTCCATGAAACTTACATTGATGATTTTAAATAATTGTGAATATGTACAAACATAACTGCAATATTATTAATGTTAACTTTATGAAAAGCAATTGCACATTTTTTAGCTGATCAAAATGAACGATGTTAGTGCTGGGAAATGGAGTTCTTTCTGCGTCAGCATCCACTGCTAGTGTCAATAGGTGTTTCAGCTATAACAGGCAAAGAACCAAGTGTAAAGTAACTTTTCAACATCCCCAGGACTTGTAATGTGATCATGGCTGTGCAGTCATTTCCCTCACTATAAGTGATATTAAGATCTCTTCCACTCCACATACAAAAGGATTTGTCTCCCTTCAGCAGTTCTAAAGTCTTCCACCATTGTCCCCTAGACAGGTATTTACATCTCCAGTGGTTGTTAGTGATGAAGAGACTTTAAAATCATTGAATACTTCCCAGCTCTTAGCAAAATGTCGCCAGAGAAGAGGAGATCCATTACTGAATTGGGGCGATGCCAGTGCAGCCTTCCAAAAATTGTATAATTTGGCAGCACCTCATCCAGCAAGTCCAAAAATGACCACGTGAATTCCTGCTGTACAGAAGTGACAAAAGCAGAAGGGGAGAGGGTAGAGTTCTAATTGGAGAACCTCAGTTTCTCAGGACAACTCTTGCCCATCTGTGTGGCTCCAGGATTCGCTTTCTGAGAACACTCAAATCATGAGGCCTGGCAGAAGTCAACCTCTTCCAACAGCAACATAGAAGTCAAGCACACCCCTTATAGCTAGCTCATTGATAGATGCAATGTAAAGCTTTGTCTGTCTCTGTTGCAATACGCCGCAGGCCTACCCTCAGGAAAACTTCTTGTGACAGGAATTTTATGTTGCATAGCAATCATACCGAGGCCAAGTGTTATGAGATTGTTAATTAATACATCAATTGGAACAATTTCAGATTGCACCTGTCTTGTGTTACCATAGCAACTACACTTCAATGGCTGCGAAGCACACAGAGACATCTTGAAGCTGCGAAGTGTATAATATAATTATGTCTTCTTCTAGTGGATTGAGAACAAACTCATTTATCATACATAGATATAGCGAGAACTGCAGGTGCTGGAGTCAGAAATAACACAGTGTGGAGCTGGAGGAACACAGCAGGCCAGACAGCATCAGAGGAGCAGGAAAATCAATGTTTTGGGTTTACACTCTCTTTCAGGATATGTAAACCTGAAACATCGGCTTTCCGCTCCTCTGATACTGCCTGACCTGTTGTGTTTCTCCAGCTGCACACTGTATTGACTCATTTATATCTGGTGTTTGCAGCAAGTTGACAGATTTAAGAGACAGTTCCAGAGACAAAAGGCAACCGCACTATCCAGTCTCCTTGATTACCTGGGCTTTATCATTAAATGCAATGATAAACTCTTTCAGCGGATGGCAATAGATGTCCCTACATTCAGTAATATAGAATTGTGACAGCCTCTAATAAAGGTAATGCTTCAAGGACTGGAGAAATTGAAGATAAAATATAATGCCATTTGAATAAAAACACAGACAGCACTTTCAGATTTGGGGAGAAATTAATGTAATCTGCTTTATTTTAGTATAGCATACTTACAAGTAAAAGTAATTTGTATTGAATTTTGATTGAGTAATTAGTTCCAATTGCATGGTTACTATTACCACCGCTGAAGCAAATAGATCAGTGGGAGAGTCAACGTCCTTTATGTTTTGAATTATCGGCTAGGATTCAGTTTAACATGCAACTTATTTTTCTGTTCATTAGGGTTAAAAACAATTGTTGGAGCTCTCATCCAGTCAGTGAAGAAATTATCAGATGTGATGATTCTGACAGTTTTCTGTTTGAGTGTATTTGCACTTGTTGGTCTTCAGCTCTTTATGGGAAATTTGAAACACAAATGTGTGATATGGCCACCACCAGCCAAACTGCTATATAATTACACCTTCATAGGGAATGTGTCAGGGATGGACAATGATAGCCTGATCAGTACAGAATTCGACACAAAAGCCTACCTTGAAAATGAAGGTATTGTTTATGCCATTTACCTTTATTCTGATTCAATATCTGTACAAAACATTATTTTCTTGTTTTCATGATAAATAAAATGTGGAATTGAAAGCTATTTTCAGTAATAGTGAGCATGACAAGGATCATCAATTGTTGTAAAACCCATTTGTTCCTATGCTGTCATTTAGGGAATGAAATCTACCATCCTTATTCAGTCTGGTTAATATTACCTCTAAGTGATAGATGTAATTAACTCTCAACTACCCTCTGAAATGGCTTAAGAAAGCACTGAGTTCAAAGCAATCAGGCAAGGGTGATAAATGTTAGCTTTGTCAATGATACCCACATCCTGGAAAACATTGAAAACAATAAAAATGTACATAAAAAAGATGTTTTACTAATGCCATAATCACAGTCTGTTACCTTGCCGCATGAAGACTCAAGCCAATTATTTTCTTTCTTTAAAATCAACACTTTAGGTCATTATCGACTATAATTCAGCTCAGTTCATAAAATATTTTTGTAACACACTTCAGTCTTTTTGTCTTGGGGCTGGAATCCCCTGTCTTAACTTGAAATTCTTTGCAATCACTGTCTACATTAGTCAATTTTTAGGCATGAATATTTTGGTGCTAAATTGCCCTTTACAATGTGCTTTTGTCTCAATTCCAAAAACATTTACTCCAATGTTTCACTAACATCTCCCTTATCCACATTGACTATTTATGTGTATTTTGCACCAATTATTGTAAACTAATGAAATGCTTTGAATTGTACAAACATGAGGCTGAGTTTTTCAGATGGCACAGATTGTCTTCTTGATACTCAATGAGTTGGTGGGTACCATGGCACCCCTGTAACCTATCAGTGCTCCCTAGAGTCTTCATTGGCTGGAGATGGGATTTCTTCCCCTCACTTGCCTAGATGTCCCATCTCAGAGAGCACCTTTGGCAGCAGTAGCCAGGAGTCTGAATGCAAGTTTGTATAAATGGGTCTGATTGGGTAGTGGTAGTGTCTGTGCCTCTGGGTTGGGAGGCCCAGGTTCATGTCTGTCCTGCTCTGGAGCTGTACAGTAACACCTCTGAACAGGTTGATCAGATATTATCTGCAAGCAGTCCCCGGATCCTAAGCTTCAGAATCCAGGATGAGCGAAGTGAGGAGGTTCTCCTGACAGAGAGGGGTGGTGAGGGGTTGAGGTTTATGATGTCTTCCCACCACTGGCAGACATACCAGCAATATGCATAAATTTCTGTGCAACATTGTCAACTACTGACCACTATTCACTTAAAAACAAAATAGTCAAACCTGACCTTCAAATAAAAGGATAACCCACTTGGTCACACTGTTCCCAAACCTACACTATAAAAATAGAAAATGTAAGCCATTCAGCCCTTGCAGCCTGCTCTCTCATTCAATATGATCATGGCTGATCATTGAACTCCGGACCCTGTTCCTGCTTTCTCCCCATACCCTCTGACCCCTCTAACATTAAGAACTGTGCCAATCTCAAAATCGTTTTACTTGAACTGCTTTAGGTGGCAGAGAATTACAAAGGCTCACACTCTCTGGGTGAAAAATTAAGTACAACTTCCAGTTAAATATGAGGATAAATCAGCCACTTAACAGGGGATTCCAGTCAGTCTTCAGCACAGTAATAGGGAGATATCATAACAGGGAAATAATTCTTCAAGGACCTAAGAGTCACAATGTCAATGATATATAATTTTATTTATCAGTCAATTTGACCCAAGGATGCTAAAATTGCTGTGTTTCTTCTCAATATCAAGCAAACCATTACTTTCTAGAAGGCTCTCCTGATGCTCTCCTGTGTGGGAATGGCACAGATGCCGGGTAAGTTACTTTCTCTTGTTTGTTTTAATTTCAGTCAGAACAATTGTATTGTTAGTCTGCAGAAAACTCCAAGCCGCGTCTATCACTGGGTCATTGTTTAAATATTAAACAACCGGACGAGTGAAACAACAGCTGATGCCGGGAATGCACTGATTAAAATGTTGCTTGACCCACCATCTTTGAGAAGAGAAAGGCCAGCGGATGATATGACCGACATCTGACACGAACACCTGCTTTTATCCATAAATCTCTATCCTGTACACAAGTTTACAGAGAATGTCCTTTTAACATAAAGGAGATTAATTGGGTTTAATTTCCTCTGCAGGCTGTTTTTAGCTTTCTAGTTAACAGATTTGAGGTAAATTCCTGGCCTGGGCTATTTTAACATGGCTATCAAGTTGTTTTAAACATCCGTTGTCAGTTATGACTCAGTGGATAACACTTTTGCCTGTGATTGAGAAAGTTGTTCGTTCATAGTTCCACTGCACAAGCTCTAGTCCGACATTCCAGATTGGTCCTGAGGGAGAGCAACACTGTCTGAAGTCACATCTGCCCCCTCCTAGGATGTAAATGATCCCATGGCACTAATTCAAAGAAGAGAAGGGAGTCCTTCCTTATGTCCTGGCCAACATTTATGCTCAATGACTATCATTACTAACAGATCATCTAATTATTGTTGCATGTTATTTATGAAAACTTAACTATGCTTCCTACACTAAAGCAGTGACTACATTTCTCAAGTACTTTGTTCACTGTAAAGTGGTATCCTGGAGGCTGGTAATGTGCTTTATAAAAAACAATTAAGTCTGACAGCAAAATAGAGAGAGAAGTGCAAAATAGCTGAATAATTAACAAAACAAGAACTATGTAGTTTTATTTTATTAAGGACAATCTTCATACTTTGTGTATAGTTTGTTTTTAATCAAATCAATAAATCAAATTGCCCATTAATTCTTGGCATCATAAAGTGGAAATTAATCTTCCCCTGCTTATTACCAAAGATTTTTACCAGCTGATCAATTTTCACTGGCTTTGCTGTCTACTAATGTCCCAGTAGTTGCCTGAAAACGTGGTCAGTAGGCTTACTGCCTTGTTATTGTCTCTCTTGAGGTAGTCCATCTTACATCTGTAGTGTATCTAGGACCTTGATTGCTATTTTAGCTCAGGGTTTCTGATCAGTTCCATAGTATGCTAAAATCATAGCAGCCTGGCAAAATTAAATGTTAATTATTTTTGTGAATCCTGGAGGAACAAAACTGCATTACTGTACAGAATTTGCACGCTCTGCTGTCAAAATCAACTCCCCTTCTGACTTAACTTTCAGTGAGCTGTCGTGACCCAGACTTGAGGATTCAACCCAATGAGCTTCTTTGTGACATTTGATCATTTGGCTCCTTGTAGCTCTCTTATATTGGCCTCAAATTGTGGTTAATACTTTGGACGCTAGCAATGTGCATACTCAATCCAAAAGTAAAGATAGGAGCCCCATCCAGGGTGGTCATTTTTTTTTGTTTGCTCCTGTGGTGTTGACATTATGTTGGCAAGGCCAGCAGTTATTGCCCATCTGCACTTACCCTTGGGAAAGTGGTGATAAGCTGCTTTCTTGAAATGATGTAGTCTGTGAGCGCTAGGTACATCCATGCTGTTAGGATGGGAGTTTGAGGATTTTGACCAAGTATCAAAATAAGGATGATTTGTGCCTTGGAAGAGAACTTGCTTGTGTTGATTTTTCCATATATCTGCTTCCCTTGTCCTTCGAGATGGTAGAGGTCATGGGTGTTGAAAGTGATGGTAAAGGAACCTTGGATAGACATGGCAGATCCAGTTGACTGCTTTCTACTGGCTGGTGTTGACTGCTGGAGTTCTATTGGAACTGCACTCATTCAGGCAGCTAGAGAATATTTAATCACATATCTTACCTGTGCCTTTTATGAATTACAGTGCAGAGCTCCAGCCATTGACCTCCTGTAGTAACTGTAGGATTTACATGGCTGGTCTAGCACAGTTCCGGGTCTCTGGTAACCCTCAGTATGTTGATGGTGGGGGATTCAGCAATGGTAATGCTGTTGTATATCAAAGAGAGATGCTAAATTTTCCCTTGTTGGAGATGGTGATCGCTTGGAACTTGCATTACATGAATGTTACTGTTGAAGCAGGAGACTGGGCCTCCGTTTAATATTTTCTCAGAAATGTCACAACTCTGATAAGAAAGCGTAATGGGACAGTTTGCGAGCTGCCAAAGGCCCCAGATTTTGATATTGTCCCCAAAGTGGGGGATGGGTTGATTTGTATTAATGAAAGTGAATGACCTAAATGTACTGCGACAACAGCCCAGAGAAACAAACAGTAATGACAGCGTGGCTGAAGAACTTAGAGCAATTAATTATTTGACATGGTGTTCAGGAAGAAAAGAAGCAGCTTTTTCAGGGTAATAAATATTTCTCAAGTTAATTGACAAATTTAACTCTGACAGTCTCATAGCCTTCCTAAAGTTCAGTGGAGGATTTATTCTTCCTCTCTGCAATTGTAGGCTCCATTGGCATTTCCATGCATTGGATTCCTCCCAAAATTCTGGATCCAAACAATGTGGGCAATCTGCCCATTTTATGCTCTCCCACGTCCCAGGAATTTTGCAGCGACATATTCAAGCTGTGTCCAGGACTATTGTGATGGGCTAATTTTATTGTTGCAACTCTGCATGCCAACTTTATGGCACAGGCTTTTTCAGTAAGGCACTGGGAATGGTTGATCTAGTAATGAGGTGAACTTATTTCATGCTGGGGTTTAAGACCACAAACCAAATACTGGCAATATTTTAATTTACTTTTAAAGCCTGCAGTCTATTGAGGAACCAGATCTATAGTTGTCCGAGTAATAGTAGAACTTTAAAAATAATTGAATCATTTTCAAAAGTTATCATTCTTTTTCTTGTATCATCATTAACTGTTTAGTTCTGAAATATATCCATGTTGTAAACTGAAATTAGGCATCCAAAATGAAATGATATGTGGTCCTGGTTACAAAGGGTCAAAGTTGAGACCACAAGTCCCAGTTTGAGATTCACTACACCTTTCAATTCCATAAGCCGTGACTTTGTAAATGACATACAGAATGTGTTTGTTATTGAGGACACAGTGTAAGACAAGCATTACACTGCAGTTCAGAATGTTGCATTAGTGCTTTTTGAATGAGTTGACAAACTTTGCTGAAATAAAAAACAAACTGCTGGTAATCTGAAGCATGTGATGTTCATATGGCTTTAAGAAGTGTATTTATTCATATTTCTTTTTATGAAGAAAAATTGAGGCAGATGCATCAAGCAGTCTTCTCAAAGCCATTAAGGCAAACAGCTTGTGAGGCCTTGGGATTCTTTCCAAAGTTGGGACAATAGAAGCAGGCTGAATGGGTGGAATCAAGCTCCCACAGAACCAGGATTTTTAGTTTTAGCTTTCAGCTGTTACTGGGGTCTTGAAGCTGAAAGTGGAAGCTTTTATTTTTCTCTCTACTACACCTAAAAGCTGGGATTCTATTCCTCCTGCTAGAATTGCATGTGGGACAATCTATTTTACTCAATTTGCCTTTGCAAAGCGCATATTTATGGAATGTTACTATATTGGAACAGTTAATTTGTAGTAGATATCTACATTTTGATAGCATTACAGTTAAGCCAATTCTCTTTTTATTTTGCTTGTATTTTAACTGTGGTGTAAAAACAAAGTCTGTTTTGTTTAATGTCAAAATCTTTGATCAAACAAACTGCATCTAGGACACAACGCCTTACACTTACCCTTAAAAAAGAAAAAAGTTAGGCTCTAGCCTATCTTCTTCATATATTTTGAGGGGGTTTGATCCAGTCCATAACAATCAAAAACAGAAATTTGGAGAGATTCTGGAGAAGCTCAGCAGCTCTGGCAGCATCTGAGGAGAGAAAGCATTTCTGAAGAAGGATCACCGGACCTGAGATGTTAACTCTGCTCTCGCTGAGTTTCTCCAACAATTTCTGTTTTGTCACAAACTTTGCTCCCTGTGTAAAAGTAGAAAGTGCTGGAAATACTGAGCAGCTCAGGCTACAACTTTGGTGAGTCAAAGAGTTAACAATTTGAGTGAGACGTAACTCTTATTAGCTTTGTTTCTCTCTTCACATATGCTTCAAAATATTTTTGTCATTTCCAGCACTCCCTGTTTTTAATTGAGCTTCCTAGCATCCCTAATATCTGCTCAAATGAATGAAAAAGATCAATAGCACTATTTGAAGAAGGCAAGTTTTCTCAATGGCCTGAACAATAGTTATTCCTGAATCTTTAGCGCTAAACAGATTACTTGCTTATTTGTCTTGTTTTTTTGTGAGACCTTCCCATATATCCCATACTTGCCAACACACCATCATTTTGGGAAGTCAACAAAATCATTACTTCTTTGTTGATAGTGCTGTATGGTAACTACCATATCATCAATGCCTTGTATTGTTCTGCAACTCTAATTGTTTATTTCTGCCTTTTCCAGGAGATGTCCTGATGGTTATATGTGTTTTAAGACTGGGAGAAATCCAAACTATGGTTACACCAGCTATGATACTTTTAGTTGGGCATTTCTATCACTATTCCGGCTCATGACACAAGACTACTGGGAAAATCTCTTCCAGTTGGTGAGCGTGGAGTTTTGAATATTTTAGGTTTTATGTTTCAGAGGGAATGGGCAAAGACAAACAATTGCTATGAGCTATATATCCTTGTGGTCTTGTGGCACAATGGATAGCATTCCTATTTCTGAGCCATATGCACCATATCCCACTCCATGACATGATTTCAACGGAGGTTATGTTCATTGTGTAGACAAATCTATAAAGTATTGATTTGTAAATGCTTCCAAATTTTTCTAATGGCAGGCAGTAAGAGCAGGAGAGATTCCATCTTGTGGTGGAAAGTAATTAGAATCTCTGCTGTCACTGTCCATAACTCAAGGCTAAATCAAAAAGTCTGTGTTGTCACAACAGCTTAGCCTCCTTGGGGCATGAGTTAGCTGGTGTGGATCAGATTTGTGGTAACTGCCTAGTTTCTTTTCTTGTTCCTTCTGGGAGGGATTTGGAACCTACTTGTGATGCAAGTTATGGCATTATGGGTTGAACTTGCCTTAAGGTAGAGAACTCAGGAAGAAAATCCTGTAGATGTAAATCAAGTATTTAGAATGCCTGAGGTAGAATTCCAGGTACAGTGTCTCACTTTCTATCCCCACTCATATTTCTCATTTTAGCACCATTTATTTGCTTATATATTTTCTTCTTCATCTTGTACATTGTATTTAAGAGAAAGAGTCAACACTGATGCTGCATTAAGCTTCACCCAATTTGTTAATGTTGGATGGAGAACAAGTAGTCCAGGTCCCCACGGAGATAGATGTGTAATTTCTGACTTCTAATCATCCATGTAATGATGCATAGCTAGTTGATGTAACTTGTACCTATCATGAAATAAATTACACCCAGTTGTTAAGTCAAGTGCCTCTTTTCATTAAGACTCAATAGTAGTTTATCATCTGCCATTGTGAAATAGATGACCCCTTAGACTTAGCATAGTATGAAGGATTGGTGGCAACCCTGTGCCCCATCCACAAACTGTCCATAGTTGGCACTGAAATATATGGCATGGTGATCCACAAAGGTGCCATTGCTTAAATATCTCAAGGTAACATTGGTGAAAAAATCCGTTTGACCCAGGAGAGAAGATTTTCAGAAATAAAGCTACATTCACCACTTTAAGAATGTTATTGCTCGAAGAAGCCATAGACAGTCACTCAAAGGCCACAAGTGTGCAAATTGAGAAGCAGTCACAGTACCACTCCTGGAAGTAGTAGAAAGGTTTCAGCTCTGAGCTGGTAAGAGGTACAGGAATGGAAAATCAGTGAAGGTTGGGGAGAGTTGAAAACTGGTAACACTGGGAAGTTACAAATTCTTACAGAAGAAGGATTTTTGGGAACAATTTGGAGTACCGTGAGTAAAGTTACAAATCCTGTATGAGCAAGGAGAAAAATCTTTCAAATTACAGCATGAGAGAGCAGTCTGAACAGGAAATGCAATATTATGAGAAGCACAAGTTCAAGCTAGTCTGTACTTCATAAAGCCAGCTGTCCTTCTTAAAGGAAGGTATATTTTGATGGAATAGGTGGTGGAAGTCATTCTAAGAGTGGAAAAGATGCAAAAAATAAATAATATGCTATATTTCTATTCTTCCTGGCAAAGTAGTCAACTGTACAGCTCCCTGCATTATATTCTCTGCACCAATTATTTTAACCATTCACTTAATACCTGTGTATATCCATTTGCAACCTCCTTGCAACTATTTTTCCTGTCTATCTTTGCACTATCAGCAAATCTGGCAACAATAAAGCTGATCTCTTCATCCAAGTCGTTACTATAGATCATAAATAGCTGAGTCTCCTTCACCAATTTCTAAGGCACTCAACTAATTAGTTTGCCAACCTCAAAATGATCCATGTATCTTGGCTTTCTGTTTTGTGTTCTCTATCCCTGCTAATATATTGCCCCATAACCTTAACATGTGCCTTTTCAGTGGCACCTCATCAAGTGTTTTTAGAAATCCAAATACATTACATTATTGTTTCTCCTTTATCCACCCAGTTTGATACATACTTAAGGACACTTAATACATTTGTCCAAAATGCTTTCTCTTGCACAAAATATTTTGATTTTGCCGGAATGTAACTTGGCTTTCTAACAAACTCCTTCACAATAGATTTTAACATTTTTCCAGTGACAGATGTTAAGAATGCAATTTCCAGCATTCTGAATCCCTTCTTTCTTGATTATAGTGTCATAGTCATGGAGATGTACAGCACATATCCCTCTAAACCCTTCCTATTCATATACCCATCCAGATACTTTTTAAATGTTGCAATTGTGCCAGTCTCCACCACCACTTCTGGCAGCTCATTCCATACATGCACCACCCTCTGCATGCAAAAGTTATCCCTTAGGTCCCTTTAAATCTATCCCCTCTCACTTTAAACCTATGTCCTCTAGTTTTGGACTCCCTGACCCTGGGAAAAAGACCTTGGCTATTCACCCTATCCATGCCCCTCACAATTTTATAAATCTCTTGTATAACTGCATTAAGCAGGACTGAATACAGCATTGAACATGATGACCCCAGAAGTGAATTATTGAGTGCCAGGATGACTCACGTTTTCAGCTCAATTTTGTTTTCAACACATCGTAATATTTGGTTTACTTCACTCAGTGCCAGTTTGCATTGTTACAATAGCTTCAAGTTATTGACAGTGGTCAGCCTCAGGGACCTTTCTATCTTATCACCCTGTGATTTTCTTTTAATTTTCTATAAGTTCCCCCCCTGGTATTTTTGGTGAGACAAGGTAGGTCATTAATATTTCATTGGGTTAAAATTATGGCAGTGATGATCTACTCAAACCACAGACGAGTTTTAGAAAAATACATTCTCCTGTATCTTTTGGAATGGTTTTAGAGTTTCCCGCAGTAGTCTTGTAAATGCCAACTGGAAATAAAAAAAATCCATTTTCATATAAATGCAGTTTATTTTCATTGACCACCAATGATCTACCATTACGATATGATGGCCTCGGGGTTTTATTGCTGGTCTGTTCATCCAGAGACATAGGTAACATTCGGGGGATGAGTTCAAATCCTGCATGAGATATGGAGGAATGTGAGTTCAATAAATATATGGAATTAAGAATGAAGATGGCGATTGTAAGAAACTCCCATTTGGTTTACCAATGCCCTTTAAGGGAGGAAACTGCCATCCTTACCTGGTCTGGACTATATGTGACTCCAGACCCACTGCAATGTGGTTGACCTCTGGGCAATTGCAGATGAACAATAAATGATGGACCAGTCATCCCATGAAAGAATAAAGAAAACCTGAAATTATTTCTGAAATTGGGGATCTTTATGGTTGGGCCTCTTGTGATGCTAGCAGCTTTACACACAGTGTTCCAATTATCTTTTATAAAATTACTCCACTGATATAAGAAATTCCACTATTCTAAATATTAAGGGCTTTGTCTTGAAAATATTAGTAAGGTACCATTGCAGATATTATGAGACCGAATTTACTGTCAAAATAATAGTTAAGCTAAAGGCACGCACCATTATTTGTTTGCAAAGCAATTGGGATTTAATTCTTTTGGTATGAGCTACAGGGGTAAATATCTTTAGTGGCAATTAACCACCTGTACCCACCAGTGAGAAAGAAGCCTTTGAGATCACATGCCCAGTAGGCACATAAATGCTGGCCTGCAGGCTTCTCATCCTATCAGGTACCATACCATACGGTGACAATATTGTCCAACCTATCAGTCAGTGGCTAGCCATAATTTGGCTGGAAAGCATTAGGAGCTGGAAAGAGGCAGTGGAAATCTAGGTTGTGTGTGTGTGTGTTTTGGTAGTGAGGTGGGAATTGTTCAGCAGACAATGCAGGGGGAGGATATCTCAGGCTGGTTGAGATGATGACGGAAGTATTTCAGCGACCTCGCCCTGCAGCTCTCCTCCACCCCACTCATACACCCAATTGTCACCAAATTGGGGAAAATAGAGGCCCATCCCTTCAACCTGGCAATCAGTTTTTCCAGCCAGAAAGGGAACTATTTTTCCTCCTGCTGAAAAGGCAGATATTGGGCCCTGATGAGTTGAGGGCCTTGGATGTTCACTATCAAACCACTTCAAGGTGTTAATTGGTGATTGGTCAGTCAGTTTGCTTTTAGATCTTCCCACCAAAAATTTGATTTCTTACTTGCAGCAACATGCCCTGCAAACGCTCATAGAGTCATTGAATCATAAAATCCATCCAGTGTGGAAACAGGCTATTCGGCCCATTGAGTCACACCAACCCTCCGAACAGCATCCTGCTCTATCCCTGTAACCCTATATTACCGCTGGTTGATCCACCTTGCCTGCATTTCCCTGGATACTATCGACAATTTAGCATGGTCAATCCACGTAAGCTGCACATCTTTGGATTCGCCAAAATTAAATAGAAAGGACGAGTTGACCTAATGACAAGGCTGCACAAGATATGGTAATGTTATGTAAACACGCAAAACATTTGCGTAATTTGCATTAAATGATGGCTCTGTGCAAGCAAAATACCATTGTGGATCAAATAGAGTGATGCCTCATTTCCCAAGGCATACACTCGATCTAAAAATATTAATTATTCCCTTCCATTGCTCACACAAAGGATCCTCATAAAACCCAGTTCTTGATTCCTCTTATCCCAGTTTAACCATCACAAGCATCAATAAGTTGAATAAAACCCATTAGTAAATCAAAATGATAGTGAGAGGTACAAAAACTCAACAATAAGTTATATTTAATTTTCTTTCCCCATGTAATCACCCTTTTAATATTCTGAATTTGGAAGTATGTAACTCATTGGAAATTTCCACTGAGGATCTAGATGTGTCTTTAAATGTGGAGAAGGAATGTGAGAGATCCTGGAGGAAGTTTATTGTCTTGTGTTGCTCTTACAGACTCTCCGTGCTGCTGGAAAAACCTATATGATCTTCTTTGTGGTCATCATTTTCATTGGGTCTTTTTATCTGATCAACTTAATCCTGGCTGTGGTGGCAATGGCTTATGCTGAACAAAATGAAGCCACACGCCTGGAAGCTGAGGAGAAAGAGAAAGAGTTTCAAGAGATTTTGGAAAACATAAAGAAACATCAAAAAGAACAAGAAGCTCTGGTACATGAGCCATTTGCACTTTACCTATTTAGTTGTGTGAGATGTTGCTGTTCTTTTCTCATGCCTGTGGTGTATGAGGCAGACAAAGTATGTGCTTTTGTCTGCTTCCATACCTGGTTTTACCATGGAGTAGTCTCCTGTTTATCACCAGATGTTCAGTTTTGAGGTGTGGTGCTCTACATCAACAATGGCTGACAGGAGACTCTCCGGCATTTACCACCTGCTGTTGACGTACGGAAAGATTTTCAGGCTGATAACCAAGATGTTTCACTACGTTATGATCCTACTCTGGTCAACGCATCTGAAGTAGGATGTCAACCCAGAATATCTGGTCCAGAGGTAAAGACACTACCACTGTGCCTCAAGATCTCTTCTGTAGGGTTTCAGATATTGCTGAGTTTTCTTCCTCTGACCTATTGGTCTGAAGAGGTGATGGTTTGCCTATTTTGTAACAGTTTGTTACAACTGAAATCCAAGATGACTTTAGAGTCAACCACATAGGGATGGCACTGGGGTTGCAAATAAGTCATTGCCAGTGGAGTTAACAGATTTCTGTCATTAAAGGGCATTTAAATGAGCTTTGAATCTTGTAGCAAATCCAGATCACTTTTACTTTGTCCAGGATGTTTTCCAGATTTGTTAACTGAATTTAAACAAACAAACTGCTGTATTTAAGATTTGAGGCCGCACCCTTTGGGTTGCCAGTCAATCTTTCTAACCTGCCGAGAACATCCAGCATTTGTTTTTATTTTTGCTTAGGATTTCCAACGCCCGCAATGTCCTTTGTGTCAAGGAGATTAGTACAAGTTGAGCACCAAATGCAAGATGTTCCTTGCTTTGTACAGTCCAGCTGTTCAATACCTAAAGAAGCTGAATCATGTTTTCAAATTAAATTTAATGAAGAGATATGACTTTGTGACAACAGATTATTGAACCAGTTGATGGCTTTTGCAGTAGGGTTAGCTACTGTTATTTAGCTGTTGCAAAATTAGCGTGAAATAATTTGCTGCTGATAACCAGCAAATTCTAAAATTATCAGTATTTCCTGTGAATCTCTGGCCGATACCTTGTGCAATTCCTTACTGTGTTGGTCTCCTCTAAGAAAGCCAACACTGTAAATCTAGACAATGCATAAGAAACCTCCAAAGGCATGACCTCCCCTTGAAGCCATGCTGACTCCACTGTATTTTACCATTTCCTTCCAAGTACTCCACAATCCTGCATAATGGACGGTAAAATCTTTCCAGCATTCGAAGTCAAAATTGGAAATATACTCTGTTCTCAATGCCAAAATTCATTATATTCGGGAGCACACAAAAAGACAAAATTAATTTACACTTCTTTATTGTTCTACAATTAATAAGATGAAATGCCTATTTCTCATTCTTCCCTCCTTAGTTACATGCTTCCAAAGAACACTTTGGGAGCCACTACTCATTGTCAAGTGACAGAATGCAGAAGAAAGATGGTTCTGACAAATACCCCACCAAGTATGAGCACGGAACTAAGGGAGGCGAGAGTCAGCGAGGGTCACTAACAATTCCACAAGCCAAACCATCAATCATCATTACAATTAATGGAGTTGTTTCTCAAGATGGTGAAAGTGGCATAGCACCTAATGGCAGAGTTGTGCCATCTACTGTTACAAACAAGGGGGACAGGAATGAAAACGTGGGTACTTTTTAAACAGATTTGATTTTCACGCTGTTTGTGGTTCTGTAGTTTTGTCTGTGATGCATAAATCAAGATGCATTTATGGAGGTTGTGATGCAGAATGATGTCAAAACATACGTTCAACTCCTGTATTGTCTGACATCAGCATTGAGGCCTTCATTTCTCAACCTTGCCCCATGCATGACGCATGAGAGACCAGTTGATAGTCCTGTAGGTCTGTATTTCAGCAATAATTACAAGAGGAGTTGTAGAGTTGCACAAGAGAGGGAAATGATGTTTCAGAAGATAGTAAGATTTGGGACAATGTTTGAGTGCAATTTGCAGTAAGATTGTTCAACTTTACGTGAATAATCAATGCTCAAGTCTAGTCCTGCTGGAACTTTGCTTTGTCAAAATCAAAACTTTAAAAAAATTAATTAAAAAAGAAATTGTGCTTTGGTTATTAAGTGAAACATATATTCCGTACATGTAGTATTAGCTCAAGTATAAAACTCATAACCTTTTTAGCTTTCATTAACAGAGGGATTGAGTTCAAGTGCCGTGAAGTTATGCTCCGGCCGTACAAAAGCCTCGTTCGGACACATCTGGAGTGTTGTGTCCAGTTCTGGTTGCCTCATTGCAGGAAAGATGTGGAAACAGTGGAAAAGATGCAGAGGAGATTTACCAGGATATCGCCTGGAATGGAGGGAAGGTCTTACGAGGAAAGGCTGAGAGAGCTAGTGCTTTTCTCTTTAGAATGACAAAGGATCAGAGGTGACTTGATAGAGGTGTACAAAATGATCAGAGGTATAGATAGAATAGACAGCCAGAGACTTTTTCCAAGGGTGGAAGTAGCTTTTACGAGGGAACATAGTTTTACAGTGAAAGGAGGTAGATATCGGAGAGACGTCAGAGGTAGGTTCTTTACTCAGAGAGTGGTTGGGGCGTGGAATGCATTGCTGAAGAGGGTAGTGGAGTCGGCGTCATTAGGGGCATTTAAGCAGCTATTAGATAGGCATATGGATGATAGTATAAGGTAGCAGCGGAGGTTGGATAGACCTTAGGTTTCGGATAAAAGTTCAGCACAACATCATGGGCCAAAGGGCCTGTACTATGCTGTACTGTTCTATGTTCTATGTTAACCTTTCCTGTTTTTAGTATTAGTGAGTTTCTTGTTTTGGTAAGTCAATGCTGATTGATTCAAATCACAAAATGCATTCTCTTCAAAAAACAAATCTATTTTTTGCATAGTTACAACTTAACATGTCAAAGGATAAGATCATTTTTATTGGCACTGGCTTTGCTTTCTGACTGATGATGGTACATTTTCCTGGATTGCATCTGGTCCCTTGTAGGTAGCTGGCATGGATATTGAAGATAAGACTTCTGGATCCAAACGTACCTCCACATTTCTGGAAGAGCCGCCACCGCCAATGAGAGCCGGGAGTGTAGCCAGTATGTACAGCAGCGCCAGGCTGGACGGTAAGCTTTGTCTGAACTCTTGGTTATTTTAACTGCTTAACTAACTCTTCCAGCACTTGACAAATCTGTAACCTGTTTGATGAGGGTCAAATCCAAAACAGACAAAGGACTCTTTACAACGGAATAACACTGACTGAAAGTAAAATAATTCAGGCCATTTTTTACAAGCTGATGATTGAATCAAATTAAAAATAAATGATAATGGAAGCTGTTAAGTTGCCACAAAAGCCCACTGGTTTGTTAATGTCCTTATCAGATGAAGTAACCTGGCACCCTTTCTAATTCTAAAGGATTTCTAATTCTCTTGTCAAGCACAAATTGCAGGTTTTTAAGATCCACAGGGCAACTCCTAGTGACCAGTAACCGCTGCTTCGCTGATGTTATCCATATCCCAGGAAGGAAAATAATGTTTTGTGGCAGTGGAAGAACATATGTAGACATATAGATTGTCACTCCAGATATTTGTGGGTGCCGAATTTAATACTCCCTGAGAAGGATGGTGGATGGAATGGGGCAATTGGCGTTCATGATGCATGATTAACTTTTGCCTCTTGAATGTAATACAGGTAGCTCAACATCTTCATTTCACCCATTCATTTACATGATTTCTGCAGGCAGTTGGTTACTCATTATAAAGTAGCCTTCCCCACCTAATGAGGTGGTATGTTGTGGCTGGAGGAGGTGTTGGGAGACCTGAAGGATTTGAATCTGACTTGGAAAATGTAAAGAATGGCTAACCACTGGAGAAAAAACCAGCTTCCTGGTTATCTAACTCACCCCTGAGATCTTGGTAGAGGTGATGGAAAGGAGGAGAGGCATCCTGCAACCCCAGGGGGACAAGAGGGAGCTAGAAGGGCCTATCACATGGTGTAAGGGCGGTGAGAGCAGGTCGCTGTGGAGGTCAGCACCAAATACTAGCCCCAAAGACCTAGAAGCAATGCTCATGAAGCATAATGACTGACGTGACTGTTTTTATCAACTGAATCATTAATCTCAGCCACTGCTCAAATCACCGTATTCCCAGTCAATCTACCAACAATCTCTGTTAAGAAGGGTAAGTAGAGGGGCCAATAAACAGGGGGTGTAAAATTGGTAATCTTAGTAGAAGGCCAACAGGAAAGTTGAGGAGATTTTTACTTCACCCATAGTGTGCTGATAGTCTGGAACTCACTGCTTGAAGTTGAGCCAGAAACCCTTGTCATATTTAAGCCATAATTAAAAATTAACTTGAGTTATCGTAACCTCCAAGAGTATGGGCCAAGAGCTGGAAAATGGAATTACGTAATCAGATCTTTGTTGACTGGTGTGAATGTGATGGGCCGAATGCTGTCTTTCTGTGCTGCAAATATTTAAAGATCAGCAAATGAAAACCTCTGCGTGTTTTCACTTTAACCTAGCCCCTAAGAGAAAACTTCAATATCCAGGAATCAGCAGAAAGCTATTCTGAACTCCCAATGGTTTGCTTCCTTCTCCCTTTTCAGACTGGATAATTCTAACCTTAGGCCTGACTCAAGCTCAAGCTAGCAAATTCTCTAACTTTGTTTAAGTCCTTATGAAGTTGAGTGCTACATCCCATATGCATTCTTCTTGATGAGCAATAGACACCATCTCTAACACTTTCTCTCTTCCTCTCAGAACCCTAAAAGTTGATCAATTTGTGTCAAGTGCAACAACATTTAGAAAATCTGACATACCAATACTACAACACCTTGCTGTGGACTATTCCCCTCTTCACCCCCATCTCTGTGGCCTGTATCCAGGCAGAAAAACTAATTAGTTTTAATTTAGATCCCCACCATCTCCATTCTCTCTTGGAGACAAATGTATAGTTTAAGGCATAACTGATCGTAAAATCAGACACTCTTAACACCTCCCTGTGAGACTTGAAAAATGCAAGTTTATCAACAACTGTTCTGGTCATTGCTTATGAGTATGAATGTCTTGCATCAATTTCCCAGGAAATGAACCTGGGCTTCACTGCATCTGTTATAACCAGGTCAGGGATGTTGTCCAACAGGATTCATATGGACACCTTCACTACTTGATTTTAACTTAAACATAACAGACTTATAAACTTTGTATTAGCCATGTTCACTAAATTATTACTTAGAACCATAAACTTTATACATGTAACTTTATCATGTTCATTAAATAATTACTTAGGGACAATGTTCCAGACTCTTCCATCACCATCCTTGGATATGTCTTGTCTCACTGGAAGGACACATCCACCAGAGATGATGGCACATAGGTACAGAATCAGGAGGAGCTAAGCTGGAGTCCTCAGCATTGTGTTGGAGAGTGAATGTTTAATGTGATGTATCAGTCAACTGACTCTGCTTTGATATGGATATTGTTGAGTTTCTTGAGTGTTGTTGGAGTTGTATTTATTCAGGCAGGTGGGAAATATTTTATCAGCATTCTTTAAAGATGGTGGACACGCTTCTGGGAGTAACATGATGAGTCACTCACACAGAGCACCCAACCTCTGGCCTATTTTAGCTATTGTTTATTTTTCTGGGGTCATCCAGTTACATTTCTGGTCAGTGGTAATCCTCAGGATGTTGATAAATGATAACATGGTTGACTGTCAAATGGAGGTGGTTAGAATCTCTCTTGTTAAAGATGACTATTTCTTGCTACTTTTGTGGTATGAAAGCTACATGCCATGCACCGGCCCCAAGCCTGAAGATTGTCCAGGCCTTGCTGTGTGTGTCACAAACTGTTGCATCACTAGAGGAATTTTGAATGGTACTGAACACTGTATAATCCTGCACAAGGATTTGAACTTGCTGCGTGCAAATCAACTGCTGCTTGTTCTACATTACAACAGTGATGACATTTCAAAAGTATGTAATTGGATGTAAAAGGTACAGGTCATCTATAAACTGGGTGACATCTTTTCTGGTGTCTAAAAGCTTGAATTAAATGGAAATTATTGGGGACATAATTGTCTATACACCTACATGCAAAGATACAAAGATTGTACATTCACTTCAAGAAGGCACAAGTTGTTATGAAAACAACAAAAATAATTTATCCTTTATATCCTGTAGAGCTGGAAGAAGCACAGCAGCGTTGCCCACCCTGGTGGTATAAATTTGCCAAAAGGTTTCTAATCTGGGATTGCTGTCTGCTGTGGATAAAATTCAAAGAAATCTTGAAGATTATTGTGATGGACCCATTTGTGGATCTGGGAATCACTATTTGCATTGTGCTGAACACTCTCTTTATGGCAATGGAGCACTATCCCATGACTGAAACTTTTGAAAACATGCTCTCTGTTGGAAATTTGGTGGGTATTTGCACTCTTAACCCTGGAGCCACTACAATACAGAAGTTGGTTATACAGCCTATCAGTTCAGTGCCAACAATTGGTCCCAATTTTCCTACCTGTTAAACTAAAGGAATGTGAGTGCTGGGAAATCAATTTCTTTTTAATATATTCTGAGCCACAACTCTGCGGGCCATTTTGATGGATTGTTACCCTTTTCCCGTCCATCATTTTCATGAATTGAATCACATGACATGAGACCAGCACCAGACACCAGGGAGAGTTGCACTGACTGGTTCATTTAGGATGGTAACAAAAAGATATGGATAGTGTCAACCCATTGGGTACTGGGAGCTGATGTGAGAGAGATAGGGAGAAACAACAAGATAGACCATTTCAATGCCAATAACCTGAAGAGAGTCTAATGGCAGAATTGGGTATAGAGGAGGGATAACCACAGGGAGGCAGGATCAAGTGACTCCAGGCAACAGTGCAGGTTTTAATGTTGAGCTGATTTGAAGCAATCCATCAAAATGTAAAATTTTAGCTTACGTTAGAAATAGAGTTGCTGAAGACTTTTATTAATGTATCAAGCAGGTCTTTCAAGCTCTGTTAGGTGACTCATTTCAAATTTATGAGTGACCAGGCTCCTGTTTGAGATATTCACCCATGGTGCAGGGAAAAAAGAACCCTCCCAAGGAATTTAGTTGTAGCATCAATACCGTTGCAAAAAGGAGGACATCAGACATCCCACAAAAGTAAAGTTTGCAGCATTTTAGGCCTGAGAAATAGCTACAATGCATTTAAATGTATGACAGATTCAGTAGGATGCATGTTTTAGCTTATCTTTACGCAAGTTATATTTCTGAAGTTCTCGCTTCTTCCTGACAGGTATTCACAGGGATTTTCACAGCTGAAATGGTGTTCAAATTGATAGCTCTGGATCCCTATTACTACTTTCAAGTTGGTTGGAACATATTTGACAGCATCATTGTGACTCTCAGCTTGGTAGAACTAGGACTGGCTAATGTGCAAGGATTATCGGTGCTCCGTTCATTCAGATTGGTTTGTATCCGAAGGTCTGCATGTGCTAAGTGTAAAAGACTAAATCTGTACATTTCCTGCTGGGTTACCAGAAATCTCTTCTTGTTTTGTACAATGTTAGTCTCACTCAGTTAACTTTTCTGCAGAAAGATCTTTCGAACATCCTTAAATTCATGCATGAGCATAAGTGCTCCCAGTGAGAAACTTCATATAGTGGTAGAGATTAGTAGTTGATATATAGGCCAGTACATTTATGAATGAAACTGTAACCTGAATAATACAGGTAGACAACGATTAAACCATAAAGTGAGTGTGTTTACTTTTGTGTTGGATATTCCAATTACTATCCCCAAGGGTCAAGGCTCTGAGGCTAAAGTGCAGAATCAACTTGCTGAGGTCAATAATGTACCCTAAAAAGTGCCACTTGGTATTGCATGGAGCCTCCAACAGCCCGTGTGCTCTCAGTGCAGTTTGTTACAATGCACCATCATCAAGTGAAAGATATTAGCTGTAGGTTGAGCACAAGACATTTTCATAGTGAGGGTGGTATCTGTGCCATATTCTCTGGAAGGTGACAAGGAAAAGGGAGCCCTAACCTGAGGTGATAGATGAGACAAAAGACAAGAGTGCTTTAGCTTAATTTTAAGCTGGAAGGACAGCCTCCTTAGCACCAATACAGCTGATGGTTAACCTCTTGTGCACTGTTCTGATATTTTCACTGCTTTATTAGTAATTCAGCTAGGAAATATTGTGTGACAAAATAGACTGGCTGATCCAAAGCTCTTGTTGGATGGTACCCTCAGGAGCTTTCATTATAAATCAGTTAGCTTTAGCAGGTCCTGAACTCATTTAGACACATCAGGAACAGGGTGGCCTACATTTCCAATAAACAGAGCTTTGGGATTTGGTTGTGAGCCCAATGAGAAGATTTTTCTCTGCAGTTTATACTCAAAACACAGTAGTTAGCTAATCTGAACTCAGCTTTCAGTGAATGTCAGGGAAGGAATACACGCTGAAATTAGGAACTCATTGATTCCATGTTGAATTTTAGGAATCACTCAGAAGATTTCACAAAAGAATCAGCAAAGGTTCCTTCATTCTGGTTCTTACACTTAGTTTCAACTACACTCTTAGTTGCTTTTGGTAAATCAGTTATTGCTGTAAGAAGAGTAGAAAATTAGACTATATTTGTTCTTCTTTCCAACTTACAGCTGAGAGTTTTCAAACTTGCAAAGTCTTGGCCAACCCTGAACATGCTGATCAAGATCATTGGGAACTCAGTGGGTGCACTGGGGAATCTGACGCTCGTCCTTGCCATTATCGTCTTCATCTTTGCTGTGGTAGGAATGCAGCTCTTCGGCAAGATGTACAAGCAATGTGTTTGTAAGATTTCAGATGACTGCACCCTCCCACGCTGGCACATGAATGACTTCTTCCACTCATTTCTGATTGTGTTTCGCATTCTTTGTGGAGAATGGATAGAGACAATGTGGGATTGCATGGAGGTAGCAGGACAGCCCATGTGCCTCATTGTTTTCATGATGGTCATGGTGATTGGTAACCTGGTGGTAAGTCTTTCACCTTTCATCATCTTCCATTTGCTTCAACCAGGCAGATCGATCAGATAGTTTGTGAAGAAGTATGTTCAAATAATAACAATTCGTTGAAGTGGATTGTGGTTACAAATTTACAAATTGTTATTCTATAGCAACCCTTGAAATTAAATAGATTTTGGTATATCAAATGTTTTCTCTATCTTCCAAGTATACTGTAATCTTCCCATCTTCTTCTAGTTAATTTTCCTTGCACTGTTTTTGGACTGATGGAATGAATATGTATAAAATGCTGATACCTGTAGTTTGCTGAGAAACAAGCTAACTTCTGAGACGTTAACAGGAACTACAGATTTCCTAGGCAGCATTTTGATCCTGCATTACAACAAGAATTCAATCAGAATCTTGTGATAAAATATGGAGACTGAAGGAGTTACAACTGAACATTTGGACCAGGAATTCCAAATCATCAGTCACACTGCAAAGGAAATTTGATATCCTATAATAGCTCAATTCCTCTTTCAATTGCTTCCTCCTCATCATTTACATAGGAAATTTGGAACAGCATGAGACTAGTTCAACCTACATGACCCTGTAGCCATATACTATTCATGTGGATCATGGCTGATCCTTTTCTTACCAGGGATGAATGGGTTCACAATCTATAGTCTCTGGCTAACAATTTGAAAGACCATAAGACCACAGACCGTAAAATATAGGATCAGAATTAGACCATTCAGCAGAAATGAGTCTGTTACACCATTTGATCATGGCTGATATGTTTTTCAACCCCATTCTCTTGCTTTCTATGCAAAACCTTTATCCCCTTCTTAATCAAGAACCTCTGTCTCTCGGTTTTAAATACACTCAATGACCAGGCCTCCACAGCTTTCTGCAGCAACGAGTTCATAGATTGACCACCTCCTGGCTGACAAAATTCTTCCTCATCCCAGTTCTAAAGGGTCATCGCCTCAGGCTATTCCCTCAGGCCCTAGTCTCTCCTAGTAATACAAACATCTTCTCCATTTCCACTCTATCAAGGCCTCTCGATATTCAGTAAGTTTCAATGAAATTCTCCCCTCATCCTTATAAAATCTGCACAGATCCAGAGTTTTCAACCACTCCTCATATCAGAGCCCTTCATCCCCAGGATCATTTTTGTAAACCTCCTCTGGACATCATCCAAGAACAACACATGCTTCCTTAGATACGGGGCCGAAAACTGCCCACAATATTCCAAATACAGTTTGACCAGATTCTTATACAACTTGAGTAGTACATCAGAGATAGTAAGAACTGGAGTTAGATGCTGGAGTTAGAGATAACACAGTGTGGAACTGGAGGAACTCAGCAGGCTACGCAGCATCAGAGGAGCAGAAAAGCTGACGTCCCAACCTGAAACGACAGCTGTCCTGCTCCACTGATGCTGCCTGGCCTCCAGTGTTCCTCCAGGTCCACATTGAGTAGTATATCCCTGCTTTTTTATTCTAGCCGTCTCAAAATAAATGCTAATGTTGCATTTTCCTCCCAAACTACCAACTGAGCCTGGATGTTAACCAAAGTAGTCTGTGCCTCTATTCTCCCAACCAAAGTGCACAGCCTCACACTTTCCCACATTGTATTCCATCTGACACTTCTTTGCCCACTTTCTAAGTCCATCCAAGTCCTTCTGCAGTCTCTCAGCCTCCTCAACAATAACTGTCCCTTTGTCTATCTTTGTGTCATCTGAAAACATAGAAACAACACCCTCAGTTCTTGCAGCCTGATCATTAATGTTTAACCTGAACAGTTGTGGTCCCAATACTGATCCCTGTGGAATTCCACTAGTTGCTTTCTGCCATTCTGAAAAGACCCTTTTATCCCTACTCTCTGCCTTCTGCCAGTCAGCCAATCCTCTATCCATGCCAGTACCTTGTCTCTATCACCATAACATCAGTTCTTAGCACTCTATGGCAGCTGGTGGATTGAAATTTAATTAATAAATCCAGACTGAACGTTTAGACTCCATTATACTGATCATGTTACTACCAGAATGTTGTAAAAACCCATCTGCTTCAGTAGCGTCTTTGACTGGGGGTCTGGCCTACCATGTGACTTTAAGAAGGTGGTGGTGTGCCACTGTCTAGAAGTGCTACAGTCCATGTGTTCCTGCCAATAGTGCTGTTGGAAGGCAATTGAACGTTTGGACTCAGTAACAGTGAAGAAATGGAGATATGGATCTAAACTGTAATTATGTGGTTTGCAGGGAAACTTGCAGTTGGTAGTGTTCCTATATCTCTGTCCCCCTTGACCTCTTACTAATAAAATCACAGGTTTGTGAAGTGCAATTGAAGTTGCCTTAGTGAGTCACTGCGGGTTGTCTTGTAGATGATGTACCTTTGCTGCACTATATGTCAATATTTGAGGGAATGAATGGTGGAGGTCCTGAATAAGGTAGTGTTCAAGCAGCTGCTTTGTCCTGGATGGTGTCAAGCGCCTTGAATGTCAGTGAAGCTATGTCATTCCAGGTACATGGACATTATTTTGTCACAATCCTGACTTGTGCCTTGTAAATCGTGGAAAGGCTTTGGGGATTAAGATGAATTACATTGCATAAAATTCCCAACCTCTGACCCGTTGTTTTGCCATTAGGTCCAGTTAAGTTTACAATCAATGGTGATCCCCAAGATGTTGATGATAGGGGATTCAGTGATGGCAATACCATTGAATATCAATGAGGGATGGATAAATTCACCTTTGGAGGTGGCTATTGCTTGGCACCTGCACATCAGAAATTTTATTTTTCCCTTATCAGACCAGGCTTGAATGGTGCTTCGTATTGCTGCATGGAGGTACAGGCTGGTTTGGTATCGCAGTAATTGTGAATAGTATTGCACACAATACAATCATTAGGAAAGATCCAGTTTCTGACTTCAGGAGTAACACTGCAGTAACTCGACAAGATTCCTTCAATGTTGCTTTACAAACTTGTGACAACCACTATCTAGAACAACAAAGGCAGCAGACATAAATGAACACAACTAACGCCAAGTTCCTTCCGAGCCACCCCTCCCCTGATGTAGAACATTATCACCATTGCTGGGTCAAACTGCTGAAATGTTTTCCCTAACTGTACTGACGGTGTACCTATACTATATTGACTGCAGTGATTGAACAAGCAGGCTTACCACTGACATGGTTTATTAGGCCAGTACCACTGCCAGGACGATATCGTCTGAGTTCTTCCCTATTTTGAGTCCATGTAATACATACCACAAAGATTCTTGATGATATAGATGTCTTGAAGTTTATTAACAACACTATTTGCGCTGTCAGAATGTCACAGACTTACACATAGTCTGAATTCTTTGCCCACTTTTGTTCCTGCTGCACTGTTGATGGAGTTGACGACTTTACACTGAGCTGTTTTGTACTGGACTGACTGCATCACTAGCAAGATAAAGTGGATACATTTTAGATTGAACTACTTAACTAACAGAGTAAAATGGAGGCATTTTAGACTAGAGTACTTAACTAATAGAGGTGTTTTAGACTGGACTATCACGATGTCCTTTAACAGGTCTGGAATCTATTCAATCATATAACAACACCCACCTTCTCAAGGGCATTTTGAAATGGGGAGTACGCACTGGCACAGTGAAGCTCACATCCTGTGAATTAACAAAAAAACGACCATCCATCAGCCTTGGTTCCTAGTCCCTCAATAGTTCTAGCTGTGGCTGAATTGGAAGGACATTCACTTCTGAGGAAGACAGCCAAAGAAAATGCTGTGGGAAAGTGGTAATGGGGAATTAGACTGATGCTTGGGGAGTAGGAGAGATTCAGGATGTCTACTTACCAGGAGGTTTGAACAGAAGGCACAAGATGTCATGGGTAACAAGGTGTGGAGCTGGGTGAGCACAGCAGGCCAAGCAGCATCTCAGGAGCACAAATACCAGCTTGGCCTGCTGTGTTCATCCAGCCCCACACCTTGTTATCTTGGATTTTCCAGCATCTGCAGTTCCCATTATCTCAGATGTCATGGATAAGTTTGGAATCAATATTGCAACCTCCCTGGAACCTTCCCTCTCAACTGTATAACACCTTGCCTCCACCTCTGGTTAATATGTTCTACTGGTGAGACAGAACATACCACTGGATGAAAATAATGGGCTCTGAGACAGTGGCTAATAAGTTAGAATGCAATGAGTCTGACTGTTGCAAAACAAGTCTCTGAGGCAGTGCTCCTAACTGTGTCAGCAGTGCACAGATGTTCGTGAGGAGGTCTTCAAAGGGTCAAATGTGTTGGCAATGACTTTTGCCACATCTTGATTTGATACTGAGAGGTCCTTTTTGATAAAAAATATCCAATTTGTTTAACCAAATCATGAGCCAGTACATTCATCCAACATTTGAAGGCTTAGGTTTGGCACTTAGGCACAAGAAGGATGCTGAAGCCAATGCCCTTGAACGAATGAGAAGCACTAACTGAATAATGTCAAAACTGATATGAGCTAATTGTGAATCAGGTCCTCTGTTGACCTGAAGCCCTTTGGAGTGTAGCATTTGCTATTAACGATTTCTCATTGTAGGTTGGAGGACTTTTACAAAATCATGAGAGGTATAGACAAGGTGGATAGCAAGAAGCTTTTTCCCAGAGTGGGGGACTCAATTACTAGGGGTCATGACTTCAAAGTGAGACGAGGAAAGTTTATGGGAGATACACGTGGAAAGTTCTTTATGCAGAGAATGGTGGGTGCCAGGAACGCGTTGCCAGCGGAGGTGGTTGACGCAGACACGATAGTGTCTTTTAAGATGTATCTGGACAGGCACATGGATGGGCAGGGAGCAAAGGGATACAGACCCTTAGAAAATAGATGACAGGTTTAAACAGGATCTCGATCGGTGCAGGCTTGGAGGGCCGAAGGGCCTGTTCCTGTGCTGTAATTTTTTTAGTTCTTTGTTCTTTGTTCTTTGATACAGCTGGGAGATAAATTAGCAATCACTTTATATTAAAACTACTTGAATAGTAGAGTATGATTTTGGAGCAAAAAGGTACGTTACATTTGCAAAATGTTCATAATTTTAAAATGGAATTTAAACAAATGCGTGTTCAACTTCTACACACAGAGCTGATGCAACATTTATTGTGGTCAAACAGAGAAAACAGAAAACTCTACATGTGGCATCATACTATGTGTAAAATATTCTACCTGTTGAAGTTAGGAACATTTTCATTCTCTTTTCATCTCTTTCAAATCCTCCCCTACACTGTACCCAGGTTCTTGATCATTTTACCAGATTTTAAGGCTGTTTTGCATCTAGGTTTGGTATCTCTGACGTTAACATGGCCTGCACAAGTTCACAATGCAGACCAATTCCTTCTTTGTCGAATGTGGTCTCAGAAATGTAGGCTGAAGTAGGAGCAGGTCTCCCTGGGCAAAACAATCACATTAATCTCACTGTTTGTGTAATGTAGGTGTAGGTGACCACATAGACCCCACAGTAATTGTGCCAGTGGAGCAAGTTGAATGGAGCAAGTCATTACCTCCTTGGTATGGCTCTTAGTTGGATATAAAAGCAGAGAAGAATCCGGTTGAAAGTTTGACATGGAAAGGATACTGCACAATGGGCATGAAAGCTCCTAACACAGTTAAACACGTTGAGGGAAACCAACAATCAAATATATCAATGTCACCAGAATACCTTTAGAACATCCAATTAGTGATATAGATGTAACCATTAACTTCAGTATCTAATATACCATTTTAATTAATCAATAGAGTCCCTATCAGTACCAGTGTCTTCAGGTGCCTGGCCCTTGTGCTCCAGAATTCACCTCCTCAATCTCTTCATTTCCCTCTCCTCCTCTAAGACCTATAAAACTTATCTTTTTAACCAAACTGTCCAAATATTTCCTTTTAGGGATTTTACAGTCATTCTGCTAAGCACCTCAGGAGATTTTTCGGCATCAAAATTCAACATACCTATGCAAGTTGGTTTTGCTATATAACCGCTGTAATTTCACATTGCCATACTACAATGAATCTGGAGCTAGATTTTCTAAAGGAAAGTTATTTCCAGAAATGTCTTGGAAACAGCAATAAGCTTTATTGTATAATGTGGAAATCATTTCCTTCCCTGCTATAGGAAAGATGGTGTTAGACTTGAAAAAGTTCAGAAAAGATTTGCAACGATATTGCTGGAATTGGAGGGTTTGAGCTTCAGGGAGAGATTGAATAGCTGGGACTATTTTCCCTGGAATGTCAGGGGCTGAGGGGTGACCTTATAGAGGTTTGTAAAATCATGAGGGGTGTGAATAGCGTGAATAGCTAAGATCTTTTTCTAGAAGGCATAGGTTTAAGGTGAGAGGGGAAAAATTTAAAAAGGATCTAAGGGGTAACTGTCACACAGAGGATAGTGCATGTATGGAATGAGCAGCTAGAAGAAGTGGTGGAAGCTCGTGCAATTACAATATTTAAAAGGCTTCTGGATAGGTACATGATTAGGAAGATTTTAGAGGGATATGGGCCACATACTGGCAAATGGCTGAGGAATGGCTGAGGATCCTGGGATTGTATTCATTAGAGTTTAGAAGGTTGAGGGGAGATCTAGTAGAAACTTACAAGATAATGCATGGCTTAGAAAGGGTGGACACTGGGAAGTTGTTTCTGTTAGGCGGGGAAACTAGGACCCGTGGGCACAGCCTTAGAATCAGAGGGGGTCAATTTAGAATGGAAATGACGTGACATTTCTTCAGCCAGAGAGTGGTGGGCCTGTGGAATTCATTGCCATGGAGCGCAGTGGAGGCCAGGACGTTAAATGTCTTCAAGGCAGAGATTGATCATTTCTTGATCTTGCAAGGAATTAAGGGCTATGGGGAGAGTGCGGGTAAGTGGAGTTGAAATGCCCATCAGCCATGATTTAATGGCGGATTGGACTCGATGGGCCGAATGGCCTTACTTCCACTCCTATGTCTTATGGTCTTAAATGGGGCTAGATTTATTTAGGATATTTGGTCAGCACAGATGAGTTGGACCGAAGGATCTGTTTCCGTTCTGTTCTAGCCTCTTGTGGCTTTCCAGTTTTAATGGCCCCACCATTGGTAGCTGTACCTTCAGTTGCCAAGAACAGGAGCTCTGGAATTCTGTCCCCACCACCTTTTCCCTTCTCTACCTCCTTTAAGGCACTTCCCAAACCCTACCTCTTTGATTCAGTTTCGGGCATCCTTACATGGTTTGGTGTCACATTTGTTTCACAGTACTCCTGCGAAACGCTCTGGGATATTTTTAAAGGTGTGATATGGATATGAGATACTTTTGTGGTCTATTGGGAGTGTTGGTAAAAGAAACAATCCATTCACTTTCTGGAATTAGATGACGTAGATTTAAATATTTAATATTGATTGCTTGTTTGCACAAGAGGCAAATGATATTTTGAAAACATTTATGTGGATTAATCTTTAAATTCTGGTTAATAACATAATTTTAGCCTGATAATGAATTTCTTTAGCTACAATCTATGGAAGTTTTACATCATACAATTTATATAGAAGGTGAATGAGAGCATAGACACTTTGGCCAATAGACTGTGTTTGTACCTGGTACTTTATAACTCTCGGGCCTAAGTTCAAACCTGCTCAAAGGCACTTTTGTCAACATGAACTCAAATCCCATAGGAACTGGGTTGTGACCCCATTTGGAACAATTGAGGTGATGGAGAATTGGCTACTTTCGCTAAACTCTTGCCTGCTTTTCTTCATTAAAATCAGAGAGTTGTGTAATTTGCTGTCACCCATTTTCTGCTCCCATGCTGTCACCCATTTTCTGCTCCCATCGTCGTTGAATTTCTCTCATTCCTCAAATATATGTCACTCAAGACTCCTGAAAGAAAGAGAAGTCTCTCATCTCATTATCAGCAGACAATCCTGTGCAACTCCAGTTCTGATAACCGTGGACTTCCATAATACTACTCCAATTTGCTTACCAAATTAAAAGTTTCATTGAAAGAGATGTGAAGCAAACTGATTTGAAAAGTGAAAGGGTAATCAAATTCGTGTTTATAATATTTTATAATATTGACTGTACTTTAGAGCCAAGACATGTTTATGAGATTTAATGGATTGAGCATAACATCTTGTCGTGCAGAACTTGCGCACGCTCTGTGGTAATCCTAGAGGGATAGTTTTCTGATTTGTGCCTGAAATTTTGAAACACCACCCTGGCATGTGAGGCTTCTTGTTTGCATTATAAAGTTGGAAATTTACCTGTTTGAATCATTTCCATCCCCAGCACATGTCGGCTCACCTTCTTCAGCACAAAGTAAGCCTTTAAAACAAGAGCAGACGTATTGTAAATGTGAGAAATATATTTTTATAAATAACTTAATAGCTGAAAATAATTTCAGCCCTGGAGTTCAATTTAGTCAAAATCCAGCTAAGCCCCATGAAACTCAAGCCTTTCCTAGACCACGAAATGTGCTAATTACTCTTCTAGTTCAGTGCCAGCATGAACGCCTGTCTCCATATCAGGTTCTGTTACTTTCTTAAGTGCCCACATTCTCATTGGGAAAATGTTTGAAAAACTTTTTCCAAGCTTGGGCCAAGCAACACTCTGTTTTGCTTTTGATCTCCCTCACATCAGGCTTAGTTGGGGAAAGAGGTGACAAAACTTGATATGTTCATTCAGCTCTAATAGAGGCAGGGTATAGTGCCATATATGCCATGATTTAGGAATTTGTCCTTCATGTGCAAATTGTTGGCAATGATGTTAGAGCAGCTATCATGTTCCAGTATAGTTCTGATGATGCATTTCACACTAAATATGGGTTCTAAAGTACGTTGGCTGATACCAACTATAATGCTGTGATTCTTACTGAAAAGTTTGGTTTTCTAAATGTGACAGCTACTTGTGACTGGCTGGATGCTGTGACTAAACACATTTATGAGTATGATACAAGTGATTTATTTAAGGCTTATGTCTGGCCCACATAAATGCAAGCCAAAGAGTTGTGTACTGTGAGATCACTGTTAAGACAGTTTGCAAATCATTTCGGTTGAGGACAAAAAAAATTGATGCAAAATAAATTGAAAGCAAATCTCCATCGGCACCCAATACGGATTGTGCGCGAAAGGTTATCAGGTGATGCAGTTGGCTTAGATTCTGTGCAATAGGTGACAACTACGGGGTAATTATTGCTAAGGGTGAAAGAAATGCACGAGCCTCCATCTTTGGTTCCATTTGGATTCCATAAGAGTCAGCAGGAATTTAATCACACTCTTGGAATGTGATCAGCTCAGCAGGATTCAAGAGAGAGGATTCTCCAGGGAATAGTCTTCTCTATGAATCAGCTTGTTAGTATCTATAGAGGATAAGTAGAAATATTTGGTGCAATTTACTTTACATCGTAATGCACTTGACTTGAGTTGGCACAATTCTGAATGTACGTATTTAAAAACAGATGATGCAATTGTGTTAGTGGAGAATCCAAGAATCCAGCTTTCCAATAGCCATAGTAATATTGTTGATGTAAGTCATAAATGAATGTAATTGGTGCTATTTGCAGCAAGCGTTTGTGCAAAGCCCATATACTATACATAATTATACACATCTATTTCATTAACTAGTGTAACCTTAACTTATTTACTTTGATATGCTTTGACAATGTAGTGATTGAAACCAGGATGACCTCATTGACTACGAAATTGTTGATTGGAGTTGTTGACCTGGACCAATCAGGAAAGCTCTGATTGAAAAGTACAACCAGGAGATTAGAATCTCCCTACGTCAGGGATTGACTCTGAGCTGGCTGGTCAGTCAGGGTACTTTGCAGAAGTAAACAAAGGGTGACTTGGTGACGGTAAACAGCCTTTGAGTAATTATTTCAGTGGCAGCAGGAGCAAACAGGATGTCTGGAAGAACATTCGCTTGCAACAGTCACTTTGGAGTTGGAGTAATTGTTTCTTGCATCATGCCTTTATTTGGGAACCTTGACTCATTTGCTCCTGCTGTTGAAGACTGGGCCTAGTATGTGGAAAGAATGCAATTTGTTTCTGGGTAAATAACATTGGCGCAGATGAGCAGCAATGAGTAATTCTTCTGACTGTTTGCGGACCCACAGCAGTTTTGGTTATAAGTGGCTTAACACTCCCAGAAGCACAAAACACTAAAACCTTCAAGATTTGATGGAGTTGGTTAAGGAATATTATGACCCCCAACTCTACTATAATTCTGAGACACCATCTGTTTTATTTGGCTGTTTGAGAACCAGGGAACCCATGTGGGGAGTTTTGACGAGTTGAGACGACTGGCTGAGGCATGTGATTTTGGGTTAACACTGAATGAGATGCTGAAAGACCATTTGGTATGTGGGATTAATGACTTAGCATGCAGAAGTGCATAATAGCTGAAGCACAACTGGACTTCAAACAGGTACTACAACTGGTATTGTCATTAGAAAATGCAGCAAGTGGAACATTGGAGCTACAGGGCATCCCAATGGAAGTGGATTCCCTTACCTGACTGACTGAGCTTGGGAATACCACTTGAGTGTAGGCAATCACAGAGCCTCATGCAGGGCGTATCCTGAGCAGGGGTACCCTAAGCCAACACACAGCAGAACCCCACAACAAAGCTGAGCATTGGCTAAGGGGCAAAAAAGGTTCTTCAGAATGTAGGCTGGCAAGCCATTGTATTTGGTGTCAGTATGCAAACTCAAGACAGCAAAGGAGCTCTTCAAGGCCTGACTTGAGTATGAAAACTTGTAGGCCGGTATCCAGGACAGTGAACACCTTGGAAAGTCCCCCTACATGTGGGTTGGAACAATTAAATCGCTTAGTGACTTCCAAATCAGGACCGATTAAAGTTAATGTTAGATCAAATGGACACCCAGGTCGATATCGACACAGCCTTATCTTTTGTTGCAAAATCTGTTTTTAACAAGATTCGCTCAGGACTCCAATCTTTAAGATTGCACAAGACCTCAGCCAGACTGACAACATACTTTAGGGAACCGTTCCAGATTAAGGGTACAACTTGGTTCTGGTCTCCTATGAGAAGCAATTGGTGCAGTTTCCACTGATGGTAACAAAAGGCTCAGGCCCAAGCCTATCGGGGTGGAACTGGTTGAGAAAGAGTCACCTGGATTGGCTTGATATTTTTCCGTTTAGAAAATGGCTGCCTTCAACGAAGACCTAGAGAAATACCCAGGTGTATTTCAGAAAGGGCTTGGGGCTATCAAAGGGGGCAAAGCCACTTTACATGTTGACCAGGAACCAATTCTGAGATTTTGCAAGGCTGGCCCAGTGCTATTGGCCTTGCAGACAAAAGTAGAGGTGGAAATCAGGAGGCAGGAGGGCGAAGGAACCATCAAACCAGCGCAGTTTGCAGAATGGGCAGGACTGGTCGTACTGATTGTGTAACCATTCTGGGCCCTGTGTAGACAATGGCATATTACTGTGGGGAACCTAGATTGAATATTCCGAGCGAAGGTCACCACCAGATACTGGCTGAACTCCACCAGGGTCATCAAGTCGTTTCCAAGATGATGATGCTAGCAAGAAGCTATGCCTTAGGGCTGGGGTTGGATGCTGATATAGCTGCATTGATGGGGCAGTGCCCAGAGTACCAACAGGGACAAAACTTGCCATCAGCAGCACCCCCACATTCGTATGAATGGCCAGGAAAACCTTGGACTCAGTTGCATGTTGACTTTGCTGGTCCTTTCATGGGCTCAATGTTCCTGGTCATTGTGGACACCCGTTCAAAGTGGTTGGACATACATAAAGTACATTCAGAAAGCTCAGGAATGATAACTGAAAAGCTATGAGCATTGTTCAAGATACACAGGCTCCCAGGAGTATCAGTCACGGTCAATGGGATGTCATTTACCAGCAGGGAATTTGAATATTTCTTAAAGTCTATTCAGCGCATAAAGACAGTTCCGTACCATCCATTGTCCAATGGTCTAGCGGAAAAAGTGGTCCAAATGTTGAAGGCAAGCTTAATGAAGCAGCCTACACCATACCAATCCACAATCAACAACAGGGTCAGCTTCAGTAGGGTTGCTGATGGGGAGAAGACTCCGCACCAGGTTAAACCTGATATTTTTAGACTGGGGGTGAGGGGGGGGTGGAGGGTGAAACACTAATGTCAGCCACATACCTTCTCTAAGTGAGAGAGGCAATTTAATTCAGAGGGTGAAGTTTGGTGCTGGAACCCTAGAAATGACCATGTGTGGGCACCAGGTGAGATCCCATTAGTTACAAAGTTTGGGTAGGTGTTACAGTCCTGAAAGCTGTTCCCTCCCAAACAGGGCAGGAACAAAACATACTGGCCCCTCAGTACAGCCAGAAGGCCTGCTGGAAACTGTAAGCTCTCCCCCTCTGTTTAATGTCGAGGCAACCTCAGAGTCTGAGATGGATGCAGCTCAAAACATTATCATTGGAAGAAGAGGAGCAAACTCTCCTGACATAAGAGTTGGGCCACAGTGCAGTACACACAGCCTGTGTTAGAGTCTGAATTAGAGGAACCAGACTTGGTGTGAAAATGTCACATATAAAGCCATGAATGGAAGACATCCATGGACTTGGGGGAGGGATGCAGTGATAGAAACCAGGCTGACCTCATTGACTAGAAAATCATTGTTCGGCCCAGGTTAACAACCCTAATTAGGAAAGCCCAGGCTGACCAATATAAACAGGAGGTTAGAATCTCCTTAGTTCAGGTGACTGACTCTGAGCTGACTGGCCATAGCCAGAGTACCGTGCATAAGTAAATAAAGAGTGACTTGGTGATGGGATACTGTCCTCGGTGTAGTTATTTCAGAAGTATTTGTTTTTTACAGCAAAAAAGATAGATTTTAATGCTCAGTACTGTTGGCAGAGTGACTGGTCCATCTTGAGGGAGCTACAGGCCTTGCTGCTTTGGTGCATCCAACATGAACTTCCTCTATTGCATCCTGCACAAAATGAGCAAAAATTGTTGCATTCTGTTCTTTTATGGGATGTGAGAACTGCTGATATTCCAGCAATTATTGCTCATTCCTGATTGCTATTGAGAAGGTGATCAGAGATAATGGGAACTGCAGATGCTGGAGAATCCAAGATAAAAAATCCTAAGATGCTGCTTGGCCTGCTGTGTTCATCCAGCCCCACACTTTGTTATCTCTGCTATTGAGAAGGTGTTGTGAAGCATCCTCTTGAACCACTCAAGTCATTGTCCGCAATTGTGTACACAGTTCTCTTGGTGAGGGAGTTCCCAGAGTTTGAACAAATGAAGGCAATGGGACAGAGATATTTTTTCCTGTCAATGTGGCATGTAATTGTAGTGGAATCTGCACAGGTAGGCACTCTTATGTGCCCTTTGCCCTCGGATATCTAGATGACACAGGTTGCATATTTGGAAGGTTCTGCCAAAGCATCCTTGGTGATGAGTTGCAGGACATCTTGTCGATAGTGAATTCAGCTGTTGCCTTATGCGGGTGTTCGAGGCGTTTGATTTTTAAGATGATGGATGGGATGCTAATGAGGCAATTTCCTTCTTGTGGATGAGTACTTTGAGAGTGCTGAAGCAGGAGGAATATTCCATCACATTCCTGACTTGTGTATTTTCAATTGTGGAAAGACTCTGGAGTGTCAAGAGTTAAGTTACTCAGAATTCTCAAACTCTGACTTGCTATTCTAGCTGCAGCATTTGTGTGAAAGTTATATTTTGACTAATGGTGTCACCCCCAGAATGTTGATGGTTGAAGACTCATCCATGGCCCTAGGTGTGCTATACTGAATTTTAAGATTAGATCAAATGGTTAGATCATCTCTCAACTAACAATGCTCATTGCTTCGCACTTGTGTTAAAACAAATTTGTCACTTGTCAGCCCAAGTCTGAATGATGTCTAGGTCTTGCTGCACGCTAACACAGGCTACCTCATTAGCTAAAGAGGCCAGTCCAACTGTAGGGGAAGATTTGGATTGTGGCAGAAGAGCATTTGGCTGTAGCATTCTTATGAAGCTCAAAAGTATTCCTTTTTTTTGTGGTTGCACAAAAGTACTTGTTTATTTATCCTGTTGTACCTTTCCTCTTCACCAATCAGTGCAGCTGAACATGTGCCTTTTGTCCCTCAATACTGCATACGATATGACGAAGGTAACCAGTCAGCAGTGTGAATTAAAGAGCACATTGAGTGAAGAAGAAGCCTGTGTAATCCAGAAAAAAACTGGTTTCAGTTTGTGTCAAATTTGTTGCAGCTGATTAACTGCTTTCATGTTTCCCAATCAAAAAAAAATTAAATTAGCTTTGTATGTCTCTGTGGATTAAAAAACTTATTACTGAGCAGCTACAAAGGCCTGGCAGTATTATTGCTAGACTGTTAGTTCAGAGATCTAGGATATGTTCTGAGGATCCAGGTTCAAATCCTACTATGGGGGAGAGCTTTCATTCAATAAACATCTGGAATTAAGAATCTAATGATGACCATGAAACCATTGTTGATTGTTAGAAAGCCGCACTTTATTCACTAGTTCCCTTTTGGGAAGGAAGCAGCTGTTCTTACCTGGTCTGGTCTATGTATGACTCCAGACTCACAGCAACATGCTTGACTCTTAGCTGCCTGCTGGACGATTATGGATGGGCAATAAATTATGACCTTGCCAGTGACATCCACATCCTCTGCATGAATTAATAATTATAATAATTATTGGGCCCACTTAATTCTTGTCATTCTGGTCTAGGCTTGCTTTTGTGGGCCTGCTGTACATGGATCATAGAGCGCTAAGGGCTACTTGTAAAGTTTAAGCTCTATTCCCAATAATATCTGAGGCTTCTTACACTGACTTATCTCAATTTCCTGTTTTGATATTTGTTCACCAAATTGTTTATTTAACCTGTTGTACCTTTCCTCTTCACCAATCAGTACAGCTGAATATGTGCCTATTGTCCCTCAATACTGCATAGAGTATGATGAAGGTAATGGGCCTTTCAAAACTATCAGGCATACCAAATTTAAACAGGAGAAATCAGCAAATAAGAAATATAATCAGGAACAGAACTTAATTTCTGAGGCTCCAAGAGCCTAAAAGTGGTTAGTATTCAGAGCCAAGACACTCTTTGGACTCCCCTGCAATAGAAATAAATAAATTTTCCTCAAAAGAAAATTAATCATCCTATATATTACTACTGGTAAATCACTATCAGAGGAATGGGAAAGCTGAAACAAAAACAGAAGTTGCTGGAAATGCTCAACAGGTCTGACAGCATCTGTGAAGAGAAAATCAGAGTTAAAGTTTCAGGTCTAGTGACCCTTCCTCATCACCAGACCTGAAATGTTAACTCTGATTTTCTCTTCACAGATTCTGCCAGACCTCCTGAGCTTTTCCACAACTTCTGTTTTTGTTCCTAATTTACAGCATCTGCAGTTCTTTTGGTTTTGAATGGGAAAGCAGTGTGTGGTTTAGAGAAGACATTTGATAAAACAATAGAACAGAAGTTGCATTTTGATTCTGTTTTCAATACCTAGGACTTTGGGTGCAACAAGCAACCATTCTTTTCCCTTTTCCTGTGGCCTGTGTATACAATATTAATAAGACTGTGATTATTGATGGCCAAATGTTCATTTGCAGGTGCTTAACCTCTTCCTGGCTTTGCTGTTAAGCTCCTTCAGTGCAGATAACCTCTCAGCACCGGAGGATGACTCAGAAATGAACAATCTGCAAATTGCACTCAACAGAATCACCAGGGCGATAGATTTTGTGAAAGGCTTTATTTTCAGTATCTTTCGAAGAAAGAAACCTGACCAGGAAGAGAAACAATTAGATGACTTGTCTTCTTCGAAAACTGGGGCTCTTGACTTTAACCACACAGACACAGAAACTGGAAAGGAGGAGCGCTCTAAACTTGATGGGGTTACCACAACAAAAGGGAAATATCTTCAAGATAAAGATGATCATTTGGTCCTCTTGGCCAATGCTCACTTGACTGTTCGTGTTCCTATTGCTGAGGGTGAATCTGATGCTGAAGAGGAGGAACAAAGCTCTGAAGACACTGAGGATGTCAACATGGTGAGAAGCGTGGCTTGGGTTTTGAGCATCTCATACTCATTTGCTTAAGTACTCATAAAATTATTCATTAAATATTGAGCACAAGATGGCATTCAAGCAACAGTTCAGCAAATCTTAAGTGTGAATTATTTTCTGTCTGTGAATTGAACTAACTATGCTCGATTTTCATTAGCAGAGGGTATTGTCAGACCAGGTGTAAGCTTATACACAGGATAGAAATCACCATGCAATGCCTGGTATGTTCTAAATCTTATGCCTGAATAAACAATATAAGACAGCCTCCCTCCCAAAACTGACAGGATTGACGGGGAACAAAATCAGGGAGGAAACATTATGATGCCAGGAATGGTTCTTAGCACAAAACTGGCGCTGGACAAGTGCTTTGGTCATGCCATAAGACCATACAAAATTGGGACAGGAGTACATTGTTCGACCCTGAAGCTTGCCTCCACCATTCAATAGGATCATGGCTGTTCCAACATTCCTCACATTTACTTTCCTGCCCTTTCCCCATAACTCTTGAAACCCCAACTGGTCAAGAATCTATGTATCTCAACCTTAAATATACCCAAGGATTGTGCCCTGTGAAAGAAGAAATTCCTCCTTAACTCAAATCTTGAATTGCCACCCCTTTATTCTGAGTACTTCCCTCTGGTCATAGACTCTGTTCACCAAATTGTTTATTTATCCTGTTGTACCTTTCCTCTTCACCAATCAGTGCAGCTGAACATTTCACTTCCATTTACTTTCCTAATTACTTGCTGCACCAGCATATTTTATGATGCATTTACCAGGTCCTGTCAAAGTAGTCAAACTTATATTTTCCCCATGTTATACTCCATCTGCTAAATTTTTGCAACTTAGTTTCTATATCCCTTGGCAAACTCCCTAAGTCCTCTTCATAACTTAGGCACAAAGCTATCTTCGTATTGTCAGAAAATTTAGCAACTACACCTTGGGTCCCTCCATCCAGTTCATTGATATAAACTATAAATAATTAAGTCTCCAATAGTGATGCTTGTGGCACATCATTTGTCACATCCTGGCAACCTGAAAACAACCCATTTAATCCTGTCTTTGCTACCCATTAGCCAAGCAATTCTCTATCCATGTTTAGTACGTTCCCCCTTCACCAGAAGCTCTTGGTTTGTATGGTAACTTTTGATGTGGCACCTTATCAATTTTCTTCTGGAAATCTAAATATTGTGCTTTCACTGATTCCCGTTTATCTATGTTGTTTGCTACTTCCTCAAAGAACCCTGATAAATTAATTAACCATGATTCCCCTTCACAAATCCATGTTGACACTTCATTATGGTTTTAACATTTTCAAAGTGCCTTGCTTTGACCTCCTTAATAATACATTCCAGCATTTTTTCTTTGAAATATGTCAAGCTTATCTGCCTGTAGTTTCCTATGTTCTGTCTCCCTCCTTTGTTTTTGAATAGTGATGTAAGTCACTTTTTTCTAACTTGTTGGGATTTTTCCAGAATCAATAGAATTTTGGTAAATTTCAAATGATACATCTACTATTCCAGCATGTGCTTCTTTTAACACACTAGGCTAAAATCCATCAGGGCCAGGGACTTGTGAGATTTTAGTTTGAATCATTTTCTTCAGTACCCTTTCCCTGATGTTTGTAACTATATTAAGTTCCATGCTCCTTTACACATGCTAATTCCAAATAACGAGGCCCAACCATTTCGAGAAGATTCCGTCCGCTTTTGGAGACTTGCACTTATTTAGTTTAAGATGTAGAAACAAACAAGTGAGAAATTTAAAATCTTGTATCATGTACTTTACAGATTCCAATCCTGAATAGTGATCAGTTTGATTCAATGGTTTCTTTTCTTCAGCGAAAAGAAATCAACATTCTGCTGTTATCAGTTCTGAGCCCAAAAGCAGTGGTGCTGAGAAGGAACAAAAAAAGACACATAGAACAAAGAAACAGGAGCAGGCCATTCAGCCCTTCAAGCCTGGTCTCCATTCAATGGCATCATGGCTGATCATTCAAATCAGTACCCTGTTTCTGCTTTCTCCCCATGCCCTTTGTTCCCTTTTTCCCAAAGAGCTGTCTTTAACCTCTTCTTGAAAACATTTTTCAATGTTTTGGCCACAGATGCATCCTGTGGTAGAGAATTCTACGGGCTCACCACTCTCTAAGTGTAGAGGTCTCTCCACAACTCAGTTCTAAGTGGCCTACACTCTACGACCCACAAGGTAGGGCATTTAAGTATTTTACAACAAATAGGGAACAAAGCTTATTGCCAAGTCACTCTAGGTCCGTCTGCAGATCTCAGTTTTACAGCAGAGTCATTTGAGGCCTTGGATCTTGTCCTCTTCAGAGGTAAGGAATAATGTCAAATGAACTGGACCTGTAGATACTACAGTAAACTGAAGGATTAATATCCATAGAGTCCATTATTTAAGCCTCTATACAAGGCCATGTCTAAATATGTCAATCCTCAGTTTGATAACTAGACTGAAATGTGTGTTTTTTTTAATGTCTTTCCTCAGGATCAGGACCTATTGCCAGTTAAAGATGAAATTCCCAAACCAGTAAGTTTATGTGCACAGTTGTCACTTGGATGTTTTATTGGCTGACGGCTGGGACTTCTTTCCTGCTGTGGACCTGAAAAGCCTTTTCAAGTGTATAGATCTTCATTGCCTTGTAAAATACTTCCCATTCATATGCACTTACTTTGACGGGCAGTCACTGCTGTTATGTAGTAAAATATTGGCTGTTTTTCCATTCTTTTTCAACGTATATTGTCCAGGGTAACTCATTTACCTGTAGAATAGTGGTAATTCCCTTCTGTGATCTTCATTGTAATATATTGAGAGCATGAACATTTCTCTAGTAGTGGGTCGGGCAATTACAAACAATTGAAAGGATGTGACAGAGCCTCAACAGAAGGATGACACATGCACTGGCGCAGCACTCCTTTGGTTTTATAATATAGATTATACTTGTGTGCTGCATATGGATTTAAGGGGTAACTTCTAACTCTGATATGGCAGCAATTCTGGTACATTTATTCTTGTTTTCCACCATCAGTCCTTGATCATTAGATGATAATCCACTGTTAATCCTTGATCATTTGATAATACTTTGCAAAGATAAATGTAATGCTTTACAACTGTTCTGGGTAGAAGGATTCTTAGCAGGTGCTGCCAAAGTCCAGGGAAACACTACAAATATTGATACGCTCCCAGACTGTACCTCTTGTCTTTTTGAAAGCCTGCTTGACAGAGCCAATGGAAAATGTTACCAACTGGGATGAAATTGGCCTTGTGTGAATTGAAAAATAGAGGACAGCAAGCAGCAGTCCATCTTGCATCATTCTCAAGTTTCCATTGAAGCACAAGTAAATTTCAGATCTATTTATCATTGCACCACAACAGAAACAATGGATCAATAAATCAGTAGGTATTGAAAATTTTAACATAGAGACCGCTTGGTATATCCTGTCCCAGATGGAAACCCATCTGATGACATAATGGCTATCAGGGATTCCTTTATACATTCCCTAAGGCTTTCATTTCAAACGCTGATACTGTTTTTACAGTCCTCATTAGCTCATGTGGATCAATGACTGAAACAACAGAATGCCCACTCAAGGAGCAACATAATTGCATTACAAAACAAATGTACTTGCAGAAAATAAGAGTTGTGAATATGTCACAGAAATGCTAGCATATCTAGCATTGCGTTGTCAGCTGCTCCAAGCCTGGCCAATTTTCTGTTTGTCTTGTCCTGCCAATAACTTCGACTTTACTTAGAGAATTTTACTGTCTGATTTACTCTCTGTTTCAATATTAATTATTTGCTGCTATTTCATTCCTGTACAGATTAAATTGAATATAGATTCTTCTCAGTGCAGCACCGTGGATCTGAAAGCTCAGGAGGAAGAGGTGGAGGAGGTTGCAGAAGAAAATCCTGAGAATAATGAACCAGAAGCATGTTTGACAGATGGTAAAAGCACTGAAAAAGATAGGATTGAGGGAAGGAAAAGAAAAACTTTAGGCAGGATGTGACCCACTGTACTAGAGTTTCAACATGTTGATTCATGCATTAGTAGCAAAAACAGAAATTACTGGAGAAACACAGCAGGTCTAGCAGCATCTGTGGAGACAAAGCAGAGTTAATGGTTTGGGTCCAGTGACCTTTCTTCAGAACACAAGATGATACAATAGTACGCTTACCACTTATTCCATTTTCAAAGCTTTGTGATCCAATTCTCATTTTCTATCAAGATACATCCAGATGCAAAGAACAGGCACTACTTTATAAATTCAGCTCTTGCAGTGTCTCGCTATAATCAGTGTCCATGTTTGAATATGGAAACCAGAGCTGTATAAATTACAGATGAGGAAGAGACACTGTCTTGTTGTAGCCCCCATTATATGTCCAGTCATTTGTATTAGGAATATAACAAGCAGGAACAGGGGGATGAGACATCAAGCGTACTTTATTATTTCAAAAATCTTAATTCAAAAAATCTCAAATCCATTTTCCGACCAGATCCCCTAATTTCCTTACAATCTAAAATAATATTGAAAACAGGCTTGAACAAAATCAATGACCGATCATCCACAATCCTCTGTGATAGAGAATTCCAAAGATTCAGTGTTCATTTCCATAGACTGCACAACCCAACATTTTATTTACCAGACTGTATTCCACCAACATTCTCAAACACTTTCCATGTATCTTCAAACTTCAACTACTTTATAACTGTAGTGTTTAATTTTTTTTACCCTTTTGTACCACTTCATACTTATCAACATTGAAATTAATATGTATTAACAGATAGATCACAATGTTACTAATATAAGTATCAGAATAAAGCATGAAATTTGTATGACAGAGTTGAGAAGATGTAAATGTGCCACTGTAGGAAGTTTGCAACAGACACAAAATTTCTAATGTACCTAAGGAAATCAGAATTGAATAAGACTAAAATAAAAAGCATAGGTAACACTTAATTCACACATAACCTTTAGAGAAGATGTACATCTCAAATGTGACCGCTGCTTAATTTTAACCCACACAGACTTTATGTGGGCATTTAATGTTAGTGCACTGCCTACATTGTTACAGCGACTACAATTCAAAAGTGGCTGTACAGAACCTTAAGATTCTTGAGAGGCTGTGTAAACTGCTAAATCCATCTGGTAAATCTACATGAGTCTCCCTATGCTTGTTCAGCCCACTCCTGAATATCCATACTGTCTTTCTCCCTTTGAACAGTTTTGATTGTAGCCCCTCTTGCAAATAATTGGTATAATGCATCAATAAGAAAAGCTTCAGCTACTTCTGGTGGTATACTGTCAGATAGCTAATTTGATGTCAAACCACTTCAAGACATCCACCCAGTTGACTAACTTACATACAACTGTACCTGAAAACATTTGTTGATGTATAGATAAAGAATGTCAATGATAAATCTCTTTAACCAACTTCTAATATTATCTTGAAAAATTCTATATGAGCACGATCTCTCCTTCTCCGTTACTATACAACCATACTGACTAGCTTTAAACATTTAATTATTCTTCAAGTTTTTCACAATGCCGTTGTCCCTGACTCAGAAAGTTTTGGGTTCAAACTGAAAGTTTAGCACTTATTCAAAGTTGAATCCCCAGTGTCACATGCAGACTATATCTTATAGTTGAGAAAATGAATGAAAGACTCCAATTATCATATCAAGTAGTCATAAAATACCTCCAGAACTCTTCAAACAGATATTTGGATTCATCCAGATCACTGGCAAACATTTAAACCACATCCCAAATCAATAAAATATTTTAGCTGATCATCAATGTCATTTAATGTAAGTGCACTGCCTACATTGTTACAGTGACTACAATTCAAAAGTGGCTGTACAGAACCTTGAGATTCTTGAGAGGATGTGTAAGCTGCTAAACAAATGCGGGTTCTTTCTTTTGAGACATAGTCCAATATTTTGGACAAGATGCAAGTCACCTTGTGCTTCTCAGACTTTTCCTAAGCGATAGATATTAATTATCCTTCTCTTCAAACTCTTTGGTTCATCTGCCAAATCTTGTGATTCCTGAATCCCCCCAGACAGTACGTGACCAATTTTATCAACCAGTAATTTTAAATAATCCTGCTATCTCCCTCCTCCTTGGTTTGTGAGCAGAAATTCACCTCTGGTGATGCCCTATTAATACTTGCGTTATAAAATTACATTTTATATTTATATTATCAGTGGGAACTGAACGCTGAGACATATTCCAACATCTGTTGAAAACCATGTCTTTCTAGTGCATTCTTTCCTAAGGTCAAATTTTTTGCAGAAGTTTTTTATAGGAAATATTAGGTGTCATCCTTGGGGAGCAAAGTGCTTAAAATAACCTTTTTAAACTTTTTTCTGCTTGTACAGGCTGTTTGAGAGTCTGTCCTTGTCTTGATATCGATATAAAGAGTGATCGAGGAAAGATGTGGTGGATTCTGAGGAAAACCTGCTTCAGGATAGTGGAACACAACTGGTTTGAAACATTCATTATTTTTATGATCCTGCTGAGCAGTGGTGCCCTGGTAAGTTTCCATACCTTCCCTCTAAGTTTTTATTATATACTGGAGGATTGATACTAAATCCAATTGATACTGAGTGGAGGACCAGAGTTTTTAAGCCAGTGGGCTGAGGAGCAGCAGATGGAGTTTCATTTGGACAATTGCGAAGTGTAGCATTTTGGCAAGTCAAACAAGGGCAGGACTTCTACAGTTAGTGGTAAGGTCCTGAGGCATGTTGTAGAACAGAGAGATATAGGTATATAGTTCATTGAAAGTTGCATCACAGGAAGACAGAGTGGTAAAGAGGCCGTTTGGCATGTTGCCTTCATTGCTCAGTATAGGAGTTGGGGTGTCATGTTCTAATTCTACAAGTCATTGGTGAGGCCAGGTTTGAAGCGGTATGGATCAAACACAGGCAAATGAGACTAATTTAGTTTGGGAAACTTGGTCGACATGGACAAATTGAACCAAAGGATGTCTTTGCATGCTGTATAACTCTATGATTCCGTGACTATGATTTGGTTTGTAATATATGGGCTTCATTTGCATCCAGTTTTGAAAATGTTCATCTGTCCAAAATTATGTTCTTCATGAATGAATTCTATGCACGTAAAGTCTGTATGGGTTAAAATTAAGCAGCGTTCACATTTGAGATGTACATCTTCTCTAAAGGTTATGTGTGGATTAAGTGTTACCTGTGCTTCTTATTTTAGTCGTTTTCCATTCTGATTTCCTTAAGTACATTAGAAATTTTGTGTCTGTTGCAAACTTCCTACAGTGGCACATTTGCATCTTCTCAACTCTCTGTCATACAAATTTCATGCTTCATTCATTAACATTGTGATCTATCTGTTAATACATAATACAAACCAGTTGAAAACAAAAACTGAAAGAGCTGCAGATGCTGTAAATCAGGAGCAAAAACCAAGTTGCTGGAAAAGCCCAGCAGGTCTGGGAGCATCTGTAAAGGAAAAAATAGTGTTAACGTTTCGGGTGCAGTGCCCCTTCCTTCGAACATGTGGCTTTTTCCTTCACAGATGTTGCTGGACCTGCTGGGCTTTTCCAGCAATTTTGTTTTCGTTCCTCTTGAAAATAAGATTTTCAATCTATGTTCTTAATGACAATATGATGAGCCTGTGATTTCTTGACACCTCTTCAGACCTTCACTAAATATGCCTGCGTATTCATTCCTATAGTGAAACACTGGCAAAGGAAAAGCTCCTTTCGATAATGTATATGGATGTGTAATCCTCCATAGGATAATAAACTTTCAGTTACAGATGGCAGTATTTGCTTCAATATATTTCTTAACAGTGAGAAAATTCATAAAGCTGAAGTACAAAGGGATCTGAGAGTGTTGGTCCAGGATTCTCTAAAAGTTAACTTGCAAGTTGAGTCCATGATTAAGAAAGCAAATGTAATGTTGTCATTTATCTCGAGAGTTGGAATATAAAAGCAGCAATGTGCTTCTGAGTCTTTATAAAGCTCTAGTTAGGCCCCATTTAGAATACTGTGTCCAATTTTGGGCCCCACACCTCAGGAAGGACACACTGGCCCTGGAGCGTGTCCAGCGGAGATTCACACGGATGATTCCTGGAATGGTAGGTTTAACGTACGATGAACAGCTGAGGATCCTGGGATTGTATTCATTAGAGTTTAGAAGGTTGAGTGAGATCTAATAGAAACTTACAAGATAATGCATGGCTTAGAAAGGGTGGATGCTGGGAAGTTGTTTCCGTTAGGTGGGGAGACTAGGACCACTGGGCACAGCCTTAGAATTAGAGGGGGTCAATTTAGACGGGAAATGAGGAGACATTTCTTCAGCCAGAGAGTGTGGGCCTGCGGAATTTATTGCCATGGAGCGCAGTGGAAGCCAGGGTGTTAAATGTTTTCAAGGCAGAGATTGATAAATTCTTGATCTCGCAAGGAATTACGGGGAGAGTGCAGGGAAGTGGAGTTGAAATGCCCATCAACCATGATTAAAGTCGAAGTGGACTTGATGGGCCAAATGGCCTTACTTCCACTCCTATGTCTTATGGTCGTATGGTCTAAACGCACTGAAATTAAAGTTACATCCATTGGGCATGCTTTTGTGAAACTCAAATAATGTGTGTGGCAAGCCTGCCTTCATTGGCCAGAACATTGATTGTACAAGTTGGGACATCATGTTGCGGCTGTACACAACATTGGTGAGGCCACATTTGGAATATTGTGTTCAATTCTGGTCATCCTTCTAGAGGAAGGGCTTGGTTAAACTTGAGAGAGTGCAGAAAAGATTTACAAGGATGTTGCCAGGACTGGAGAGTTTGAGCTACAGGGAGAGGCTGAGTAGGCTGGAGCTTTTTCTATTGGAGCATCAGAGGCTGAAGGGGTGACCTTATAGAGATTTTTAACATCATGAGGGGTGTGAATAGGGTAAATAGCCACAGTTTTTTCCTAGGGAAATGATTTAAGAAGCACTAGACGGGTAACTTTTTTCATGCAGAGGTTGGTGTGTGTACAGAATGAGCTGCCAAAGAAAGTGGTGGATCCAGAAACAATTACAATATTTGAAAGAAATCTGGATAGGTATATGGATAGGAGAGATTTAGAATGATATGGAGCAAGTGCTGGCAAATGGAATTCGGTTAGATTGAGACATCTGTTAGAGTTGAAGAGATGGACTGATGGATTTGTTTCTGTGCTGTATGACTCTATGACTATATTCTAACTTGGCCCCAACATTCTCTGGACATCTTCAAAAGCACCTCATTGACTCCATTTATATAGTTTTTTTCAAATTGGGATGGAAAACAATATTGTCCTGGTGTTTTCCTTCATTCTTATTTGTAAATCTCCCAATTGATCAAATGTTATGAGACCCAAAGTAAGATACAGATCTGATGGAGATGCGAGCCATTTTACTATTTGCTAATCATTTGTCAATCTGGATTACTCATGGTCAGGATAAAAATGCATTAAATTCATTAAGGTTTTTGCTTTTGTCTGTGTGCTTCAGTCAATCAGACTTAATGTCACTGAAGCCACAATGGCCCATTGAAAAATATCTAAGTGTCAGCTTCAAACTTCAAAAGCATATCCTTCAAATGTGGCTCCAACAGAATTTTAGTTTATTGTCAAAATGTCTGATGCTTCAAGTACTCCATGACAATGTGCCATTTCCTATTCTTGCCTAAACAAAGCAGACTACTCCAGGTCTCTGACAAATTCATTATTGATTTTCTCATTAAGATTAGACAGTAGCTGAACCAGTCTCCAATGTTAAGCAAAAAAAAAGAAAGAACTGTGGATGCTGGAAATCGGAAACAAAAACAGACATTATTAGAGAAACTCAGCAGGTCTGGCAGCAACTGTGGCGAGAAAACAGTGTTAATGCTTCAGGTCCAGGGACTGAAGATCTAAAGAAACGTCACTGTACCTGAGACATTCATTCTGCTTTCTGTCCACAGATGCTGCCAGCCCTGCAAAGTTTTCGCAGCAATTTCTGTTTTTGTTCCAGCCTGCAATGTTTCCTTGTTTCTTTGAAGAGTATATATTCATAACACTTATCTTTCAAGCTTAGAATTGGGAAACTACTCAGAAGAGAAATGAGAAACCCTGATCCATATTCAAACACTATGGAGTTCATTTCATTGTAAAATAAAATGGAATATGATGTTTCTTCATTTCGTCTAACAGCGGTGGTATGTCAGATTGATAATTACACTCCACGAGAATCACAAAAGAAACAACAGAACAACAATTTGTACTGGCTGTTTGAGGCATAATGCTGTAATATCACAACCTATGAATCAAGCTGAAGTGCAAAGGGATCTGAGAGTGTTGGTCCAGGATTCTCTAAAAGTTAACTTACAAGTTGAAGTCAGGAATTAGCAATATACGAATAGTACAACAAACTGCTTTTTTACTCTGAGGATTTTTCTTGTATTCATTCATGGATGATAGGCCAATATTTATTGTTCATCACTATAGGGTGGCACATTGGCTCAGTAGTTAGCCCTGTTGCCTCACATCACCAGGGACCCAGGTTGGATTCCATCCTTGGGCAACTCTCTGTGCGGAATTTGCACATTCTCCCTGCATCTGTGTGCGTTTCCTTTGGCTGTTTCAGTTTGCTCCCACATCTGAAGGTGTGCAGTCTAGGTGGATTGGCCATGCTAAATTGTTCATAGTGTCCAGAGATGTGCAGGCTAGGTGGATTAGCCATGGAAAAATTCAAAGTTACAGAGATAGGAAAGCGGGGGGTGCCTGGGTCGGAGAGAGATAATGGGAACTGCAGATGCTGGAGAATCCGAGATAACACAGTATGGAGCTGGATGAACACAGCAGGCCAAGCAGCATCAAAAGGAGGATGGGTTAGTAAATTTGCAGATGACACTAAGGTCGGTGGAGTTGTAGATAGTGACGAAGGATGCTGTAGGTTGCAGAGAGACATAGATAAGCTGCAGAGCTGGGCTGAGAGGTGGCAAATGGAGTTTAATGCAGACAAGTGTGAGGTGATGCACTTTGGTAGGAGTAACCGGAAGGCAAAGTACTGGGCTAATGGTAAGATTCTTAGTAGTGTAGATGAGCAGAGAGATCTCGGTGTCCATGTACACAGATCCTTGAAAGTTGCCACCCAGGTTGACAGGGCTGTTAAAAAGGCATACAGTGTTTTAGCTTTTATTAATAGAGGGATAGAGTTCCGGAACCAAGAGGTTATGCTGCAGCTGTACAAAACTCTGGTGCGGCTGCACTTGGAATATTGCGTACAGTTCTGGTCACCGCATTATAAGAAGGATGTGGAAGCTTTGGAAAGGGTGCAGAGGAGATTTACTAGGATGTTGCCTGGTCTGGAGGGAAGGTCTTACGAGGAAGGACTGAGGGACTTGAGGCTGTTTTCATTAGAGAGAAGGAGGTTGAGAGGTGACTTAATTGAAACATATAAAATAATCAGAGGGTTAGATAGGGTGGATAGGGAGAGCCTTTTCCTAGGATGGTGACGGCGAGCATGAGGGAGCATAGCTTTAAATTGAGGGGTGAAAGATATAGGACAGATGTCAGAGGTAGTTTCTTTACTCAGAGAGTAGTAAGGGAATGGAACGCTTTGCCTGCAACGGTAGTAGATTCGCCAACTTTAGGTCCATTTAAGTCGTCATTGGATAAGCTTATGGACGTACATGGAATAGTGTAGGTTAGATGGTCTTGAGATTGGTATGACAGGTTGGCACAACATCGAGGGCCGAAGGGCCTGTACTGTGCTGTAATGTTCTATGTTCTAAAAGCTGACGTTTCGGGCCTACACCCTTCATCAGAAAAGCGCGAGGGAGAGAGGGGGAGGCGGATCGAAGATGGATAGAGGAGAAGATAGGTGGAGTGAAGACAGACAAGTTAAAGGGGCATGGATGGAATCAGTAGAGGTGAGTGTAGGTCGGTAGGTAGGAAGGGGATAGGTCAGTCCAAGGAGGAGGGACAGGTCAAGGGGGCGTGATGAGGTTAGTAGGTAGGAAATGGAGGTGCGGCTTGAGGTGGGAGGAGGGGGATAGGTGAGAGGAAGAACAGGTTAGGGAGGCAGAGACGAACTGGGCTGGTTTTGGAATGCAGTGGCGGGGGGGGGGGAGATTTTGGAGTTTGTGAAATCCACATTGATACCATTAGGCTGCAGGGTTCCCCAGCGGAATATGAGTTGCTGTTCCTGCAACCTTTGGGTGACATCATTGTGGTACTGCAGGAGACCCAGGATGGACATGTCATCTAAGGAATGGGAGGGGGAGTTAAAATGGTTTGTGACTGGGATGGACGTGTCGTCAAAGGAATGGGAGGGGGAGTTAAAATTGTTTGTGACTGGGAGCTGCAGTTGTTTATTGCAAACCGAGCATAGGCATTCTGCAAAGTGGTCCCAAGCCTCCGCTTGGTTTCCACAATGTAGAGGAGGCCACACCAGGTGCAGCAGACGCAGTATACTACATTGGTAGATATACAGGTGAACATCTGCTTGATGTGGAAAGTCTTTTTGGGGTCTGGGATGTGGGTGAGGGAGGAGGTGTAGGGGCAGGTGTAGCACTTCCTGCAGTGTGGTGGGGTTGGAGGCGAGTGTGGAGCAGACAAGGGAGTCCCGGAGAGAGTGGTCCCTGTGGAAAGCAGACAAGGGTGGGGAGGGAAATGTCTGGGTGGGATGTTGTTCAGACAATCAGTGTGGACTCCCTGAGCTGGATGGTCTGCTTCCACACTGTAGGGATTCTATGATGATAATTGCCTGGAAAACATGGTGCTGGGGTGCCTTCTTAAACCACTATAGTCTATGAGGTGTTGGGGGATTGGGGTGGGGGTGGGGTGCAGTGGAGGGGGTGGGAGTGTCATTAATTTCACCCACAGTGCTGTTAGAGAGGGACTTCCATGTTTTTGACACAGGACGATTGCAATCTCCAGGAAGCTTCATTTGTGGACAACATCAACTCTTCCAGAAAACATGTCTGCAGAAAAGTTAGGGAAGCACAAGATGTAATTGGCCAGAAAACTGACATTCTGCTGAATATGTGCAATTTAAACTAGCCGGGGACACTCAGACTGAACGTAAACAATGCCAGGCTTAAATTTTGGATGGCTGCGGTGAGATGGTGTAACTCTTCAAAACAAAAATATTGCCGTTGGTAGTCATTTGAAATGAAAACAGAAAATGCTAGAAACATTGACCAGATAAGGCAGTGTCAGTGCGGAGAAAAGAACATTTTAGATCGATGACCTTTCAAAGTTCAGGAAACAGGCAGTGCTAACAGTTTCCATAGTTCAGACAATGCACAAAATTGCACAGTTTCCCACAGCCAGATGACATTTGGTGTGAAAACTCCCCAAAGTTTTGACAATGCACAGTGCGGTATTCCTCCCATTTGACCCATAACTCCCAGTCCCCAGATCATCAGAGACCAGATGTTATCATACAAGGTGCACATTGGGACCCTTCAGAAGTTATGACGCATCGTATGGGAATTGCCTGGGAGGTTTGTGCACCCGACATGCAAGTCCTCTGTTCACTAGGATCCTGTGAGAATGTCTTTGACTCTGATTTAGAGGCAAATTTTGCTTCCCTCTCCAGCCTCCGACTATACTCCTGTCCAGATCTGACTACACTCTCAACCTGACTCAATCATCCCTCCTGCCCATGCTAACCCCACAGCATCCAACAACTGACCCTCGCTGTGCCCTCAATTAGCCCTTCCGACTCAATTTGACCTGACTACTTCCCAGACCACATGAAACTTCCACTATACACCAAAGCCCAACCCTGCCAAACCCAACCCTTCCTTTCCTGACCGTGCTGTTAACCTAACATCCTACTCACTTATCACTAGACCTACCTGTCTCCCTAACCATTTCGCGCCCTTCCCATTGACCATCCTATCAATTCACCACTCAACAACTACCCACTCGACACACCTACTGCCTCACCCATCTGACCCACCTGCTTGATGCTCCCTACCATTCTTCCCAGTCACTCGCTCATCCACTCACCCATTTAATAACAGTCAATCAAAACATTTTATCTTATGGCATCATAAAAAGTGAGATAACAAGGTGTGGAGCTGGATGAACACAGCAGGCCAAACAGCCTCAGAGGAGCAGGAAGGCTGACGTTTCGGGCCTAGATCCTTCTTCAGTGTCTCAACCCAAAACGGCAGCCTTCCTGCCCTCTGACACTGCTTGGCCTGCTGTGTTCATCCAGCTCTACACCTTGTTATCTCAGTTTCTCCAACATCTGCAGTTCCTACTATCTCTGAAACCATGAAAAGTGAGCATGTTTTCTGCACTGATCATTTTTACTGCTCTCTGCATGGATTCCTGCACTGACGGTGTTCTTCTGGTTGCTGTGTCAGAATACAGCTTATTTTAAACATGACTCGGTAAATGTGCGGTCTGATTGACACAGTAAATCTGACGATTTGGCTGCTGTTTTAACAATAGATTAGTTTTTTTTGACCTCTGATACTCTAAACTGTTTATTCACTTGCAGGCTTTTGAAGACATTTACATTGAGGACAGGAAAGTGATTAAGACCCTGCTTGAATATGCTGACCAAGTATTTACATACATCTTTGTGATTGAAATGCTGCTCAAATGGATTGCATATGGATTCAAAACATATTTCACCAATGCATGGTGCTGGTTAGACTTCATGATTGTTGATGTAAGTATTCGAAGAGCCTCAGAAACAATAACCCACTCTGAAGTGTTGCAATCTCATTGAGGGAGAAGTAGAGTTTACACTTTAGATTGCTGACCTTTATTCATATTGGCGAATGCAAAAGATTAGACTTTGCACGGTGAGTGATAAATTATGAATGTTGATAAACAGCCTATTAGAGGTCCACTAGAATCTGTTGGGTTGATATCTGGATTACTGTTCCTTCATTAGAATAGTGTGTGTAAAGGCTAGAAGCTACTTGTTACTCTTTGTACATGAAAGAGGCTGTTGCCTGTAAAAGAAATGGACTGAAAACTCCAACTTTTCTCAATCCTCTCCTTCAAGGTGTCTTTGATCAGCCTGACTGCAAAAATCCTTGGCTATGATGAATTAGGACCCATTAAATCCCTGCGGACTCTGAGGGCCCTGAGACCTCTGCGAGCTTTGTCCAGGTTCGAGGGAATGAGGGTAAATAAATCTCAATTCAAATCAAATTACATTTTTCAATTAGAGTTGCTGCCAAGTGCTCTCTTTGTATTATTTAGAAATAATTAGTTCATCTCCAGTCAACCAGGCTGTGATTGCTTTTACGGTGCTTGGAAGGCACACAGCCAGTGTGAGTGAAGAATTTTGAATGAGACAAATGCTGTGTGAGAATTTCAAGAATTTGGTTCAAAGTGGGAATTCAACTGGTATTTCCTTCCCAAGCGCAATTTTAGAGTTAAAGGCAGATGTAATTCAAGTACTAGAAATTGCTGGCCTATGTTACCAAATCACTGTGGCTAAGAAGTAACTCACAGCAACTCCATCTAAGAAACACGGTCTTCACATTGCGTGAGCCAGTAAGGACACGACCAGTGTGAATGGACACTTCTTCTGAGTGAGACAAAGACTGAGTAAGTAAATCTGGAAGTTCAGTTCAATGTTGGAATTTGGAGTAGAAAGGGGTAAAAGTTGCTCGAAGTGAGGTTTACAGCAAGAAGTCTCTGAAAGGGATAATAAAAGGCATGGATCAGGAGGCCAGCTTACACAGAGACCCATGGTGAAGTGATCTCACAAATTGTAACAGGAAAAGCAGCTGATTATTGAGTGGGGTTGGTGAGTATTTCTAGCCTTTAAAGTAAAAGATCTTCAGTTTAGTTGTGCTTTTCTCACTTTCCTTAAAAGTAGCTAGTCAAGTGTATGATTGATGCGGGTGATTGATTTTTAAAAAGGTAATAAAATGTAACGAGCATGGATATTTAATGAAATATGTTAGTGATAATAGGCTGGGTGGTGTGCTGTTGTAGCATGTGGGAGCTGCCATACACAAAGTTGATCCAGAGAAAACACAACTGCAGTAAGTGTTAACAAGGCAGAGAGCTGGATGAACACAGCAGGCCAAGCAGCATTAGAGGAGCAGCAAAGCTGACGTTTCAGGCCTAGACTCTTCTTCAGAAATGGACCCTTCTTCGGAAATCGGTCTAGGCCCGAAACGTCAGCTTTGCTGCTCCTCTGTTGCTGCTTGGCCTGCTGTGTTCATCCAGTTCTACACCTTGTTATCTCGGATTCTCCAGCATCTGCAGTTCCTAGTATCTCTGCAGGAGGTGTTTGCTGCTTGAGAAACTTCAGATCTGAGTTAAGGCACTGGAGTCTGAGTTGCAGACATTACACCAGATCAGGGAGGAGGCAATTTACCTGGATACTTCACTGCAGAAGGAAGTCATAGCCCTCAAACTAGGTAATTCAAATTCAGATTTGGTCTGTAATCAGGAAGATTTAGTAGTAGTAGGGGACAGTATAATTGGGGGGATAGGTACAGTTCCCCATGTTCATGAGCTCAAATTGTGAAGGCTGTATTACCTGCTAAGAGCTAGGCTGAAGGATTTCTCCTCAGGGCTGGAAAGGAACTTGGATTGGGAGAGGAGGAATACAGTTGCTGTCTTCCATGATGGTACCAATGACATTGATCAGAATAGAAAGGATGTTCTGCTGAACAGTAAAGAACCAAATTTCAAAGCGGAACCTCCAAGTTAATGATCACAATTTTGCTGCCTGAGCCACAGGCAAACTGGGAGAGGATAAATAAAGTAATAGAGTTAAATGTATGGCTCAAAGATTGTTCTGGGAGAAATGGGATTCATTTCATGGTCACTGACACAAGGACTGGGTTAAAAGGGAGCTGGCCTGGAAAACCAAATAACCTCGACTTAAAATAACTGAGGGAAGGCCACGGTGGATTTGCTTACATACGCTTAGAAAGGAAAAAGAAATGGCAGAACCACGGGGCAACTATTTGGAAAATAATACACAGACTGAGACAGGAAGAGACAGAGTGATCAAACATAGAAAAATAGCAGTAAATAGGGTCAAAAGAAGAAAGATGGTTAAAGAAAAGGCAAAATTAATGACTCTTTACTTAATGCATGAAGTATTTAAAACATAACTAAACAGATTAACTGCACAAATAGACGTTAATGGGCATGATCTTCTAGCTATTACAAAGTAATGGCTAAAAGGAGATCAAAGCTGAAAGCTAAATACTCAGGGGTCTGTGACATTTCAAAAAGATGAGCAGGAAGGAAAATGTGCTGGGATGGCTTATCTGATACGAGATGGAATAAGTACAACAGCAATGATGGTGTTGGATTGGAAGATGTCGAATCCATCAGCGTGGAGGTGATGAATAACAAGGTGAGGAAGACACTGGTGGGTGTAGTCCAAAGCAGTGGCTCCCAACCTTTTCAATATCGAGGCACACTTCAATGAGACAAGCAATTCCAAACCACACCTACAAGTCTCTTTATCTAATGGAAGATAAAGTAGCATTGGAGGCTGTCAGAGAAGGTTTACTAGGGTGACCCTGGGTATGGAGGGACTGTGTATGAAGAAGTTGAGTTTAGAAGAATGAGAGGTGGTTTACTGAAACATATGGGATTCTCAAAGGCTTGTCAGGGTAGGTTTTGAGAGGTTGTTTCCCTAGAACCAGAGGGCATAATCACAAAGTAAGGGTTGGTCAGTTAGGAGTGAGTTGAGGACCAGTTTCTGTTCTGAGAGCCGTAAATCTGAAGAATTCTTTACCTTAGAGGTTGTAGATGTTGGGTTGTTCAATATATTCAAAACAGATTATGCATATACTGTATATTCAAGAGTTAGAAGAGATTTTTAATCAGTAATGAAATCAAGGCATATACTGAAAATTCAGGAAAACTGATTTAAGGATTATTGGATCAGCAATAATTTAATTGAATGATGAAGATTCAATTAACTGAATAACCTACTTCAACTCCTTTATGTTATTGTCTAACTCAAAAAAATGACTAAATGAAAAATCTCTCTCAAAGAATTGCCCTTCATACCATGTGCTGGTCTTCAAACAGTTTAAAGTACCATAGATCCGGGAAGAGCACTGACAGAAATTGCTGTTGGACTATTTATATCAAAGATTGAAAAGAGAAAATGCTCTACCAATCAGGCTGCATCATGTGGCAGGAAACATTTATCATTTCAAGTCGATGACTAATTATGAAAAATGGAAGGTGTCGGGGATAGTCATCCTTTAATCGAATGTAGAGTCCACGAAAAAATGGTAACAATTGATAAAGAGGTGAAGGAAAAGAATTAAATGGACAGATCTGAAATGAGGTGGAGGGCAAGAAAATTAATTGAAAAAAATGGTGATGCAAGACAAAGTGGAATGGTAATACAGCAAATATAGAAACAAAAGATGAGTCAATTACAGCACAATAGCAGAGAAGTGCAGGCGTGGGAACTCTTGAAGTATGGAAGACTTTGAAGGAATTTGACAGGGTCAGTACTTGGAGGTTGTTTTCACTTGGATGGGAGGATCTACAGTACGAGGATACGGTAAAGGCACAATCATCCAGAACTGATCTGAGCAAGTTTCTTCACTTTGAGCATCTTTAGAAAGCTCTATTCCAGAGGGTTAGGAGTACTTCATCTTGACTACATTCCAGGATGACAGATATTTGATTGCTTAGATATAGGGAGGTTGGGCTGGAATGTGGAGGTGAAGCAGAACATTAGCCATGATACGATTGAAGGCCAATAGAGTTATATAGACTGTATGATTTCCTCCTGCTCTTCTTTATAATGTTTGTATGTTCAAAACTAGAGACTATAATGACACTACAGTTACTAGAAAATCCAATAATGATATTGGGAGAAACTTCTTTATTTAGAGAGTGGTTACAATGTGGAATTTGCTAACACAAGGAATAATGCAGACCTCTGATCTACTAGAGTTGATCTTTCTCTGCACCATCACTGTATCTATAACACTATATTCTGCATTCTGTTCTATTATCTAGCTGTACTTATGTAAGGTATGATTTGCTTGGATCGGACGCAAAACAGTACATTTCACTGCATCTCCATACATGTGACAATAATAAATCAAATCAACTCAAAGACTGAAGCATATAACATACATTTAAAGGTGGTTTAAATGGTTACATGAGATGGAAGAAAAAACAGTATGTTGATGGTGTGAGATGAACTAAGTTGGGAAGAAGGTAATGCCCAGCATCTTCCTGGGCATAGGCTACTTAGTATAGGCCAAATTTTTGTGTTGGAAATGCCATGTAATAACAACACAGAAAGCAATTATTTTCTTAGCTGTATGTTTGGAGAAAGTTAGTATTTCATATCCTGTGGCAATAATAGTTTGTATTGTGTCTTTGTAGGTGGTTGTGAATGCACTGGTTGGTGCCATCCCATCCATCATGAATGTGCTCCTGGTTTGTCTCATCTTCTGGCTGATTTTCAGTATTATGGGAGTCAACTTGTTTGCTGGAAAGTTTTACAAATGCATTAACACCACAAACTCTGAAATATTTCCCATTGACCAAATAAACAACCGCAGTGATTGCATGGATTTCAGCTCAGAGAGGCCAGGCGAAGTGCGATGGGTCAACTTGAAGGTTAACTTTGACAATGTTGGTCAAGGATATCTATCTTTACTTCAAGTGGTAAGCGATGCCATACATTTGTGACGCTACTTACTGTAATGTTTGTCCTGACAATGACAATCAGCAACCAAGATGGCTGCTGAAGTTGTTCAGTTGTCCTCCAGTCCCTACTGCAAAACCATCCCACCCAGTTAACAAAGCGTGGAGCTGGATGAACACAGCAGGCCAAGCAGCATCTCAGGAGCACAAAAGCTGACATTTCGGGCCTAGACCCTTCCTGAGTTTTCACCACAAGTTTGCTACCTAATGTATTTGTACGAAAATTGAATGAGAACAGGATTTATTTCCACAGAGGTTATCTTTCATTGTCAAATAAGTTACCAACATTCATTCTTCAGATCCATAGTTCTCATAGGCTATCAGCACACACCACCAATCCTACATCCTCTTGACAATGCCCAGAATATGTTGTGTAATATTCAATTAAACATCAGTAAGATTGTACTTTACTTGGGAAATTGCCTTGAACTGTAGTTTCTTGTGTGAATATATGCACCATTATTGTGAATGAAAAATAACGTTGAAATTACTTCAGCATGATAGGCCCTTTGGGGTGGCACAGTGGCTCAGTGGTTAGCACTGCAGCCTCACAGCACCAGGGACCCGGGTTTGATTCCACCCTCGGGTGACTGTCTGTGTGGAGTTTGCACATTCTCCCCGTGTCTGCGTGGGTTTCCTCTGGGTGCTCCGGTTTCCTCTCACAGTCCAAAGATGTGCAGGCTAGGTGGATTGGCCATGCTAAATTGCCCATAGTGTTCAGGGATGTGTGGGTTATAGTGGAATGGGTCTAGGTGGGATGCTTCAAGGGGCGGTGTGGACTTGTTGGGTCAAAGGGCCTGTTTCCACACCGTAGGGAATCTAATCTAAAATCTGTGCTGGCTCTCTTTCATGAACTCAAACATCCTGTTAATTTTTTCCCTGATTATTGTTTCTAATGCTTTAACCGCTATTGATATTAAACTAAATGACTTATCACTGCTAGGAATGTCCTATCTTGAATAAGTTTGTCACCTTTCTTGTCCCCCTCCCCATTCTCTGGCACTTCCAATGTCTCTAGGGATGATAAGGCAGCTTCTTCCATTACCTGTATTCCTGCTTTCTTCAGCGACATGGAATGTAAGGCATCCTGACATATTTAGCCTGAGCATAACCAGATTTTCAGTATCTCCTCCCCCTCAGTTTTCACCTTATTCATTGCTTCCACTGATTTGCTGTCAGATTCTTTCTTTTTTGTAAATGATGGTACAAAATACTAGTAAGGCCTTGTCCCTCACTCTCCCTCTTACTACCCATTTACTATCTACAAGCTGGTAAAAGATTTTTGTGCTCCTTTTCATTTTGACCTTAATTCTATTTTTAATATTCTTAATTGCTGGTCTTAGTTTCCACATCACCATCTCCTTTTAACCTATTTAGTTATGATCAGTGAGGCTATGCCGTTCTGGCAGAGGCAGGCAGACAATTTGAATAGTTAAGTCATCAATTTTTGGACAGATTGGTGACATTGCTGGAGTCCAGCTAAGACTAAAGGCCAGAAGATGCCTGCAAAGCATGCCTTAGCCTCCTCTTCTACCTCTCTTCCACTCCCAACTCTGATGAGGCTGCAGGCAGGGCCTAGCTCAGGGGTATACACCAAGACCCAATTATTAGGCCTGAGACTCCTGGGACCATGGTACTCAGGTCAGCAGCTGGGGGTCAATGCCAGGAGCACTACTGTGGTCTCTGATTTTTATGCCTACACCTGGCTGTGAGCATACTGGGCCACGGCTGAGGCCAGAAACTGTACTTTCGTGACCCAGCTACTTTGGCCACCATTGCTATAATCAAAATTCAAACCTCCTCAAAAGTGTCTTGAGATAGAGACACTGTTATGAACTCTCCCAACTCATACCACCCTGTACCACCACTTCAGCTAATGGGCCTAGTCTCCTTCCAAGGCTTATAAGGAGCTGACTGCCACCCAAACTCTTTAGATATAAACTATCATGTTGCGTGCTTTCAGCAATATTTGGGCAGTCCTGACCCGACACTTGTGAAGTTTGGGTGGCACCATGATAGTTTATATCTAAAGAGAAATACAGGTGACTTGTTTTGATGGGCACTGTTCTCATCTCATAACCCAAAAAAGAGCAACCTCCTGCACATAAAATCAAAAGGTGCAAAAGCAAACAAAATTTGCTGAAAATGCTCATTTTTTCACTGTTCTTCCCACTTTATGATCCCTGTAGTGTAGAAGCAGGCCATTCAGCCCAGTGAATCTGCATCAACCCCCCCAAAGATCATCTTACCCAGACCCACGCTATCCCTGTAACCCTACATTTCCCATGGCTAATCCATTTAGCCTGCACATCCCTGTACATCAAGGGAAATTAAGCATGGCGAATTCACCTAACCTGCACATCTTTGGACTGTGGAAGGAGACTGGAGCACCCGGAGGAAATCCATACAGACATGGGGAGAACATTCAAACTTCACGCAGACTGTCATCCACGGTGGAATTGAACCTAGGTTCCTGGTGCTATGAGGCAGTAGTCCTAACTACTGAGCCATCATTCCACCCAAGATGACAAGAGCAAAGTTATTGGCTTAAAAATACGTTACAAGTAAATGAACAAGACAAGAACAGAAAAGTAAAAGATTGCAAAGTCATCCACTAATGTCTGCTAATGAGGAGACTTTGACTCAGCGCCAGTATATATGAAAGGGAATTGGATAAATATTTGTAAAGGAAGATTGCAAAACGTTTTATCATCCCTCCTGTTACAGATTTATCTTAATCTCATTAATTTTCTATTATAATATTTCTTTTTGATAGATGTTGGAAATAATTTAAAATAAAATGCCATGCTTAACACTATATAAAACATCAGTTGTGCCCCAGAACCTGATGATATTGAATATTCAAGACCTTCTGATATATTGAATCATGAGATCTACTGTATTTCAAACTGACTGTTTAGACCTAACATTAATATTGATTAACTATCTGAATGAAAACAGCATCTGACTGAAAATAGAGGACACTGCCATCTTAATTTTGTTCTCAACAGGCAACCTTTAAAGGCTGGATGGCTATAATGTACGCAGCTGTTGACTCCCGCGAGGTGAGTAATCTCTGTGAGTTAAAAGCTTTCATTTAAAACATTTATGAGCCAGTACAAATTAAAGTTTTGATGGTGATTGAATACTTTTTACAGTTTTAAACCTGGTACCATTAGAAGCAGTGAGCAGAATTGTCAGAAATTTTTCTCCCTCTCTATTGTAAACCATTAATTCCTTTCATTGGTTTCCTGGTGAAAAAGAAGCATGCCGATCGTGAATTATGGATCTGAAAGCAGTTCTGACCGACAGCATTGCGATCTGCACCATGGGAGATCAATCTGATCTGTACCAACTGCCTAGCCAACTGATTCCCCAGTGTCCATGTTGTCTTGGTAAATTGTAACATTTACAAGCATTGAGCGATGGTATAATGATATCATAGGTTCCAATTTCTTTTTGTTGTATAGACGACCAGGAGTCTCTCCCACTTTTTATCACCAGCCATAGGCTGGTGTTGGAAGTGTTTACAATGAGTATTTAACATTTTTAGGCGAGCTGTAAATGAAGTTTCTTTGGCCATCAAGTCCTGGAGTGGGATTGAACCTTTGTTTTTGGCTCAGAGGTGTTACACTTTCTTGGATGAATGCAACACTGGAAAGTCTCAAGCCTCTCAGTTCCACCCAGGACAAAGTTGATTGACAATCCATCTTCCACCTTAAACATTTGCTCGCTTCACCAATGACAGTGACAGCAGTGCGTGCCATCTACAAGATGCACTACAGTAACTCATCCAGCTTCCTTCAATAGCAACTTCCAAATCCACAGCATCTAAACCAGAAGGACAAAGGCAGCAAATACATGGGAACCATCATCTGCAAGTATCTCCCCGGCTTACACAGGATTCTGTCTTGCAGTTGCATTACTGTTCCCTTACCGATGCTGAGTGAAAACCCAAAACTCCCTTTCTTAACAACAACATTTTGCTGATCACAGTGCTTCAAGGAGATAGCTCACTACTAACTTCTCAAGAGTAAATAGGAATGGGTAATCAATGCTGGTCTAGCCAGTGATGTCTACATCCTCCATGGCCAAATAAAAACAAAGACTAATGAACCACAAAAAAAGTAATCTTACACATTTATAGAATTCCATGCATTTCATTTTGCATCGGTAGATTCTAGAACATCACTTCACCAATGTGAATATTCTATTATATTTTTGTAATTATGTCTCTCAGAACAATTGCAATCAATTAAATTAAGTGTATAATTTCCATATGACATTAAATTCTCTGTCCACAATCTTTGCAACAAACAGAATTTTAGAGGAACAGAAATTTCTGGAGAACACCACAGGTCAGGCAGCAACTATGGAGAGACAGTAGAGTTAATGTTTCTCATTCAGCGACTCTTCCTCAGAACCAACAGGATCTAGCTTTAAGAAGAATCACTGGACGTAAACCATTTCTAATTTCTCTCCATAGATGCTGAGTTTCTCCAGCAATTTCTGCCTGAGTTTCAGATCTTCAGAATCTGCAGTTCTTTATTTCTTTCTGAAATTTTTAAAGGATTTTGTTCTTTGGCCAAACTTCCACTGGTATGTAACTATGTCCTTAAATGAGTACCACACCAAGCCTAAATAGAACTATGTATTGGTGAGTAGATTCAATAAAATGCATAACTAATTGGATTTGCTTGGGAGCTCATACTACAGGCTTTTGCTAGTAATATAATTGAGAGCAAATCCCAAGTTGCTCTTTTTTTCTCAGTGATGGGTGTGGCAGCCTTTTATTGCCCATTCCTAATTGCTGCGAGGCCAGTTAAGAATTAGCCACCAAATTTCATCATTCGGCTGAGTTTATGTTGAATTCAAATTTTATCATTTGCCATTGTGTAATTTGAACTCATGGTCTCCTGAACATGACATTATGAAGATACAATTTCCTCCCTTCTCATTCAAATGGGAAAGCTAAGCCCATGGTGTTCTGTACAGTCATTGGCACAGTAGAAAATGTGCTAAAGATTAACTTATCAAGTTTGAAGGTCTGATAGTGTCAGTTGATCTTGAGCCGAGCAGTTGTGTTAGAGGTTTCAATTAATAGGGTGGCATTATTACTCATATTTATTACCCTTTGAAGGCTTATGACTGGAAGAAGCCTAAAACTGTCCCTTTAAATTAGGCTCTGGATTTAGATTTGTAGCTGTGATTTGCCACTGTGCCCATCTGTTATGTTATCTATTTTCTAATGTGTTTTATTTTGCATTATCACTGTATTTCTTTGGAACAATGGATATGTACTCGAAAGACAAAGACTTGCAAAGCTAAGGGGAAAAGAAAAGAGACAAAAATCAGATAGATTTCTGAGGAAGGACCATTTGACCTGAGGCATTAACTTTGATTTCCCTCCACAGATACTGCCAGACCTGCTGAGCTTTTCTAGCAATTTCTGCGTTTGTTTCTGATTTACAGTTTCTGCAGTTTTTTTTTGGTTTTCAAAGAAAAACAAGGGAGTTGAGCAATTACTTTTCTTTATCCTTCACTGGCAAGGTCAGCATTTGTTACCTATTCCCGAATTGCTGTTTTGGCTTGCTAGCCTTTTCCAGAAGGGATTTAATTGGAACGCCTATTCAGAGAGCTGGTATAGGCATAATGGGCTGAAAGGTCTCCTTCTAACTGTATGGCACTTTGAATGCTTTGTCATATTTGAGTCCAGAAACCAGCTGGTGAAAGATAGAACTGGAACCGAACTCCCCTTTACCCAGTCTCTTTCAAATAATTTGTACAGGTTCTGAAATCAGAGTTAACATTGCAGGTCGAGTGACTCTTCCTCAGAACTGCTCTAAGAACGTGTCACTGGACCCAAAACAATAACTCCGATTTCTCTCCACAGGTGCTGCCTGACCAGTTGAGCTTTTCCGGCAATTTCTGTTTTTGTTTCTGATTTACAGCATTTTGTTTCCGTTTTTGCACAGATTCTGCACTGCTGCCAACATCTCAACATCCCACCCCATTAATGTGCCCCTGATAAGCTCCTCAAAACCTTTATCAGCCTTAACTGGTCAACATGAAAGATCACAAGCCCACCCTTTCCCCAACAACTTACAAGGCATCCTGATTATGACCCACACACCCTACACTATCTCCACAAATTGAGAGTCAAAAATTCAAGGCACAGCGCGTAATGGGCTGGGACCACATGCAAAAAAAGACGGAGATAGAAGGTCTGAGGAATACTAATTTGAGATAGACTGCAGACTGATCATGCTCTAATTGTTGTCTAACAAAAAAATTGCAAAAATCTCATATAAAATAGGAAAGGGAAAGACAAGAATGGACAAATAGAATTTATAAGGAAAAGCATGTCCTCTGTTCTCTTTGGATTTGAATGTTGACACAGTATCAGTCATGCTAACTGTACTCATGTAGTTAAGATGCATCAATCAATAATTCTCTTGAAGTTGTACAGTCCAACGTACTTCATCTTAAAGATCAGTATTCTGCAATTATAGAGATTAGAAGCATTTTAATAACATCATGCACTATAATATAGAAATTTATGACAGTTAATATAAAACTGTCATAAAGATAGATTTATACACAAATGTCCTGGCAATGCATAAAATGTACAACTTTGCAATGCAATTAATTAATCTAAAAATGCTTATTAACTTCTAACTGGATTTAACTTAATTGAAAGTTAATTTGTCAAAGTGCAGCTTGTAGCAAGTCTTAAGCTGGCAATCTTCTCTGTATATGCACCCTTGGTGTTCCCATACCCAAGCGCAGAATATATATTTAAAAATATTAATTGCATTTGGCAGATGTGGGCTCATATTTAAATTGTCGTGATAAAATCCTGCCTTTTACTGAATGCAATTTGTGCTGTGCGAGCCAGTAATTTGTGAATATTGCAATATTAAGGGAATGACTCCAAGAGTTCCTACATTTGAGTTCCACTGTTGCTTGGAATATAAAAATTGTCATGTTTGGTTCTGCCCAGCAATAGACTGGTGCCCGTTGTAATGTTTTCAATAGAACACTCAAAAATAAGTTGGGGTCACTGAATAATAGTTCCCAGGTCACAGTCCATGAAGTTAGCAGACAGAGGCAGAAAAAGACTGCTGAAAGGCGACTAAACTACAATGGTTCTGTGTAGCTGGGCTCAGTGAGGAACCAAGAACAATTGGAATGCTCTCTGCAGTCAAAACTCAGGCAATTCTAGGAGTTAGTAGGTGGCTAAGTGTTGGAATTAAAGCAAAGGAGACCCCAGGAAGTTATGATGGATTGGAAGATACCTGCACATAATTAGTAGTTCTGTACAGCAAATGATGAGGTTGAAAAGCCCACAAGACGTCATTGCTTGGTCCAACTACACAAGAATATAGCTCAGGAGATAATGAGGGGACTGTTCTGGCTTGATGAAACTTGTTGATTGGGAACAGCTGGAGCTGTACCTTTGAGTGCTGTTTCTGGGATCTCGGGGAGTAACTTCCCAAGAAAGGAACATGAACTGATGAAAGATGAACAGTCATTGAGGGAATCAGTCATCAGGTTTGGTTTGGAGAGTGTTTAGACCCAGGTCTTCAAAAGTGAACAATTGGAACCCTTTGTGAAAGATTTAATATGATTCACTGACCCACAGTGTCACGAATATCTGGGGGGGTTGCTGAGGAATCCTTGAGATCTATTTTGATCAAATTTACAATTTTATTTGTTCTAACAGGTGTCAATCCATACTTTGTCTGTTAACTATATCTGTCTCATAGTAATTCTAAGATGTTAGACTACATGTTCTGTCTCTCCTTGCATAGTCTCAACCTTGTTCTTGTCCATAAACTATGGATGTTTGTTTGAATGTTCTGTAATAAACAAATTATTTTTTGTTGATGCAAGAAACCAGTCTGAATTGTTTCTTAGATAACAAGGTGTAGAGCTGGATGAACACAGCAGGCCAAGCAGTATCAGAGGACCAGGAAAGCTTGATGTTTCGGGTCGAGACCCTTCTATTGTTTCTAACACTGAACCAGATCCAATTTAAAACCTATATCACCACCCTGGATAAATTTAAACATTTTATGATGATTGGAGGAATGGGACTAGAAAGTAATCACTGCACCTTTTCAATCCCAGCCATAACAGTCATATCTTGCATCAATTCCCATAATTTATCAAAACATGTCTCATGACATCATTGGTTCCTGGTCGAACAAATTGTAAACCTTGTTTTCAAATTCCTCTACTATCTTGCCTCTCCCTCTCTCTGGAATCTCCTCCAACTCACACCTTCAAGAAATCTGTGCTCCTCTAATTCGAGCCTCTTTTGTATTCCCAGCTTTAACTTCTTTGTTGTTGGTGATCATGACTTTGGTTGCCTGGGCTGCAAGCTCTGGTAATCCCTCACCTCATCTGCCTCCTTTAGATTCATCTTAAAACTAAACTCAACCATCAGGCTAACAAAGTGTGAAGCTGGATGAACACAGCAGGCCAAGCAGCATCTCAGGAGCACAAAAGCTGATGTTTCGGGCCTAGACCCTTCATTAGAGAGGGGGATGGGGTGAGGGTTCTGGAATAAATAGGGAGAGAGGGGGAGGTGGACTGAAGAAGGAGAGAAAAGAAGATAGATGGAGAGGAGAGTATAGGTGGGGGGGTAGGGAGGGGATAGGTCAGTCCAGGGAAGACGGACAGGTCAAGGAGGCGGGATGAGGTGGTAGATAGGAAATGGAGGTGCGGCTTGAGGTAGGAGGAAGGGATGGGTGAGAGGAAGAACAGGTTAGGGAAGCGGAGACAGGCTGGACTGGTTTTAGGATGCAGTGGGGGGAGGGGATGAGCTGGGCTGGTTGTGTGATGCAGTGGAGGGAGGAGAAGAACTGGGCTGGTTTTGGGATGCAGTGGGGGGAGGGGAGATTTTGAAGCTTGTGAACTCCTCATTGATACCATTGGGTGGCAGGGTTCCCAAGCAGAATATGAGTTGCTGTCCTTGCAACCTTCGGGTGGCATCATTGTGACACTGCAGGAGGCCCATGATGGACATGTCGTCTGAGGAGTGGAAGGGGGAGTTCAAATGGTTCGCGACTGGGCGGTGCAGTTGTTTATTACGAACCGAGTGGAGGTGTTCTGCAAAGCGATCCCCAAGCCTCCGCTTCGTTTCCCCAATGTAGAGGAAGCCACACCGGGTATAGTGGATACAGTCTACCCACATTGGCAGATGTGCAGGTGAACCTCTGCTTAATATGGAAAGTCATCTTCGGGCCTGGGATAGGTGTTAGGGAGGAGGTGTGGGGGCAAGTGTAGTATTTCCTGCAGTTGCAGGGTAAGGTGCCGGGTGTGGTGGGGTTGGAGGGGAGTGTGGAGCGGATAAGGGAGTCACGGAGAGAGTGGTCTCTCCGGAAAGCAGACAAGGGTGGGGATGGAAAAATGGCTTGGGTGGTGGGGTCGGATTGTAGATGGCAGAAGTGTCAGAGGATGATGCGTTGTACAATGGCGGAAGTGTCGGAGGATGATGCGTTGTACGGTGGTGGAAGTGTCGGAGGGTGGCACATTTTGATTCCAATGTATGTTTTAGGAGCTATCCATGTTATTTCTTTCGATAAAGACTTTGGGAGAACTGTTCACAAGATCAAAGGTGATACAAAGATTTGTATTTTTGTAAGGATTTTAGGAGAAGAAATGGATTTTAAATTAGTCCAGAAATGATCAAGTTGACATGATATACTTACATCATTAAAAAGATTTTGGCTATTGGCATTTGTTAGTCATTTATACAATAACAACATATATTTACACAGCATCTTTAACAAAACATCACAAGATGCTTGTACAATGGAGAATTAATATAAGGAGATGTTAGATCAAAGTCAACTTGGTCATTTCCGGATAATTTAAAATCCATTTCTTCTCCTAAAATCCTTACAAAAATACAAATCTTTGTATTGCCTGTGAGCTTGTGAACAGTTGTCCCAAAGTCTTTATCCAAAGAAATAACATGGATAGCTCCTAAAATACACATTGGAATCAAAATGTGCCACCAACTGATGACCATTGTCCTGTCTGGTCATTACCATGACTTCTACATGTGATCAATGGCAACCACAAGATTCATTGGTTAGATGAGTCAGCAGGAAGCCCAAAACGGTTTGCAACTCTTAAAGAAAAGGTGCATTTTATCTGGAACAGGTGTTAGAAGTGATGCAGAGAATGAGTCTGGGTTGACAGAGAAATGACACAACATAGGAGACAGAATGGGTTCTTGTGTTTTCCATCACTATATTCAGCGTCATAGTGGAAAAGGGAGGAAAGGTATTGTATAACTGCCTGCATCTAGGAGGTATGTCAAGCAAATGATCAGAAAACAGTGCGAGCTGCTACTCAATAGGTGCCTGTGCCAGGAGCCATTTCCTAACACCCTAGAAGCAGTGTCACAAGATGTTTAATACAGGGAATGATCTTCAAATGCCACAACCTACCAATTATACAACTAGCCCGAAGGTTGCAGGAACAGCAACTCATATTCCGCTTGGGAACCCTGCAGCCCAATGGTATCAATGTGGACTTCACCCAGCTTCAAAATCTCCCCTTCCCCCACCGCATCCCAAAACCAGCCCAGGTCGTCCCCTCCCCCGACTGCATCACACAACCAGCCCAGCTCTTCCCCTCCACCCACTGCATCCCAAAACCAGTCCAGCCTGTCTCTGCCTCCCTAACCTGTTCTTCCTCTCAACCATCCCTTCCTCCCACCCCAAGCCGCACCTCCAACTCCTACCTACTAACCTCATCCCACCTCCTTGACCTGTCTGTCTTCCCTGGACTGACCTATCCGCTCCCTACCTCCCCATCTATACTCTCCTCTCCACCTATCTTCTTTTCTCTCCATCTTCGGTCCGCCTCCCCCTCTCTCCCTATTTATTCCAGAACCCTCACCCCATCCCCCTCTCTGATGAAGGGTCTAGGCCCGAAGCGTCAGCTTTTGTGCTCCTGAGATGCTGCTTGGCCTGCTGTGTTCATCCAGCCTCACATTTGATTATCTTAGCCTCCATTATAGCTCACTTTGCTAGCTCCCTATCATTTATCCACCAATTAGGACTTGTCCATTAATTGTAAGTTGCACACCCACACCTGACAGCTTGAAAATACTGTCAGGATTTCAACCGTGATAAATAAATCAATCAAATAGATTGCACATCATTCACTGCTACATTTCCTGTTCTTATGTAGAAGAAAGTTTTACATATTGGAGGGGAAGATACTTCATAATGTAATTCCCAGTGCTGGCCACCCATTGTTGAAGCCATGGCCAGCAGTAGTTTAAAACAATCAAAGATAATGACATCTTCACACACCGAATCTTCCTTCTCATAAATGCTCTGCTGATTCTGCAAATGGTGTACATATGGAATGCATGCTTCTTCCCCATTCCCCATTGCTCAACCCTTTACCACAACTATTCCCTCTGTACTAAAAACAGAATGTAACAGACAAACTTAGCAGATCTGGCAACGTCTGCAAAGACAGAAACTGAGTTAATGTTTCAAGCCTATTCTGAAATTCCAATCTGGTCAGGCAGTGGAGGAGTATCGAGGGAGCAATACCAAGGACATGAAGCCAGTATTGATGTCACATTCTTGGCCACTAGTTCATACTTACAATGCATATATCTTAGAGGATAGATTAGAGATGGGATGTGCACACAGCAAGATGCTGGGCATGTGAAGGTTGGGTCTGGGACAAAGATAGCACAGGTACCATCACACCAGGGGTTCGTGTTGCATGTGGAATTTGGTCCTGAAGACCGAATAAGTACCCTGGATCAGGCTAAAATAGAGGCCAATGAGCATTCGCAGCAAAATGTTTAGTGTAATGGGAAACTTGTCTGAAAGTCTGCCTTTATTATGAAGGAAGTGGAAGAGTCTTGTGCTAACCTAGAACACAGCTTTGAGAAGAGCTTAAGCTTATCCTTTCCTGAAAGTAATGGTGGCCAACTCCGTGAACATATTTGTGGATATAACCATGATATCGCATCCAATGACTGATGTCTGAACCTGCATGTCACCACAGCATGTGTGTGTGTGTGTGTGTGTGTGTGTGTGTTTCTGTGTGTGTGTGTGTGTGTGTGTGTGTGTGTGTGTGTGTGTGTGTGCGTGTGTGTGCGCGCATGCTCCTCAGTAGAAACTCATACTGCTCTCATGCAAGCTGAAAGTGCTGTCACTATGGCCCAGGGCGCAGGTTACAGAAGGGCTTGCAGTCCAACAGTCCAGCAATCCGTCCCTCAAAAGATTACTAAAATTGGTGAGGCATTGCCTCAAGGGAATGTCAAAGGCTCTATGGAATATAAACCTTCTGCTTCTGTAGGCCGGACACCATGCTGGCACCACTACCACTCATACAGCATCCTTGCTGTTACCAGACAGCTCAGGTCACTAACTCCCAAATCAGGATGGTTCAGTTTAAAACTGAGCCTTATTTTGTTACTTTTATTTATCCTTCCACAGAAGGTGAATGAGCAACATCCTTGTATTACCTTAATGGAACACAAATTAAGTATATGTTTGCTTTTATTTAAAGACCTTCAGTGGATTTAATTATAGCAGAAGTCAAGTGTGCGGTACACAGTAATCGAGACACATCTTCTGCCTCGAGTGCTGCAGTTGCAGAGAGCCTGTAGTCATGTGATAATGTCCAGCTACTCTTCATGGGCACTAGTAGTACAGTTGTTGTCTTGCCCTGAGATTGGATTTGTGGCCATAATAAGAGAGAGCACTGATTGGAAATTTGAGATCTAAAATAGCTTATGATGCCATGTTGGCATTAAATTAGCAGTGCATACTGCGTGATGTTATGAGCTACTTGGTCTGAGTACCTCCAGTAGATTTTAGCTTTGCATACACTCATGCTGTAATCAATCTGGGAAAAATGTGCTTAGATGCAGTGGACACTGTTTTGGTTTCTAAATGGTATCTGAGGTGCCAATATGACCAACACTACCAAATGCCTGGCCCCAGCAGAACTGCAGCAGAATTGCAGACCTTCAACCGAAACATTGGCAGAACCATTGATATCAGTAACAAGCATCTACCTATGAAATATTGAGCAATTCCAAATCCAATACATGCTCTCCAATTTCACAGGACTGTATCCTATTAAGTAACATATTGTATGGAAACTAGATTACCTCCCTCCATCAATCTGATAACTTCCTGGAAATTAATAAGTAATACATACTTTACTGTCTTTTCTAGAAGCCATGTAATCAGTATCCAATGACTTGACTGTCATTGTGATTATGCCATGTATCTCTAATGATCTTTCCTGTTAAAATACCAGTAACTGCTGTCATGTAATTGAGAGATAGTAGGAACTGCAGATGCTGGAGAATATGAGATAACATGGTGTAGATAACAAGGATGAACACAGCAGGCCAAGCAGCGTCAGAGGAGCAGGAATACTGACGTTTCGGGTCAAACCCTTCCTTAGAAATAGGGGAGGGAAAGGAGATTCTGAAATAAATAGGGAGAGAAGGGAAGGCGGATAGAAGATGAATAAAGGAGAAGATAGGTGGAGAGGAGACAGACAGGTCAAAGAAGTGGGAGTGAAGCCAGTAAAGGTGAGTGTAGGTGGGAAGTTGGTGGGGGTGGAGGGGGTGGGATAGATCAGTCCAGGGAGACGGACAGTTCAAGGAGGCAGGATGAGGCTGGTAGGTCAGAGATAGGTGTAGGGCTTGAGATGGGAGCAGGCCAGGCAGCATCAGAGGATCAGGAAAGTTGACATTTTGGGTTGCGATCCTTCTTCAGAAAAGAAGAAGTATGCCTCAGGCCTTTTCTGAAGAAGGGTCCCGACCCAAAACGTCAACTTTCCTGCTCCTCTGATGCTGATTGGCCTGCTGTGTTCCTCCAGCTTCATATTATGTTATCTCTGACTCCAGCATCTGTAGTTCTTGCTATCTCTGATGATCATTGGACTCCTGTTTGGCTCTGTGAATGTGTTAATTTAGCAGGTGCATTATATTTGGATATGGAATCTTTTGATTAAAGAAACAAAAATCTCAGCTAACCTTCCCCATTCCTGATTATTTTCCATTAACATCTGCTGGAACAAATATATCTCTTGTGGCAAAGTGAGAATAATATGGATTCAGGATTTACAGCCTTCGTAGTCAGATGGCCGGCTGAGATTTTCCATTGCCTCACCGTTAAAGGCCATCTGAAAGAGGTATAAAAGGTCCCCAGGAGGTCACTATCCCTGAAGGAGGAAGCATGGTAGCTTCACTTGAAGTCTATGTACACGCTTCTTAACAAGGGCTAATCCCTAACAAATGATCAAAGTGGGGGAATTCCGATTTTTTTTGTGCTTTCCTTCTTAGTGTAGGTTCTGGAGGTAAATGGTAGTGAATGTGCTGAAGCAAACATTGAGAACCCATGTAAGACTAGTAGATGAAATTTGAAGAGGACCCTCAACTTAAACCGAACATAGACCCTCTGGGACATTGCTGTATTGAAATGTGATAGTGAAATATAGGCCTAGAATTTAGTTCATACCAAAGCAGTGCTCAAAACAAGTACTGGACGCAAATGATTAACATCAAGGCCCACCTCATGTTGGGCCTCATTTATGTTTAATTCCCTAAGCAGCTCGTGCTGATTAGATTTCCGAACCTTAGTCATTTTATTTCTACAGTAGTTTCTGCTGGGGAGGAAACGTGGAAGGAAAGAAATGCAGGAGTGGAGGTGCAATATGGAGCAAGAAAACAGGGAGGCCTGTGACCAGCGGTGTGCCTCAGGCATCAGTGCTGAGTCTACTGTTGTTTGTCATTTATGTAAACAATTTGGATGACAATATAGGAGGCATGTTTAGTAAATTTGTGGATGATACCTATATTTATGATATAGTGGACTGTGGAGAAAGATATCTATGTGGACAACAGGATCTTGATCAACTGGGCCATTGGCCAAAGAGTAGCAGATGGAGTTTAATTTAGATGAATGTGAGGTGTTACATTTTGGTAAGGCAAACCAGGACAGGACTTACACAGCCAATGGTAGGGCCTTGGGGAATGCTGTCAAACAGCAAGACTGAGGGGTTCAGATACATAGTTCCTTGAAAATGGCCTCAGAGGTAGACAGAGTAATGAAGAAGGCGCTTGGCATGCTTGCCTTCTTTGCTCAGACCTTTCAGCAAAGGATTTGGAACATCATGTTGCATCTGTACAAGACATAGGTAAGGCCATATTTGGAGTACCACAAAGAAACCTGGTTGGCTTGCTATAAGAAGGACATTATTAAACCAAAAAGAGTGCAGAAAAGATTTACAAGGATGTTACCAAGACTGGAGGGTTTGAGTTATAAGGAGAGGCTGGATGGTCTAGGATTACTTTCCCCTGAAGCATAGGAGACTGAGAGGTGACCTTGCAGAGCTTTGTTAAATCATAGAGACATAGATAAGGTGAATAGCCAAGGTCTTTACCCCCGGGTAGGTGAGTCCAAAACTAAGGGGCGGAGTTTTAAGATGAGACGGGAAATATTTAAAAGGGCACAAAAACAGAAGTTGCTCTAAAAGCTCAGCAGGTCTGGCAGCATCTGTGAAGAAAAAATCAGAATTAATGTTTCGGTCTGGTGACCCTTCATCACATTAACTCTGATTTTTTTCTTCACAGATGCTGCTCGACCTGCTGAGCTTTTCGAACAACTTCTGTTTTTGTTCCTGATTTACAGCATCCACAGTTCTTTCAGTTTTTATTTTGTTAAGATTTAAAAGGGATCTGAGGGGCAACTTCTTCACACACAGAATGATGTGCATACGAAACAAAGTGGTGGAGGCAAGAACAATTACAGCATTTATAAGACATTTGGTGGGGAATCAATTGTTACTGTAAGGTTTCAAAATTCTTGAAAAGGAGCAAGAGAAGGCCAAGCAGGGCTAGCAATGATAATCAGCATAGCGACAAGGCAGGCAGAAATACATCTACTCCCAATTCAGATATATTTTTATAAACTTATATTGCAGTGGTATTGTTCATACCTCTGGGCCGGAGAAGCCTGGGGTGCTCCAGAGCTGTGTAATAACAAAACTGAGGAGGTTGATTATTTTTATTCATAATTTTTGTCCTTTATTCTTTCACGGGATGAGGGTGTCACTGGCTAGGCAGCATTTATTGTCCATCCCTAATTGCCCAGAGGGCAGTTGAGAATCAACCACATTGCTTTGGGTCTGGAGTCATATGTAGGCTAAACCATATAAGGATGGCAGTCCCTAAAGGACATTAGTGAACCAGATGGGATTTTCCTATCAATTGATTCGCAGTCATTGTTAATTCCAGTATTTATTGAATTCAAATTCAACCATCTGCTGTGATGGAATTCGAACCCGGGTCCCCAGAACATTGTCTGGATCTCTGGTTAACAGTCCAGCAATAATACCGCTAGGCCATCGCCTCCCTCCTAATACCTAAACTTTTAGAGCTGGCCTCAGTAGTCCTTAATGACTAGGTCACATGTAGCTTTTGCTTTCTGGAGTGCATTTGGCCCGAAGCTAACTGCATTAAGGGCAGCCTAATTATTTATTTTTGGTAAACCAATAGCCGAATTATGGATAAGGGAAGGAATTGCATTTATACACTACGTTTCACATCCTCAGGGCTTTCCAATAGATGCTGGAAGCAATGAGGCCCTTTTGAAGTGTGGTCAGTGTTGCAATGTAGAAGTACATTAAACATTGAGAGAACAGATTGTCTCTAATTCTTCCTATCCAATTGAATTAAACGACTGAGAGCTTTCCTTAATTCTACTGATGTGAGATAAAATGAATGTAAATGAAGAATTTTTGTGGAGCAGTTGTATCATCCAAACCAGAAGCTCTGGGTTTGAGTCCAATGCTCGGAATTGTTGCTTGTGTTCATGATGTGCTCAAACAGTTTGATTGCCAGAGTGTAAATCCTTTCAGTGCACCTGATGACAGGCAGTACGGGCAAGAGAGGCTCTGGTAGCTATCCTGCAGAAAGCAATGGTCGAGAATGCAGGACTTTGTTCAGAAGTGTGGAGCAACTCAATGGAAATCCATGGGAAACTCTCGGAAACAAGGACTGAAGAAAAGACAAACACAAGATAGAGGACATTGATTGAATGTTTATTGGAGCACATCTAATGAGACTGACCTAGCAGCAGGGCAGAGTTGGGAAATACATACCTATAATATTTTACTCTGTGAATAGATCAGTTCCAAGTAAAAACAGGAATTTCTTTATTCACCAACTGGAAACCAAGGGTATAACATTTAACACTTCCTTTTGGCTCTATCAGGAAGAATTGAAGTCATAATCTTACAATGCTAAAGTTGGCCTGTCACAAAAATCTGCAATGATTGCGTACTACCAAAAGGACCCAGCTGGTATTTCTAGAGCTGGCCTGATGAAGGGAATAGATCAGAGGCAAGTCCTCTTATATATGTGACTTAACAGGATGGTCATTTAAGGAAGATGCATAAACTGTGAGATTATTTCCTGAGTTTCAAGGAGAAGGTCTGGCATGACGCCCTACAAGCCCAAAAATATATTTTCCGGTCTTGAGGAATCCTTTGTAAGAGTTGTTAACAGGGACTTGTCAACAAAATAAGGAAATACTTTGGACAGTGTCAAAACTGAGCAACTTGGACCTATTGGTGGGCCCAACTGTTGGCAGGGAGTTGGCCAATTTATCTGTTTTTTTTTCTGGTTGACAAGATTATTGTAAGAGGATATGAGAATGCCTCGTGTTAGAAAACCTTAACACCACACTAGCCCCAGTATCTCTTGTGTCAGTGGCCTAGCGGCAGTAAAGTTGCCAAATGTGACTAGAACTATTCTTGGAGCTTTCATCACATGACTTGCCCCATGTTCCATTCATTAGTCATTCAACACATTCATCCCTGTGAGGCACTGTCTTTCTATTCCAATTGGAAGGTGAAAATAATTCATTCTCCCATTGAATAATGCTCGACTATCAGTCAAACAGCCTTATTTTCCCAATTTTCAACGTGTATAGCTGACAAAGGGATTTTTTTAAAGGAAATGACAAAAAGGCCATTTTTTAATTCCCTTATGATTTTTCTTGGGTTGCACGTGGCAAGATCCTGTAGATTGATCTTCAACCCTGTGGCCGACAGGCCAATTCTAGAGGTTGTCAACCCTACATGGCAGACAGAGTCTTCATTCACTCAAGTGCAATCCCCAAACAAGGCCACTTTTTGGTGTAACCTGCATCACCAAAATATACTGATCTCCTGATAGACTTATGCTAGAGTTAGATCAATAAGGTCCAGAATTTTGGTGCATTTCTTGTCAAAGGTTAACATCAAATTCTATATGTAAAATCTCAGTGTGAGTTCTGCACAGATCTCCATTCTTTTAACTTTTTGATTTTAAATTGTAAATTATTGAATATGTTATAATAGTATGTTTTTACTTATTTTGTTGTTCAATGTATTCTCCATTTTTCAGACTTCTCCTGTTTCCACTTTAAATTTGATTAGGAGCTGCATTTCCCATTAGAAATCTAAACTCTGATCCCAAGATCTTCTTGTGACTTTCTTCAATGTTGCCGAGGTTTCACAAATCTTTTAGTTTGACTTAGCTGTGTCTGTGGAACAATTATATCAAATAGTGAAGTGAAATTCAAAAGTTGAAATTGATCCAAAGTGTCATTGGAAAGATCAGAGGGCATTGTAAGGAGCAGGCATCAAATGGAAGGAATTATTCCCTGTGTTTCACTGTGAAGACTAATTTCCTTAGTTCAATTTTGAAAGGATTTCCCTCCATACAATTGCAAAGGGCAGAAGAAGATACTGGGGATGATTTTCCTTACTTTTAAAATGTGGGTGCTCATATTTTGGTGACTAATACACCACCCTAACTGCCAAGAAAACATAACTGCTTCATTAATATCTCAGTATATAAGGCCTGATAGCCTTTGCTTTGGCCCAGTGCCACCAGTACATGGTGCCCTATCACTGATGCTGCTGGCAGTAATTTGAATCTGAAACAGTAACATGAATGCAATGAATATGGCTATAAACATCTCTTGTTATTTACCCTACCACTTAAACCCTCCATCATGCTTAATAGATTTTAAGCGGCTTATAAAATATTTAAATACTAGTAAAACATAAAAGCTTTTTATCCTGTAAAGTGCCCATTACATGGCTTCTTCAGATGCCAATGATATCATGAAGGTTTGTTACAGTCAAGATTTAATGAGAGAATAACTTTCCTGGCTCATATTATTCCATGAGCCAGTTTGCTGCTTTCCAGCCGTAAGGAGTGCATTAACCCATTAGTCCCGCAGTGGCACCCGCTGTTGGCTATTTTACATTAAATGACAGGGAATGGGTTTTGAAATCCCACTGTAGCTGCTGGTGGAATTCAAATACAATTATTAAATCTGGAAACCACATCTAGTCTCAACAGGCAACTATAATTGACCATTATAAAATTTCATCTGCTTCACTCGGACTTTATGGACGGAAATCCCTTTCCCTTCCCCGGTTTGGCCTGCGTGAGGCTCCTGACCCACAGCTGTGACTGACTCTGAAATGGTCTAGCAAGCCACTCAGACCAAAGGCAATTAGGGATAGGTCAGTGACACCTATGTCCCAAGAAAAACATATGTATACTCATAGGTAACTGTTGGAAATTATTCCTGAGTTGAACTAAAAGCCTGCAGTAAGTAGGAATTAACCCAGTTCCAATTACTGAAAGGTGTCAGTGGAAATGTTGGAATTATAGGCTTTAATTGTATTTCCTACATTTCAACGGTGACTGTGTTTTATAACCACCCAACTGGCTGTAAAATTCACCAGAGATCCTGAGACAGTGCCTTCCAAATCCACGAACACTTCCATCTAGAAGTACAAGGGCAGCAGACATATGGGAACACCAACACCTTCAAGTTCCCCTCTAAGCCACTCACCATCCTGATTTGGAAATATATTGCTGCTCCTTCACTGTCGCTGGGTTAAAATCCTAGAATTCCCTCCCTATTGGCATTATGGGTTAACCCGTGGCAGGTGGACTGCAGTAGTTCAAGAAGGCAGCTCACCACCACCTTCTCAAGGGCAACTAAAAATTTTAAAATGCCAGACAGTCCTGGGTTTTTATACGTGCAGATTCTTTCCTTCTTCCCTTTCCCTCCCTTGTCATATTGTGCAACTTTTATCAGTGGTACTTAGAAGATGTTTATGGGAAGACTAAATCAGTCAATTATTGTTCAGATTCAAGAATTAAAAATCACTGAGACTTCATCCGTGTTATCTGGCACAGTACCAGAATTCATTGATTCAGTTTCTGTCCTGGAACTTAGTGTGAGTTATCAATGCTAAAAGGGCCTAATTGAACAATTGCACATCAAAATTAATGAAGGATCTGAATAGCAATAGCAGCAAGATATCTGCTTGTCATTAGATCAGAAAAGAAGCTTGCACTAAAGCCAAGATACTCATCCATAGCTGAGCTGCAGTTTCCCTTTGGTCATACACACTGGATGCTATGCAAGGGTCACTATGTCAAGTGTGTCTGAGCTGGAGATCTCCTGTAGCTGGCTGCTGTTCCAGGGTACCTGGCTGCCAGGAGTCTGGAGCTGGTGGGAAATTTGTCCTAAAACAATGAGAAGACCTATATCATTCCTCACCATCTGCTGCTTATCATCTGCAATTATGATTTGCTCACCATTGCTCACCACTGGAAGGGACACCATAACCCAGGCAGGGTCCAGGCTGCACAAGCACCCAAGAAAAGTGCCAGGAAGACATACACCTAACGGAATAATCACATGAAGGAGTCAAGCTTAAACTGATCTTTAACTCAATGAATAGAAAATATTGCATTTCTCCTAATTTGTTCACAGAATGTGAGCATTCATGCTTATGCTTTCTTGCACTTGAATTGAATGACTTACTACGCTATTTCAGAGGCTAGTTAAGAGTCAACCAAATTGTCATATCCCTGGAGTCACGTGTAGACCAAGTCAGATAATTTGGCTGATTCTCTTCCCTAAATGAGACAAGAAGACAACATTTTTACTCTGGCTCTCATCAGGGCAAGCGAGGGGACAAGAAACAAAGTAGTAAAAGGGGCACTGATTCCTACGGTGTATCAAAAGAGGGTGGTGTTTGCCTGGACCATCATCCTTTTCATATTTGTACGTATGTTGGAATTACATTTGATCATCTTCTTTCACTCCTTTCTTAACTCACTTTCCAACTGAAAATATCATTTACTTTGCTTTACCTATCAATAAAATTCAACTCCTGTGAGAATAAAGTTAAAGAGAGCGAATTAGCCACTGCCATGCATCTCAGTGTGCCTGTAGATGTTAATGTCAAGTCAGAACTGGTTAGGTCATTATTGGCAGCAGACTCCATGATGTCTCTGTGAATTGCCCCAAGATTGAATACACCTTTAAACTGCTGCATTTATTTACACACTTGGTTAACTTCTTATTATTCGAGGAAAAAAAATTATAAATAACATTAATACTTGGAACTGAATCGGTGTAGTCGTCCTATATTTTGAAGGATACAAGATGAGCCAGATTTGTATCTCTCATTCATCAGTTTTACTGATTTTTCCATCTAGGATATTATTCTGCTGCAAAATCTCACTAAAGTCTAGTAAGTTCTGCAAATCTATACTTGAAATAAGATGAATGTGCATTCAGTGAATAAGTTGGCTGAAGCAGAAAAGAGTATAGCTCGTTGCACCAGATTTGTGAAGGAAGCGCAAGGCAAACACTGAAGCTGTTCACAGCAAAGCATGAATGCTAGAACATAGAAAATGAAAGGTAGAAAGAGCCCAGCTCATCCACCAAGCCTCTCCCATATCTCATGATAGTTGGAGCAGCGTGACTAGGCAGTGCAGACTGAATATTGCCAGGCGGTGGTGATGGATCTGGAGCTGAATGATTGGGAATATATGGCTATCATGTCACGAGGCACACCTAACAAATTCCCACCGTCTTCAAACTTTCCTAGGGTGGAGCGTGAGCGGCCAATTACAATGGTTAAGGCCAAATTGGAGACAATATTGTGCTGTTGCAGACATTTTACCATCAACAAAGTGATGGTGATGCCATATGTGGAGACGCTAGCTCAATAAGGTACCCTCTAGCAGCACACCAGAGGATATCAGAGCTGGAGGCTCTGTGACCCAAAGAGGGAATCTTGGCAGAAAATCAACATTCACCGTCCAAATGATTCACTGGAGAAGCGTTGCCTTCATTCCAAGGGGATCTCATAATCTTTACTTCACATCCATCATCTGAAGAGCTGCTGAGGCTTTTGACCTATTGACCTTCTGATTTTCCCTCAAGGAGATGCCAGGTGGAGAGGTGGACAATTTGGAGGCCATTGCTGAATTAGTTTCACTGCCAACTGGCATCGGTTCTGGATCCCCATTTGATCCTGACATTGAGATTTTGAAGGCTGTGAGAATATCCAGCCTAGATTGCTTCATCCTAGTCCCATTGACAACGACAGCCTATTATCTTGTCTGTAGAACCTCTCGGCTCCTTAGACTAATATTAGTGTTCAGCTGAGATGACAGGATGAAGGAAGACTAGCTTCTCCGTGGTAGAAGATATTGCCAGCTGGCTATCTAGCTGAAATATAATTAAGTTCTTAACATATGCCTATTTATTTGATGATTAAACTTCTTCAGATATTGTATATTTCTGTAGTTTTTAACTAAGACAGAATTAGTATTTTGCTCCTTTTGCACTTCCCACGTTACAAATTGCCTTGTAGTGTGGTCATCGGTGCTGTGTAAGCAAACAATCATTTAGCATACAGAAAGTTCCTTCTCAGGGTTGTGAGTCAACGCATGATTAAATAACTCATTAGTTGCGTTTGAGGATGGGGAGACTGACCACTCAGAAAGAGAGAGAGAGAGTCACTATTTCCCTCAAACTCAGCTTGGATTAGATACCAAGTATTGGAAATTATTTCTGAGGTGTACTTCTATCTGTTCCCCTGTATGTCTCCACGGTCAAGTCCAAGGGATGTGAAATTGTGTGATGATCAGTCCCACAAACTCAGAAAAGCAATGTTGTTTCCGTGGAATGCTAACCAATGTTTATTTTCCTCCCTAGATGGAACAGCAGCCATCGTATGAAATTAATCTGTATATGTACATATACTTTGTCATCTTTATCATCTTTGGGGCATTCTTCACTCTCAATCTCTTTATCGGTGTAATTATTGACAATTTCAACCAACAGAAGAAAAAGATAAGTATCTGTTCTTCATTAAATTCAATGGAGTGAAAAGCCAATGCTATACATAGACATGGATAATATGTAAACACATTTCATAAATGTACATTTACCATTTTATGTTTGCACATGAAGAGTGTTTTCAGCACTGGTTGCTCTTTTCAAATCTGATCAAAAGATACCTTATCAGACCTGTGTGAAATCCATCTCAAAAATGGAAAGGATCCAGTGAGGATAAATTGGAACCTTGACAGGCTAAGGCAGGAGGCAGAAATTTGACAAATGAAGTATAATGCCAGAAAATGGAGGTTGTCCATTTTGGCAGGAAGAATAGGAAACAGATTTGTTTCTAAGTTATTCACTTATGGAATGAGGATTTGTTGCTGGATCAGCATTCTTTGTCCACTTCTAATTAGTTGGAACAGTTTCTCGTGACAACCTCTTGAACTGCTAAAGCCCTGGGGTACAGGGAGACCCACAGCACTGTTTGGGAAAAAGTTCCAAGATTTGACCCAACACCGGTGAAGTAACAGTGATATAATACCAAGTCAGGATGGTGAGAGGCTTGGAAGGGATCTTGCAGATCAATGGTGATGGAAGTGAATTTTTGAAGTCATTGGATGAGGTGCCAGTCAAGCAGATTACTTTATTCTGGATGGTATAAAGCTTTCTGAGTGTCATTGAAGCTACACCCATCTAGACAAGTGGAGAATATTCCATCACCTTCCTGACTGGTGCCTTGTAGATGGTGGACAGGTTTAGGGAACATAGTTGGGAATGAGTTATTTCTCACAGGATTCCTAGCCTTTGACATACTCTTGTAGCCATTTATGTGGCTAGTCCATATCAGCCTCCGGTCAATGGTAACCTCCACAATGTTGATAGCTGGGAATTCAGCAATGGTAGTGACATTGAACGCCAGAGGTGATGGTTAGATTCTCTTTTGATTGAGATGGTCATTGCCTGATGCTTCTGCGTTGCAAATGTTACTTACTGAAAAAAATTACCCTGGTCTTGCAGCATATGGGTTTTTCCTACATCTTGTGAATCATGAATGGCGCTGAACATTGTGCAGCTATCAGCATTCATCCCCACTTCTGACATCATAATGGCGGGAAGGTCTGTGGTGAAACTGCTAAAGATGATTTGATCTAGGACACCACTCTAAGAACTTCTGCAGAGATGTCCTTTGAATGAGATGATTGACCTCCAATAATCACAACAATCTTCCTTTGTGCCAGGCATGACGGCAGATGTCGGAATCCATGATAGACAAAGGGGAGGCTGGAAGAGCACAGTAAGCTAGGCAGCATCTGGAGGAAAGGAGCAGTCAACGTTTGAGGTGTTACCCTTTTTCAGGTCTATAGCGGTTGAAGAAGGGTGATACCCAAAATGTTGACTGCTTCTTTCCTCCAGATGCTGCCTGGCTTGCTGTGTTCTTCCAGCATCTTGTTTGTCTACAATAGAAGAAAATATTCCCCCCGATTCCCATTAACATCCAGTTTTGCTAGGCCTTCCTGATACCATAGGAAATCAAATGCAGCTTTGATGCCAAGGGCAGTCGCTCTCATCCCACCTCTGGAGTTCAACTCTTCCGCCTATGGACCAAAGTTGTGACAAGTTAGGAGCTGAGTTGGCCTATTAGAATCCAAAAGTGCCTGTGATCAGATTATTATTCTCTCAATTTAAATAAGAATTTTATTTAAATGGAGAGAGACAGCTGCAAGTCAGAGGGATCTGGGTGTCCAGTATATGATAATGTAAGAACTGAGTGCAGGATTAGGCAATTCAGCCCCTTCACCCTGGTCTGCGATTTAATGTGAGCATGGCTGAGCTCATCTTGGCCTCAACTCCACTTTTTTGCCCATTCTCTAAGACTGTTTAACACATTAATCATTAAAACACTGTGTATCTCCTCCTTCAATGTATTTACTGTCCTAAAAGTCTGAGGTAGTGAATTCCTCAGATTCCAGACCTTTTGAGTGAAGTAATTCCTCTTCATCTCTGTTTTAAATCTGCCACTCTTTATCCTAAAATTATGATCTCTCATTCTAAATAGTCCCAGAGGAGAAACATCAGCTCTATGTCGACTTAATGAATCCTCTTTAGCGTTTTATATAGCTCAATTAGATCTCCTCTCTAGCTTCTAAGCTCTGGTAAAAATAGGCCTGAACTGCACAAACTGTCCTTACAAAACATACCCCTCACCTCTGGAATCAGTCTAGTGATCCTCCTCTGAACAGCCAACAATGCAATTAAATCCTTCCTCTATAAGGATACCAAAACTGTACACAATACTCCAGATGCAGGCTCACCAATGCCTCATAACGTTGCAACGACATTTCTCTACTTTTACACTCTATGCCTTTAGCAATAAATGCCACAATTCTATTTACCTTCCAAATTACTTGCTGTACCTGTACATTAGCTTTCTTCAATTCATGCACAAGAACACCCAGATCCCTCTGCACTGAAGGATTTTAAAGTTTCTTTGCATTTAGATAGTAAGTTGCCTTGTTATTCTTCTGACTAAGATGGATAACCTCTCACTTTTAAACTCCATCTGCCAAAACTTGACCCGTTCATCTAACTTATCCATGTCCACATATGAATGACGAAAAGATCACAAGCGGGTCATGGAAGAAATTAGTAAGAAAATCAAATAAAATGTTAGCCTTTATTGCAAGGAGAACTGTGTATAAAAGTTGGTGAATCTGGCTACAAATTACAAGCCTTGGCAAAACTGCACCTAGTGTATTGTGTACAATTTTGGTCTCCTTACTTAAGTATGGACATTCTTGCTTTGGAGGCAGCTCAGAAAAAAGTTCACAAAGTTGATTACTGGAATGAAGGGCTCATCTTAAAGGGAAAGTTTGTGCAGTTTGGGGCTACACTTATTAAGGTTTAGAGGATTAAGCAGCAATTGTACTAAAATACATAAGATTCTGAAGGAGATGATAGGCTACATGCCTTGTGGGCAATCAAGAAGTGGAGGACATTCTATAAAGGATGAAGATGAGGAAGAATTTCTTCTCTCAGGAGTTTGTGAGCCTTCAAAATTTTTACGCTGGAGAGAACTGTTAAGGCCAAGTGACCAAATCTATTTGAAGTTGAATAAGGCAGATTTTTGATCAACCAGGGAGTTTTGATCTGTAAAGACAGAGTTAAAGCTACAATCAGATCAGCTACAATCTTCTTGAATGGGGGTGAAGATTCCAGAAGCAAAATGGCCTGATATAATATATAATATTCTCAGAATACACTATCTGTCTTTCATTGAATTTACTAGATCTTGATGACATTTCCTTAAATAATTGTAAGTATTCTCATATTTACTTTGGAGGAAAAGATATCTTTATGACAGAAGAGCAGAAAAAATACTACAATGCTATGAAGAAGCTTGGCTCAAAGAAACCGCAAAAACCCATCCCAAGACCAAATGTAAGTGTACCAATTGTACTACATATATCTACCACCAGATTTTAACAAACTGTAGAAGGAATGGAGGGCCTACGAGGTGTGTTTCCCATTCAAGCTGCTTCTCCAGTATTGTTTCTGAATAAATTTGGGAGTGTAGGTTCTCAACCATGCCAACATTTATACAGGCAGCCAACTGGGGTTATGCCATTGAAATTGCAAGATTGAATGTAGCAAGTGGGGAACGAGACTGGAGCGTCCCACTCACTTCAGTTCTGAACTTGAGCTACATTGCCAGCAACAGGCTGAGTGAGACACAGGCAGTGTCATGTAGATCCCTGCAAGCAGCTCATCTGAGAGTACTAATGACCTTGTTATGATTGACATAATCATCTCTGCCAATTTTAAGGAACTTTGATTTTAATTCAATGAAATTGATTTATTTTGAAAATTTCTAAGTATTAAACAGTGTCATGTAACATTGCTGGAATTCTGCCATTCAATGTATGAGTTTCTATGATTTTCTATACACACTACACCCACATTCTGCTGCAAATATAATTGATTATTTACAAATGCTAATTCTTGTGATCTCTTAAATTAAGAAATTAAGTCGATAGTATAGCACCCCACTGACATTGAAAATTGTTTGAGCCAAGACCAGAAGTGATTCATTGGGTTTTTAATATCTTTAAATATTATTTGAGATGGTTCAAAGCAATAAAGTTGCTATCCAAATGCAAATTCTTCTTCTTGTTGTAAGACAAAAGGAACACAGAACATACAGCTGAACACTTTCAAAGTTCTTTAGAGTTGGAATGTGGTTTGATAGAATGTGAGAAACCAAGAGTGAGCACAATGTCAGTGGGTTTTTAACTTTTTGGCATCACCAAATAACTTCTGACCTTCCCAGTCAATTCATGTCAATAGATATGAAGATGAACCACGAGTCAATTTCAATTCCAGTATTTAAAAGAATGAGCAGGTCTAGCAATATTGCAGTTTAATGGTGATTCAGTTGGAAGAACAGTAGAAGAAATTGGCAGTTGTCTGCACTCAAATCCACGTGCTCAACCATGTTAGAATTTCACTCAATAAGTAAGAGGGTTAATGGGTTTGATTTCAACATGTTGAAAAAAAAAGCACAAGATGTGTAGCAAAGATCATATTTACAGCTTATGAGAAACCTGGAGAGAACAGTATAAAGGATCAGTTGCAATGCTTCCAGCATTTTTATGGGTCGTCAGTTCCATTCTGATATCATAGATATTAAACTTTGATTGGTTTTATACCTGTTAAAGAGCCTCTGAGATAAATTCTGCAGAATCCTCCAAGCTACCTTTTAACTTGTATCCTCTGCTGCCAGGCATACATGTTGGTCAGACATAATATGATGAATAGAATTAATGTCAAATATTTAGACACTGACAGCTCATTTCTTCCCTTTTCCTTCTCTGCCCCAGAATAAATTTCAAGGAGTATTCTTTGATTTTGTCAGCAAGCAAGCCTTCGATATCTTCATCATGATTCTCATCTGCCTCAACATGGTAACTATGATGGTAGAAACAGACGACCAAAGTGAAGAAAAAACCAATATTCTTTACTGGATCAACGTGGTGTTTATTGTTGTATTTACAAGTGAATGTGTGCTCAAGATCATTGCTTTAAGATACTATTACTTCACCATTGGCTGGAACATTTTTGACTTTGTTGTGGTGATTCTTTCAATTGTGGGTAAGTTAGAAGTTGAAATCCATTTATTTTGGCAACTTGTGTTTTTGAGCTTTATCCTCATTTATGTAATGTCAAGTGGTGCAGAAATTAAATTTCTAGTCCAGTGATTAGGGTGTGGGGCTAGGGCTCTGCATAAGTACTTGTGAAGTCATGCTCTTCCTCAGCCACCTACCTTAGCTCCAACTCTGAAGAGTAACATCAAACGCATCAATATGACAAGTTGCCATTTCTCATGGCAGGTATCGTTTGCCTTTTCAAGTGCGACTGCAATTTAAAATGTTTTAAATTCTGGATACATGGCACCAAGAAGTAGTTTGAAACTGTCTAAACTCAATTTTGTCAGGTTTTTTTATGAGTTACAAACGGAAGACGTTTGGCTCAGTTTGAGGTAGACACAAGATGAAATGTGAGACTCTGACTCACTATACACTCCAATACCTCTTATAACTTGATTTCCTAGATGATTCTGAGGAATATAGCTAATTCTGGGATCATTCCTAGCTCTGAAGATTTATCATGTCACCAGTATTTGCCTTGGTGTGCTGGTCCCATGTCATATTGGAGGTCTACATAGTCTTTAAAAATGATTGTTCATCCATAATTATCACTATACTGAACTACCACAAAAAAATTGCCGAAGATCAACTTTAAATTAAATTTGAAAAGTTCATTTGTCCACCTTCAACTCAACATTGTAGCATAGATTTTCTAACTGATTCTGCCCAAAAACAAGTCATAACATAAATGAGTGCAAACTCCATGTCTCATCAGAAATGATGTTTGGAGGTATCTTTTGCATGACTTGCATCCACTTAATGTCCCTGCAGTTTTTTGGGTTTTTCATTGCTCCAGAAGTAGCTGTCAGTTTGCAGCCGCTTATATTCACAGTGCTTCACCAAATCAATGTCTTTAAATATTCCTGCATTTTCCAAAATGTCAATATAGGTCTCATTCATTTATTTACTCATATAATTTAGACATCCAGGCTTATAAAATATCATCTGTACCATTCACTTTAAAGCATTTACTGAACCTTTATCTCCTCTTTAATGTTTCCATTAAGTTAGTCAATAGGCTAAGAGTCAAAGGTTTTTTTAAATTCATTTGTGGAACATAGATGCTGCTGGTTGGCCAACATTTATTACCTGACTATAGTTCCCCTTGAGGAGGTGGTGGTCAGCTGCCTTTTCTAACTGCTGCAGTCCTCCTGCTATAAGTTGGCCCACAATGCCCTTAGGGAGGGAATTCCAGGATTTTGACCCAGCGACAGTGAAGGAGCTGCGATATGTTTCCATGTCAGGTCTTGCTGCATTTGAATGGACTGCTTCAGTATCACAAATCATGCTGAACCTTGTGCAATCATTGGCAAATATCCCCACTTCTGAATTTATAATAGACGATCCATCCTGCACCAGTCAAAAACAACCACCTGCCTATTTTAATCCAGTTTTCCAGCACTTGGTCCATACCCTATATGCTTTGCCATCACAAGCGTACATCTGCATCTACCACCCTTTCACACAATGGGTTTCTACCACCCATTGGTTAAAAGAGTTTTCCTCACATCCCCTCCAAACCTCACGCCTTTACCTTAAATCTAGGCTTTCCAGTCATTGATAGTTCTACCAAGAGGAAAAGTTTCGTCCTGCCTACTTTGTCTGTGTCCTTCATAATTTTATACAACTCAATCAAGCCCCCATTCAATCCTTTGTGTTCTAAAAGGAAAAACTCCAGTCAATCCAGTCTCTGTTCATTACTAGAACTCTCCAGCCTAGGCAACATCCTGATAAATCTCCTCTGCACTGTCTCCAATGTTATCACATCCCTCCTATAATGTGGATTCCAGACCAGCATGCAATACTCTGGCTGTGGCCTATCTAGCATTTTATACAGTTTCAGAATGACCTCTCTGCTCTTAAACTGTGCCTTGTATTCATAGTAAATGTTCTGACAGTACCATTTCCTTTGGTATATCCATGATCCTGGGACAAAGGAGGGTCCAAGAGGAAATCCTTTTCCTGATGCATGAGTGAAATGAAATGATATTTGTCCAGAAACAGACTTTTTCTATGTACCAATATATTTTCATGCCTTCTCATTTGCTCTTTGAGGCAAAAAGGACCATTTTCCTCATTCAGGCTGTCCTGTTGAGAATGTAGATGAGGCCAATCTGCAGCTGAAAGTTCTGCTGCCGTTTTTTTTGATGAGTTATTGGTTCTAGACTCCTCTCCTTGTGTTTTCTCTCTGCTTCTGATATGCACCTGTCTTTGAAGGAGAATGGACATTTTTTAAAATTTGTTAATGACATGTATAACAGTCCTGAGCAAGTATCTCACATTTCTCATCACCTCAATCATGTACCTCCCAAGTAGTGGCTATGCAGAAGGGAATTCCAGTAAAATTGGTAAATGAGGCATAGTATCTACAGCACACAGACTGGTTCAAGAGACAGCTCACCACCACCTCTCAAAGGCAACTAAGGTTGGGCACTAAATGCTGGCCAGAGAGCAATATCCATGTTCCATGACAGAAAAAGAGTATTGGCCTGACTCATCTTCTATACTACTGAATGGAGGACCAGGATGACCAATATGCTCATTTCCAAGTACTTTTTTTATTGGTTTTTCCATGTGAACATATAAAACTGACTGTCCAAGACTCTTGGTCAGCAACTAGCCAAGTTAAACACCAGACAAAATCTGCCACCTGTAGTTAACATGAATCATGGACTTGGGGCTGCAATTGTCTACCTCAAGTATTCTTTCCAGCTGTATACCAGTGCTATCCCACAGAGAGATTCCCTGGAGTGAAATGATCCTTGTTTCCACCTCATATTGTCCAGTTCAGTCATCAAACTGGGAAAGAGTGTTTTGAATCTTTACACATACAAGGAGAGAATATCCTGGATGAAAACAGTCAGCACCTGAGTAGAATTAGGACAAAGACAGAAATTGCTGGAGAAACTCAGCAGACCTGGCAGCATCTGTGAAGAGAAAAACAGAGTTCACGTTTCAAGTCCAGTGACCCAATTCAGACTTGGACTTGAAACATTAACCCCATTTTCTCTCCAGTGATGCTGTCACACCTGCTGAATTTCTCCAGCAATTTCTGGTTTTGTTTGTTTCAGATCTCCAACATCCTCAGCTATTTGCTTTATTTAAGAAATTAGACAAAAGTTAATGTTTCAGGGGTAGACACATTTTCAGGATGCAGTATAAACATTGTCTACTTTTTGTATTGTACAATCTACCTAGAAGCAACGGTCTACCTAAAAGTGGGCACTGACATAATGTAGGATGCCAATTCTTTGCCACTCAATTTACACAGTATTAACATCAATCTTAAAACATTTATTTTGGGAGACAGATTTAGAAATAAAAATTAGAAACTGAAAATATTGAAAATGCATAGAATTGGCCATCACCATAAAACAAGTGATCGAATGTATCGGTGGCAGCTGAGGAACCAATATATTCCCTCTTTCATGTTGACCAACTCACTGCACTGTCCACTTTTGATTCAGACATCCATCGTTTGTAGATATTCCTTGTAGATTAAAACAATTACTCATATCACGCCTTTTGATTTTTTTTCAGGTATTATGTTGGCAGATATAATAGAGAAGTACTTCGTATCGCCTACCCTGTTCAGAGTTATTAGACTGGCCAGGATCGGTCGTGTCCTACGACTTATCAGAGGAGCTAAAGGAATTCGAACTCTCCTATTTGCCTTGATGATGTCACTTCCTGCTTTGTTCAACATCGGCCTTTTGCTCTTTCTGGTGATGTTCATCTATTCCATTTTTGGGATGTCCAATTTTGCCTATGTGAAGAAGGAAACAGGCATTGATGACATATTCAATTTTGAAACTTTTGGCAATAGCATGATCTGCCTGTTTCAGATCACCACCTCAGCTGGGTGGGATGGTCTGCTCTCACCCATCATGAACAGCGGACCCCCTGATTGCGATCCCGACGTGGCTAATCCGGGGACCGATGTCAGAGGGAATTGTGGAAATCCGCCGGTCGGCGTCGTCTTTTTTGTCTCCTACATCATCATTTCCTTTCTGATTGTGGTGAACATGTACATTGCCATCATCTTGGAGAACTTCAACGTGGCCACTGAGGAGAGTGCCGAACCACTTTGCGAGGACGACTTTGAAATGTTCTACGAAGTCTGGGAAAAGTTTGACCCGGAGGCCACGCAATTTATCGAGTATGCCAGGATGTCGGACTTTGTCGACACGCTGCAAGAGCCATTGCGAATTCCCAAACCAAATAAGATCAAGTTGATTACCATGGACCTACCGATGGTGTCAGGTGACAAAATCCACTGTCTGGATATCCTGTTTGCGTTGACCAAGGAGGTGCTGGGTGAATCTGGAGAGATGGATGCTCTGAAGGAGTCTATGGAGGAGAAGTTCATGGCTGCCAATCCTTCCAAAGTCTCGTACGAGCCCATAACCACCACTCTTCGGCGGAAACAAGAGGAGGTTTGTGCAATCAAAATTCAGCGAGCATTCCGGCGTCACTTGTTGAAACGCTCTGTCAAACATGCATCCTATTTGTACCGCCGTAGCGCAACTGATGCAATTCTGCCTGACGAACAGGCTCCGGAAAAAGAAGGACTACTCGCTGCTCGGCTGAGTCAAAACTATGGTGTATACCAACCTGGTACAGAAGGTCCACCACCCTTAGCTCTGGAAGAAGCAACAACTCCTATAGAAGTATTAGCAACCCCCACAGAAGGGACGAATTCCACAGAAGAAGCAATGACTCCTACTGAAGGAGCAACGACTTCTACAGAAGTAATAGTGACGCCCACAGAAGGAATTCCTATAGACACAGCAGCAACTCCTCTAGAAGCACCAGCAACAGATGCAGCAGCGACTCACCTGAAAATGGCAGTTACCCCTCTGGAAGCAGCCATAACCCCACTAAAAGCTGCAGTTACTCCTCTAGAAGCTTCTGCCACTGCAGCTGTACCAGTAGACTGGATTCCTGAAACAGAAGACATTAGAGAGTCAATTGTATAATTGGGGTTGAAAGTGCTTGTAACAAATCAAGCTTACAAAACACAGCACAAGGTGCCAAGGTGTCTAAGCACTAGTGCCTTCAAGATGCTACTCCGTCTCTAATTTTTGAGCACTGAGATTGCAGTCTACAAATGGGAAGTGTATTGTGCAACTGATCTTTGCAGTACAAGCCAGGAGGACCTACAGTACGTTGACAGCCCTTGAGCCAGAGAAAAATGCCATCTTTTAAAAAGAATCTCTCTAACATTCTTGACTGTAATCAACACTATGACAAAGTGCTTAGTTACACCTCGAATATGCATCTCTCGAGTCTCATAATTTGCCTCATGTATAAGAAAGTAACATAAACTGTCGCTGTCTGTAGAGAGATGTTTTGAACTATACCCTTATCTTCAGGAAAGTGCGGTTGATCCTTGTACAGTGATTGGATTTATTTCAGATATGCTGATTTTAATTAACACTGAACATTAACCAGGTTGCCTTTTGATAGTCACGGAAGCAAAATCATTATCACACGGTAGGTTAGCCCAAAGATCATTTCTTCAGTTTCGTTTCAAAGCTGTTCAACTTAAAAATCCATTTACTTCTTTCAATACTGCGTGATTACTAATCAAATAAATGACACATTTAAAATATATGCAGCATTCAGATTATCTCTGGAGATGAACTTTCATATAGTACATTTTTTGTACGAATCAATTCAAAATGAAAAGCTACTTATTTAATAGCTCTGTTGTAATCTTTTTGAAACTCAGCTGGTCGGATACTATTTTAAATATAATAATTTTTGCATGCTGCAAGACACTAAAATAGATTGGCATTCAACAAGTCTCTCAATTACCGTTCTTCAGTGTAAATGCATGAGACGATGACACAGTTCAGTCTGCAGTATGTGGAGCCCAATATGGTACATTAGCACGTCAGGATAGATATTGTTACTGCTATAATGATTTTTACTGCCTCCGTGCATACTTACAAAATTCTGAGTCCTTCCTTTTGTTCAAAGCAAAGTAACAATTAAATTCTGTTGCTACTTTACCGGGAAGGACAGTTCTTTTCTTAGATGAACGTAAAACATGGATAAAACACCTCATTGATTCGAAAGTGTTGATTCATTAACACTTTGTTTTCAATCAGTTAATTGCTCAGAACAACCTTGAATACTGTCTTAGTGAATATATTAAAGAAGATTTGCACAACTTTATTTGATGTAGATTCTGGACAGCGTCATTAATCTCTGCACTTTCAGCTTATACTGCAGTGAGAAATTGGCTTGAAAGTTAAAGCTGGAAGATCTTTTAAAACAGATTTCAAAAATGAGGCAAATTTGGAACTCTTTCCATTTGTTTCTCCATAGTACGGGATATCCCATTAAAACGAGAGAGCTGCGTGGTATGCACCCAGCCTGAAAGAAAGTTTTGTTTTAAATTGATGTTACTATGGGTAAGAAAAGACCCTCAGAATCTTTATTTAGCTTATCACTTTTCTGGCTGATTTCAAGCCTGTCCATCCACAATCTCTTTCCCCGCTTCCTAGGATAAGTAACAAATCAGAGACCTGTAGCTAATCGAGGCTTACTCTGATAATAATCTCTGACCTCCTATAGGCAATCAACATGTTCTAGGTGCTCTAAGATGGCACATAGTTTTCCAGATTGTTTGACTCATGCCTTCCATATATCATTGTTGCCTTATTCTTCAGAAAGCCACCTTTCCTGGAAATCCAAGGAATCTGGTCGACCACACAACTACTGGAATCTTCTGCCACAATTTTCTCCTCTCTAGAAAAGATAAACAATCAACCTCACACCCTGCTTTCTAGTTTATAGAGTTGGCACCCGATAATGGTTTACCCCATCACCTCAACATAGTTTCATTAATAACAATTTTCATATAGGAACATCAGGAGCTGGAGTAGACCATTCAGCCTTTCAAGGCTGTTGTTCATTCGAGTAGATTGTCATTTGTCTACACCTCAACTCTACTGTTCTCCCTTTGGTCCATGTATTCCAGATACCATTAGCTAATTAAAAAATCTACCCCTCTCAATCTTGAAAGGTTCAGTTTTCCTTGCATTTAGTCTTTGGAGAGAATTCAAGGTGTGCACTACCTTTAGTGTAAGAAATTGGTCCTTGATTTTGCTTCTAAATGGCCTAGTTTTAATATTGGCATTACTCCTTTTGTTCTTGATTATTCAAGAGTTCATTGTTTCTCCATCCCTATTCTACCCCTCAACTTGTAATAATCCAGGGAATATAATTTAATTCGATGCAACCTATCCCCAGATGGAATCTGACCATCACTCCTGTTCATGGGTTTGTAACAGTGAGGATCCTCAGAGCAACAATGTCTTTGACCAAAATATTTGGAAAATGTGGGGGTTTAAGGTCAACAAGTTCATATAGAATTTTCAGTGTGTGAGAAGTGTCACATTGAAAATGTTGGACATTTTACCAGTGTGTTACTTGAGCTCTTTTGACAGGACAAAATATTATCAACAGAGCCATGTATTGTGACGCAGCACTTTAATCACTTTCTGGTCAATCTGGAACAACCCACTTTTAAACTTGAATTTGAACAAAATGCAAGGAAGAGGTTTTGCAAACATTCACACTGCACCTGAGATCAAGTCTGTGTCGTGCAAACTTGCCCAGGAAACATGCTGGTTTTAATGCTGAGTTTGCAGATCAGGTTAAATCAATACACTACTCTAGTATTAACTAGAGACTAAGATAGGGATTGCTATCTAAAGTCTGCTTTCAGATCATTATCTAGAACGTCCTCAAGGGCAGCCAACAGCAGTTCGATTTTTTTACCATGGTGTCTGGTGATTACGGAGGCAAGATTCATTAGGGATAGTATTTTTGTGCAACAGTGCTGAACATGTGATAGTGAGTTGAAAGACCATTTACATCTCTTCCCAACTTCAATGGAAATAAAACTTGGGAGAGGCATAAAAGGGGAAGCTAATTTACAACACAATCAAAATTAGCCTTACTGAATCACTAAAATTATCAATGAAATTTCTTCTACGGCAAAGTATCTGTCAGAAATCTTGACCATGATCCTGTCCTTTGTCCTGTCACATTTAGATTTGATTTAGGATAAAGGTGGTAACCCTAAGTAATTCACTGTTTATACAATGAGGACCTGCCCCTTATCCTGGCTGGCACTTAATGCCCATTCAAATTAAGGCAGAATGATATGGCTGAAGAAACAGCAGTAATTCTGTTTGTTATGGTTTTATTACTGTTGTTTTGAATGATTATGCTGTGCTTATATGAATAAATCCAATAAAATAACACTATATCTATATAAACTGAACTTGGCATAAAGAACTGCCAAATGATTAAAAAAAAGGGGCAAATGCTCAAGTGATGTGCTCAATGACGCAAATGTGAAATTATTTGATTTTCATCATGTTCCCATTCATTTCCTTAGTTATTCTTATGTCATTTAAATTTCTCAATTGAAGATTGGAATTGTATCTGAAGCTCATAGTCTTATTTTTGCAGAAGGTTAGCCCGCATTGTGATAATTCCAATTACTGGCAAAATGACACTGCTTACAATATTCTCAAAGTTGAGAAATAATTCCTGTGCACATGGCAAAATGTCTTTATATATATTTATTTATATATATATATAATTGTATCAGGCAAGCTTTTGTTTGTAAATATTATTTAATTCTTGTTCATTAACAACATGTGGCACAGCTGTTTTATTTTTCATTTATAACTGAGCCCAAAAACCTTTGTTGATAGGCAGAACAAAAGATCACTAATGAAGATGCACAACAGTACATTCTACCCTGTTATGACTAGGTAGTGCGTATGATGGATTTGATTAAACCATTCAAGTAATGCATCAACTTCTATTCTGATCATCCCTCATGCTTGTTTTCTTTTATTGAATTTTGTGCATTGTGAACCAGTTTCAGGGGAAAGTAAAGTTTCTTGGAGTGAAGAGATGATCTAGGCCAGTCACTGATGGGTATACAAAGTCTGCAGTCAGGCCTGCTGGTCAGGCAGAAATGAGGGGAATGAGAATGAATGCACCAATGTCTCCTCCACAAAATATCAAAATGCCTGGAATATGGAAAGGCTGTTTGCCTATCAAGATCACTCCACTCACTTCATCAGCTTCACTCTATTCAGAAAGTTCAGAAAGACCATTAAGAGCCATAAATAGGTTGATCTGGCACATAGACCAGTTGGCCAAACAGCATGTTCACAGTGTGCTTACATGTAATAATTATTCTTTCATGGCAACATGCCACTTTATATTAATTCACTTTTTTAGACGCATTGACCATTTCCCTTACCTTCCTGCAGTTCCATATCTTCTCATTAATTTTCTCATGATATTAAACCAATAGGATAGAATTCATAAATGTATACGGTCTGTGGAAGTCGTAGGTTCAATGGCCGTTTCTAATTCCATCCTTGCTGTTTTTATGAGAAACAGTCATTAACCTAAGGACTTCACAAAATATTTCTTTGCTGCTGATAAATACGTTTTGTTTTTGTACAGATCTCATGTACAATCAGGCTCAGAAACCATACAGCCTTGCACACTAGTCAAGTGACAAATCAAAATCACCATCCTAAAGTCAACTTAAAATTAAATAGAGAATAGTATATTTCTCTTGCAAATATTTTACCAGTTATTATTTCATACTGAGCGATGATACTAGTGAGGGCTTCTGAGTAAAGAAATTCAGCAGGAGCTTGCCAGTGTGGGGACAATTGGTCAAATAACCTCCTTCTGTGTGGTAACAAGTTTTGATTCTGAAAATAATCAAGAAAAATGTGGACAAACCGTCTCCAATGCTAGTGTTTTGGTTACAAAACCAATTTAGGGTAACTGACAGAAGGATCAGGGAGGCACATCAGTATGATTGCTGGTCTGAATGTTAGTACTACCTGGAATACTCTGCCTGCCTGGATGGTAGAAGCAGATTCACAAGTAACTTTCCAAACCAAATTGGATTAATATTTAAAAAAGTAAAAAATTGCAGGGCTGTGGAGAAAGTGCCAACAAATGCAAAATAACTGGATAGCCAGGGCAGGCATAATAGACTAAATAGCCTCCTTGTGTGTCATAAGATTGTATAGTTCTATCACAAACTCATTCAGGGCAACACATTTGTAAGTGCACTTCAGAAAGCTTTTAGTTGTATTAGAAGGCTACTTCTTAAACTTGATCACCAATCAAATCAGGATACTTGAAACCACATTTCTTTTTGAACAGCAAGGTTTCTGTTTTGTTTTGGTTAGGTTACAGGTTTACTCAATGTTCAATTGTATAGAAATTTGTAGCAAGCATCTCAGGATAAATTGTAGATTAGGATAATCATCAGTTTATAAAGACCAATTTTTATTGTCTCCACAGTGGAGGAACTGGATGGTTGCACGCCAGACATGACAGTGCCTAATTAAACCATCCTGTTCCTGTTCCCATTACATTTGCTGCCATTTTCAGCTAGTCCTGGAATCTGGTAGCTCATTTTAGGTCACCCCTCATTAATGTTTGATCCTAATAACTTCTAATCGCCAAGCGCAGCAACCTATTGAAACCGTTGGATTTTCAGCCCACTGTACTGACTAGCAACCGTCCCCTTCCCATTCTAATAGGCAGTATCCTGTGGCGTTTGAATGCTGGTTTAGTGGTTCCAACTCACCAACTTGAATGAAAGTCCATCAATTAAATTGGCTTGCACCCCTCCTCAAGGACGGTATTGTCAGACAATGTGGCCTCTTCATCCTTTGACATCCTGGTGTTGGCAATATTTAAAATCAATGTCATGATGGCACAAAATAGTTTTAGAACTGCAGCTTACTAACATCATGCACTGAGTTCCTCACATCAGTGCTAACCTGCTGTAGGGATTGTAGGATAGAATAAATTTACTCCCTTTCCTCCACAGTATTATTGTTCTCTTCAAAGATACTGTGGTCAGCTCCGGGTCACAAAATTATTCCAACAGCCATTGACAACTTTATCTTTCACTTCTATAATTCTCTGTCTAAACAAGTCAGCATTTTCATCCCACACTCTTGAAAACCTCCTGAAATTACACTTGTTTGAACACCCCTCAATTATTCCCATATTTCGCCCCATGTCCTTTTTTTATCATTTTCACCTTACTCTGAAGTAGAGCTCAATATTCTGTATTTATTCACTCATGGGATGCGGGCATCTCTGGCTCGGCCTGCAGTTATTGCAAAATATTAATCACTAGTGCCCAAAGGGCAGTTAAGAGGCAACCACATTGCTGTGGGTCTGGAGTCACATGTAGCCCAGACCAGATAAGGACGGCAGTTTCCTTCCCTAAAAGTCATTAGTGAACCAGAGGGGCTTTTCCATTAATTGACAATGGATGCATGGTCATCATTAGACTCTTAATTCCAGATTCCTTGTTGAATTGAAATCCTACCATGGCAGGATTTGAATGCAAGTCCCCAGAACATTAACTGGGATTCTGGATTAATCACCTAACGATAATACCACTAGGTCATGGCCTCCCTTAGCTGAAGCTAACGCTGTGTTGTGGGCAATAAAGCAATCAGTTTAGACATAGCAGATTCCAAAGACTGGTGAATGGGGATACCATCAGTGCCACATTTACTCTAGGAGTCACAGACAACCTGAATGGGACACATATTGTTATTCCTGGGTCAAAATTCCTCAGCTCTCCACTGTAGAACATTACAGGAAGAGTACCCATACTATATAGCCTGCAGCAGTTCAACAAGGAAGCTCACAACTACCTTCTCAAAGCTAATTAGGAATGGCCATCCATGCTGTGTGATTGAATAAGGAGAAGCAATGAGACAAATGATCAGAAACTCTACTTCACTGTTGTGAGTTGAGGGATAAATATTGTCCAGGACATTGGGGAGAACTCTCCTGCACTTCTTTGAATAGTGTCATGTGATCTTTTCTGCCTATCTGAGAAGACACATGTCATTTTAACAGATCACCCAAAATATGTCATCCCCAATAGTGAAACACTGGCACAGAATTTATGGAGTGGAGCCTGAGTCCACAACCTCCTGACACAGCAGAGAAAAGATGTTTCTATACAGTTCCTTGTTTACCAGCAACAATATTGGACTCCAATAAATAATTTACTGTGTGAAATGCTTGGAGATATTTTATCCGCATGATAAGGCATGTATATGAATGAGACATGAATGTACTTTTTTTTTGGTACCACACCTAATAATTTCATTATTGCAATTGTTAAAGTAGGAGTCAATGGAATTATATACAAATGCATTGAACCTTCAACTTTTACAATCGACTTTAAACTCTCAATGAAAATGGTTGCTTTTCTGCTATGGGTTACAAATATTACATTTCCAACAAAAATCTCTAATTTGATAAATGTGCCTCAGTTCTTCCCCAATTTTTTGTTTTATCTTGCTTTTGGAGACCTGATGACTTTGCGATGTTTTGATCCAGGGCTGTATTTTGTAACCACTGTACCTGCACTGCACCAGTTCTTAGATTTAATCCCCATGGTTTACACAGGTTTGTAGTAAGGCTGCTTGTCTGTAATATACATTATTCATTTTAAAGATGTAAAATGTATCAATAATGAAATTTAAAAAAAGATTTTTAGGGGAAAAAAATGAGAATTTTCCCTGTGAAATTGTAATAAACTATCCATTAGTAAATATGTTTGTTTTTCATGATTTCTTGTTAGGCAACTATTAGCAAATGCCGAACATCATGAAATCACACAAGCAACCACCAAATATAGCATTCCATGAGTATATTGCAATGTACATGTGTAAATGACCTTTCAATAATCCTACCACATCCAAGTTTTCACAATTTACACACATTTGCTCTCTGGCGTTCATTTTTTAGTGTGAATTTTAATTGGATTGGTTTTCATTTCCTTTATCTAGACAATTGGATCCAACCAAACTCCAACTAACTACTCAAATACTCTGGGTCTATCCCATCGCCAACCTATTCAGGATAAATTCTAAGTTTGATCAGCTGGATTTAGGGCAAAAATTTAAGCCAATCACATGAAGGGACAAATTCCTCATCAGTGTCTCAAGACATGCAGTAATGTCTCCACATTTTATGGGAAGAAACAGCAACGTATTCCTAGTGAAATTCAAGTGAACTATGAATTCACTCTCAACTCAGTTACATAACAACAGCCAATGGGTTTCATATATTGATCCTCCTACCCTTGCCCCATTGGGGAGCCACTGCAGGAACAGAAGAACCGTAGTGTCCATGTGAACAAATCATTGAAGGTTGCAGGACAATTGGAGTGCAGTTAATAAAGTATCCTGGATCTTACTAATACTGGCAGGAGCAAGGAGGTGACGCTGAACTTGTATAAAAGAGGGCTCTTGTGGCACAATGGTAGTGACCTACCTCTAGATCTGAACCTCTGGTTCAACTCCCATCAAGAACAGTTCTGGGTGCCACAGTTTAAGGAGAATATGAAAACATTGGAAAGAGTGCAGAAGAGATTTACATGAATGGTTCCAGGGATGAGAAGCCTCACTTATTAGGATAGACCGAAATGGTTCAGAATGTTCTCCTTGGACAGAAGGCCAAAGGAGATCTGTTAGAAGCTTCCAAATCATGTTGATAAAACAGTTCCCATTCATAAAAGGATCAAAGATGAGAATGCACATTTGAAGTGATTTGCAAAGGAGGCAATTGTGATATGAGGAAAAGAACTTTGTCATTCAATGAGTAGTTTGTGCTCGGAAGCACTGTTTGGAAGTGTGGTGGAGGCAGGTTCAATCAAGGCATTCCAGGGCATTGTACGATTAATTGAGTTGAAACTATATGCAAGGGCATGGGGAAAAGGTAGGAGAATGTCAAGTAGTTATAATGCTCGTTTAGAGAACTGGCGCAGACGTGATGAGCCAAACAATTCTGTGATTCTATCACCTGCAGAAATTGGAAAAGTTTTAGCATTTATCCTTAGACTTGTTTGGATTATATTCTCCAATATAACAATTGTACTTCAGAGTACTTCCATAAGATACATTTGCACACTCTGGTGGTGTGAAAGGTACTTGTACAAATGCAAGTGAATCTTTTCTCCATTAGGCATTACTTACCTTCCCAAGGCATTTTAGCAATAAATGTAGTGACACCGAACATGTATACATCATTGGTGATGCCACATTTGAAGTGTCAAATGTCATTCACTCACCATGAAAATATTCAGGAATGAGCTTCAAATGGATTACAAGCTCAAACTTCTGACGAGAGACTGACAGAGCTGAAATTGGATAAATTAAGATCGAGGTGAGAGGGACCCTGATTATGAACACACTGACAACCAGGATAGGCTGATGTGACACTCCCTCATTGCTGCCTGTCATAATCAGCATTGTACATTCATTTTTAAAAATTTTTTTAAATCTGGTTTTGTAACCAAGATGGTGCTGAAGAATGGTGACTTTTTACACTTCACTGTACTCATGCATTCTTGTACTTGAGTACATGGAACAAAAAAATCTAATTCTAATTCTAAGATATGTACTTCATTACTTTATTTGTCATACATCTGTGAAACAATTTTAATAATATTAAATTGGATTAACTTTAGTTAAAATCATACTTTAAAAATGTTTTTATTTATATAAATCAATAAAAGGATGCATAATGTTTCCAATGTCACTAACACTGTGATACGCTTTGAAATTCAATTAGAATATTTGATCTTGGATTCTTTTCTCTTCTATCTGGAAGGTATCACCCATATACTAGTGCCACTGGCCTCCAATCTCTACCCTTACCCCCCACCCCACTGTGCATCTGTTCATTATATTTTAGAGATGTGGCTATACTTTAAAATTATTTAATTGATAGTGAAGCATTTTAGGAACTCTTAACATCATGTAAGGTAATGATTCTAAGAATTCTTACTTCTTTTTCTAAGTATGACCGTAAGATTTGAATTTGTTTAATTTGGAAGCAAGCAAAATCTGAGCTCAATCCAGTCTTTACCCAACAATTCCCAACAGCTTCAGGAAGCAAGCAAAAGTAAAGTAGAAAACTTGTATCAGAGATAATAGGAACTGCAGATGCTGGAGAATCCAAGATAACAAAGTGTGGAGCTGAATGAACACAGCAGGCCAAGCAGCATCTCAGGAGCACAAAAGCTGACGTTTCGGGCCTAGACCCTTCATCAGAGAGTATGATGAAGGGCCTAGGCCCGAAACATAAGCTTTTGTGCTCCTGAGATGCTGCTTGGCCTGTTGTGTTCATCCAGCTTCACGCTTTGTTATCTTAAAAGTAGAAAACTTGTTTGATTTTCTTCAGTTCTTTTGCCCAGTTTCACCAGTCTTATTGCCACCACAATTGTGATTCAGTTTGTATTACTCCACACCACAGTATGCAGAAACCATTCTAACTGACCCACTAGTGCAGGTAAACTTGAACATTTCTGTAGATTTTGGAATCACAGGCTGGGATTCACCCAGCATGAGATAAGTCCGGACGAGAGGATCAAGTGAGATTTCTGAGCCCAGGGGAGTAGGAGGCAGGATGACATTGAATAATTAAGGACAGCAAACTGATCCCTACCTTGCTACTGACTCAGAGTGCCAGCATCACCAAGAGACTGCTGAATCTGCAAGGAGAACAGGAAGACCCTTCCATTGACAGGTAGGGTAAAAATTTGTGCCTGTGCTAGGACCAGCAAGGCAACCTGGGGAGCAGAGAGGAAATTTCTCCAGCCGTCAGGTGGGAACAGCCATAACCACTGAGATTTTCTTTCTTCTGGAATCTCTAGACTTGAAATTCCCAAACCCACTCACTAGGGTTACTATTGGTATACTAATCCCATGCAGCTAACAACCCTGACTTGCAGAGCAGCTCCTCTGTCAATGGCAAAATGCCAATTGCACAAGAAGGTGGCCCTCAATTGGGCCCTTTCTTTAGCTTCGTTGGTGGCCCCTCTGCAGTCGAAAATGGCCACCCTTGGCACTGCTCATCCTGCCACTAATAGTCAACCATAGCCTTGTTGAAGCAGTGCCTCGAATTTTACCAGCAACCTGCTCAGATCCCTTCAACCAAGGACTGTAAAATCCTGGCCGGAGAACTTACATTTTTCCAAACTATTAGATTTCCCTTTCGTCTTTGAGCTCTGGAATCATCAAAAGAAAGAGCAAACCTTTACCATTACATTGACAAATATCAGCTCAGACTGTAGTCCTGCAGGGTAATTTTTTTAGTTATATAAGCCTTATAAGATGGAAATTGTGTTAGCAGCTAGCTTTGTGGAGAAGTCCTATGCTTTTATCAGACACAGAATGTTTTGTTCGAATGTTATAAGTGGTCAGATGGACTTATTCATGTATTCTGTTTTCCGATCTGCTTAGTAAATTAAACCTGATAGGATACTCATATTCACGGATTATTTTGGGACAAATTGCCTTCCGGTTTGTTCAATTTTGAACACAAATTTAGAAGTTGGTAATCCAAGATTTCCTGTGCAATACCAGATCTGGAAAGGAAGTAAACATTTCATATTTTATATATTGCAAATGATTTATTCCCTTTAGTATAGAAATAGATCCTACCCACAAAAGAATCTCCGGTAACCGTCTTCCAGCTTTTGACATTTAAGTCCTGAAAGACCTTTGCTAATAAGGCTTAAGCTGAAAAATGATCACTTGTCATATTTCATACAAACACTTAACATGGTCATAACAACATTATCAGTCAGCTATTTTTGCAGCGGTATTGACGATTGGCAAATAGTGAGATATCGGATGGACATATTGGCTCAGAGTTTCAACTCCAGGCATTGTTGAATATACAGAGGTGCTGGATGGATTGTGACTCCTCAGACAGCCCACATATTGGGCTTTGAGTGTCATTATAATAAGTCAATGAATTAACAGGATAGGTCTGGGATCAGGGCTAGAGATGAGGTTTGGATTCAATATCAGGATCAAGGCCTAGATTGAGGTCGAGCCTAGGATCATGGGTCTGCGATTCTGAGATGGATCCATGTGGAGGGATCTTTGGTAAGGTAATACAGACATTGGGGTCAGGAGCAAAGGGATGGTCTGGAGAACGGGGGAGTGTGAATGATGATGGGGTTGAGTGGTAATGGGAAGTGACTAACAGAGGGTGTTTGACAATTGGAGGTACAGGGAAGGGGGAAGCAAGTGACAATGGAATGTGATGATCTGGGGAGGGTTGGGTGAACAGTGACAATGAAGGGTGAGTGACCACAATCAACTCCTTTAACTTAGAACCTCAAAGCCTCAGGATCAAGGCCTAGATTGAGGTCGAGCCTAGGATCATGGGTCTGCGATTCTGAGGTGGATCCATGTAGAGGGATTTTTGGGAAGGCAATACAGAGCTACACGAAGGTAATTTTGCTTCTTGGTTAGTACTAGCAGTAAAATAGTAAATCTGGTTTTCTTCAGTGCAGTCAACACTGGTTTCTCAAGAAATGTCTGTCTTGAGAAGAACACCTCAAGCAGAGAGTGAGCCCTTTAATAAAATGTACATAATGCCTCATGCTTGCTCTAGTCACAGACAAGGAACATACATCTTTTGATCCTACCCGATTTGGAGGAGGAGCAGACTTCTGGCCATCAAAATACATAGGCTTCCTGCTGTCATATTAAGGTCTTGGTGGTCTGAGGAGAGCCTGATAAAAATCTACCACAAAATAAAAACTGAAAGAACTGCTGATGTTGCAAATCAGGAACAAAAACAGAAGATGCTGGAAAAGCTCAGCAGGTCTGGCAGCATCTGTGAAGAAAAAAAGTCAGAGCTTAACGCTTTGGGTCCAGTGACCCTACCTCAAAACCTGAGGACCCGAAACATTAGCTTTGATTTTTCCTCTTCTCACATGCTGCCAGACCTGCTGAGCTTTTCCAGCAACTTGTGTTTTTGCAACATCGAAAGCAAGATCAGTTTCTAGGCAATTAAGCTTTGCCTTTTAATATTGCAAACAGTACTTTATTTGGGGAATATAAAACATTTTTATTTTACTCATGATCCAGTACCAAGATTATTTTTACAAATAATTGAGCAAAATTCAAACTGCAGTCATTTGTAAGACTTTGGAATTGTAGAAAATGACACACCACACAACAGTCTAAATGTCTGAACCATGCATTGGATTTTTTTTCCCCCAAGTGCTAACCAGTCATCTTGTGGTGTAGCAGCAGTCATCATTTCTATTTTTAAAATCTGATACTGGTCTGTGACCATTTCTCTGCCAAGTCACTGATATACTAGTCTTGTTCCTCACATGGAGACTAAATTTGATATGCAGAGGCATCTGTTAATGTAATCACAGACTCTTCCATCTTTTCCTAGGGAGCTGTACGTCATTTTTCCTTTTAAAATATGTACAGCCCACATTCTAATATCTTTTGAAGTAAATCATATCTGCATTGAGTAGAGTATTTTTAAAATATAAAATTGAATAGATCAAACAACATAGAACGAGGCCATTCATCCCAACCGGTCGATGTGAGAATTAATGCTTCACTCGAGCCTCCTCCCAACATACTTTATCTTGCCCTAGCAGCGTAACCTTCTGCTGTTTTCTCTCTCCTGTACTTACGTAACTTGCCTTGAAATGGATCTGTTATTCACCTCAACTATTCCATGTGGTCACAAATTCCACCTGTAACACAGCAGTTTGTTAACAACAGTCAGTTCTTTTTCTTCCCAACCTGAAAGCAAGGATTGAATAAAGCAAAAGGAGGAAGAAGCTCTCTTATGGTGATGCAATTCAAAGAGAAACCATTTTAATAAAAGTCCTACAATGAAAGGCTTTTTAGCCCTGCTGTCAAATTGGTTGAGCTTTGCTGAATCTTTCAATTGAATATTAATTGCAGAGTCCTAGGGCCTAGCAAATATGAGAGATTTTCCACTAGTTGTTATGGATTACTTATACAGTGAACAACATATTACATCTATAGTCCTTATTTGCAATGTATCTACCTTTTCAATTGTACCGCTTGACATAGTCACTGTTCCATTATCCATTTAATACTTAGCATTCACATTATTATCTCACGGCTGGATGTTATCAAAGTTGAGATTTACAATGGTTCATTGTCTCTTTCTGTAAAGCTGTAGGTCTCAATCAATCTGAAAGTTAGTTTATCCCTCCTTCCAACACTTGGCCAGCAGCCTTGAATATTATGACATTTTAAGTACTCATTCAAGTGCTTTACAAAGGTTGTGATGTTTCCTGCCTCAACTAACCTCCCAGGCAGTGCATTCCAGAGCACCACTGCACTCTTGGTGATAACACTTTTCCTCAACATCCCTCTAAACCTCCTGCCTTTCACCTTAAAAATGTGTGCCCTTGTTACTGACCCTTTCACTAAGGGGAACAGCTGCTTTCTATATACTGTCAGCACTACTGTTTGGCCTCTTGCTGAATGCGGGAGCAGCCGAAATGTGGCAGAAATTCATCCCTGTGTTACAACCAAGAACACTAGAGTGATCCTCAGGTCCGATGGAACTCGTGCAGGCAGGTGATGGATTGCAACCCCTAAATTAATGCTGCAGTCAAACATTTAAACCCAGAAATCCATGATATGGAATTGATTGCAATCTTACAGCCGAATGTTGCAGTTAAATAAATATGGCCAAGATGAGAGATGTTAAATCTGGAGTTGGTAATACTCCTAGAGAGCACTGCTACAGCCAATACATTGCATTATTCGTGTTGATAACCTGGGCAGTCATGTTAGGTGCATGGTAGATGAGTTTGCAGACGAACCCAAATCTGTGTGAGAGTCAAGATTGTGGAGTGATGTAGCTAAATCCAAAAAAGATTCTGATGTTGCTGGAAAGTGGGCCAGAGACAGAAAATAGTATTTAATTTCAGTCAGTGAAGTGCCATGACTGCTGGCCAGGCCAACACAGAAGACAGCTATTATTTTCAAAAAACAATATTGAAAGAGAAAGTTGAAGGATACCATTGCTACTACATACTGAGGGTCTGTGACCAATTTGGAAAAACTGTCAGTAAAGGTATAAGAATATTGGTTTGTATCATAAGAGCCATTCAGTATAAATCAAGGCATTGTGTTTGTCGCTTCTAAAAAGGTCTCTGGCCTGACTATGGGTAGGATTTTCATTTTGGGATAAGGATCCAGCATAGGATCAAATGTAGATCCTGATCCTGCATTCCACCATCAATCGCTTGATATCAATTGGCCAATTAGTAGCCAGAGGAAAAGCTCCTGAAGCAATTGAGGACAATGAGAGAGCTGTTGAGGATGATTTCCAATAGAAAACTCTCTAATAATACCTGGCAGCTGCACAATGTTGAGTGCCTTACAATGGAGACAGCTTATGTAAGGTAGACTAAAGTAAATTTGAAGGGGCTGCAGCTGCCTGATGTTGATAATGGAGGAACAATCCTTTCACTGGACAGCCAGTAGCTGCTGGAGGATGGATGGGAGTAAGAAGTGAAACATGACCCCTCTCCCATTGCCTTGTTTAACTGGTAGTGAACTGATTGCTACATCGGATTTTGCTTTTCACTGAAGTTGCACAGGATAAAGATCTTAATTAAAGCACTTTAATTGGCTACCTGTCAGCGAGCCATTGCACTCTGACCTTGGCTTCCCAAAATTCGCTTAAAGGCAAGATAATGCCACTAAAAGTGTATCCTACCAACAAAATTAAATGCCAGTCCACCTCAGTGTACTCCAAAATTTCCTGCCCTACATCTAGAGGCATGTGCCTAATTTTGAATCCTCTGTCTGGTGGATGACTCACTTGGTTATATCTTATGTGCCCAACTATCTGTGTTATCGGTGGTGGGGTCACGTAAAATAGGAGACGTGCCTGGCCCATTATTTTCCACCCACTCTCAAACTCATTTGTAAAACATGGTGAGTGGGCAAGTAACAAAATCAGCAGCTGCCAGTACATTTAAATAAATTATTAAGGGTTGATTCAGTTGATCACCCAGTTATTTAACCCCTACAACACACTGCACCCACCATAATGTGGGTGCTAGGGGCAGCTGGGTAGAACTGTGAGGCCCTTTATTTGAAAAGAAATGTCTGAAAGCCCAGGAAGCAAGGACAGTACAATATTCAGAGTGAGCCCATCACACAGCAAGGCACCCCCTTCTTTCCTACTATCATGACCTTCAAACACAATCCTCTATCCACCTTAGATAACATGGTGTGAAGCTTGATGAACACAGCTGGACAAGCAGCATCAGAAGAGCAGGAAGGTTTGACGTTTGGGTCAAGGCCCTTCTTCAGAAAGACCACCTTCTTTCTGAAGAAGAGTCTCGACCCGAAACGTCAAACTTTCCTGCTCCTCCGACGCTTCTTGGCCTGCTGTGTTCAACAATCTTCACACCGTGTTATCTCAGATTCTCCAGCTTCGGCAGTTCCTACTATCCCTCTGTCCACCTTGCCTGCCACCCTGTCCTAAATTGGCCAAACCCTCCAAGCAATACTCCAGAATCATGTCACTTGAAGTTTCCACTGGACCTCCTTCTTGAACCTGGCCTGCTGAGTTCTTGGCATTGTCAGACTGCTAATCAATCAGATTTGTCAACAGGACGGCACCTCCTGCCACTAAGGAAGTGGAAATTATTTCTCTGAAACTTTAACCCACTGGCAATGTATTACAATTACAGGGCAAACATCCCCTCAGTCTGTTTGCTTGTTGATAACTTTCCTTCGGGGCATAAGTGGTCAACCATCAACACCAGCAGGTAAAAATCTACCTGATATCTTTGGAAAAGACCCAGAGAGAGCTACAAAAAAGTTCTAAAGTGGCAGATTGAGTTTAATTTGGATAAATGCAAGGTATTGCAGGGCTTGTACAATAAATACTAGGGCCTTGGATAGTGTTGTAAAACAAAGAGACCAAAGGGTTCAGGGGTACACTTTGTTGAGGTTTGTATCACATGTAGAAAGGGTGGTTAGGAAGGCCTTTAACACACTTGCCTTCATTACTCAGATCTTCCAGTATAGGAGTTAGGATATCATGTTGAGCTTGTACAGGCCGTAGGTGAGGCCTCTTCTGGAATACTGTGTTCAGTCCTGGTTGTCCTTTTATAGGAAGGATATTATTAAGCTGGTGAGGGTTCAGAAGAAATTTATCAGGATGTTGTTGGGAATGGAGGGTCTGAGTAATAACGAGAGGCTTGATAGGCTGGGACCTTTTTCACTGGAGCTTATGAAGTTGAGGGATGACCTTATAGAGGTTTATAAAATCATGGAGGGGTATAGACAAGGTGAAAAGCAGGTATTTTTCCCTAGGGTGAGGGATTTCAAGGCTAGAGAGCATATTTTTAAGGTGAGAGGAGAAAGGCTTAACAAAAACATAAGGGGCAACATTTTTGCACAGAGAATGGTTGGTGTGTGGAATGAACTTTGAGAGGACATAGTGGATGTAGGTACAGTAACAATGTTCAGAAGACATTTAGTTAAGTTCACGAACAAGAAATGTTGGAGGGATTCGGGCCAAGCATAGGTAGGTGGGACTCATTTAGTTTGGGATTGTATCTATCCACTTGAGAGCAGCATGGACTTAATTATATATAAATTAATTAAAGGGCTGGATAGCTTCTTTATTTATGGATTGTTTCATTCTAGCAAATTGCGAGGAACCAGGGAACACAAGTTAAAATTGTGTGACCAACAATGTATTCTTTAATCTAAATGAGGACTGAGAAAGAAAAAGGATCAAATACACTCAGATCGGATACACACAGACAGAGAAAAATTAAGGAAAGCAAGATTGTATTATGAGAGATAGAGAAAGATAGACAGATGAAGGGAAATGAACAAAATAATGCAAAGCCACATTTGACATTTTTACATCTCGAACCACCTGAAGGAACAAAACTCCACAATTTAAATAGTTCCATTTTGGGACCTAAGCGACTGAGTCACATTGTCTAACTAATTTGTCACTTTGATAAAATGGAACTACCAAGAAATTTCTGGACTTCTCTCTCTGTCTGATGAATTTCATTGGGAACTAATTGTGAAACTCCTGTAAGTTCTCAAAAATAATTCAGGCAAAGGTCAAGATGCCATTTCTGCATAATTTGATTAACGGGTTATAAAGAATTGCGGTTCATAGCAGGTCTTTCAATTACCTGTACTTGTTTGTTGATTTGTGCATCACTAACAGCAGACATTGTGAATACACCATTAGCTTTCTGCAAGGATCTAAATCATTAAACCTTGGAATTCAGTCATCTCTGCATTCAGCTTCTGTGGCACATTGATGCAATCTAGTGGCGATTTGTACAATTGCATGCCATTTTGTGGTTGTTAAAAAGTTATACGTAAATGATGATTATAAATTGAGAAATTATTCACATTTTAAGTATATGAATTTTTCAATATTTTCAAAGTGATTGTTTTAGATTTTTCAGTCCACTCTCTCCATGCTAAATTTTTGTGCAAGGAAAATCATGTCTCTCAAATTTGCTTGAGTTTTTTTGAGGAAGTTACCAAAGAAGTTGATGAGGGGCAGAGTGGTAAATGTTGTTTACTTAGATTTTAGTAAAGCCTTTGACAAGGTTCTGCATGGGTAGACTAATTAGTAAGGTTGGGTCACATGGGACTCAGGGTGAGCTTGACAATTGAATACATAATTAGCTTAATGGCAGGAGGCAGAGAGTAATGGCGGAGGATAGCTTTTTGGACTGGAAGACTGTAACCAGACGTGTTTCACATGGATCAGTTCTGGGGCCTCTTTTGTTTGTCATTTACATAAATAATTTCAATGAGAATAAAGAAGGCGTGGTTAGTAAGTTTGCAGATGACACCAAAATTGGAGTGGGTTCAGAAGACATTTACCAGGATGTTCCTAGGTATGGAAGGTTTCCCTTACAAGGAGAGGCTGCATAGGCTGGGATTTTATCCACTGGAGCATAGAAGGTTTAGAGGCAACCTGGTAGAAGTTAATAAAATAATAAGAGAAATAGATAGAGTTGATGGTAATTGTCTTTTCCCTAAGAGAAGGAATTTCAAGACTACAAGGCACATTTTTAAGGTGAGAGGAGAGATTTAAAAAAGACGTAAGAGGGTGGTTCGCTTGTGGAATGAACTTCCTGAGGAACAAGTACAACATTTAAAAGACAGTTGGATGGATATAGGATAGGAAAGGTTTGGAGGGATATGGACCAGGAGCAGGCAGGTGGGACTAGTTTAGTTTGGGATTATGTTCTGCATGGACTAGTTGGACTGAATTAAAATTATTTCTGTGCTTTGTATGACTCTATGAGGAAAGCCTAAACTGGGCTATTTTACAGCTTATCAAATAGCTGACCCACATGCAACTTTATGAGGACTTTTGTCTTTTCATGCAGAATTCAGTGTGCATTTTGTGAGCTTTGACAGAGAACATGATGAGTGTGGGTGCCAACACAACAGCCCGGCTACCAACATCATACACCAACCCCATAAATGTCATGCCTCAACCCCTAAATCCTATGTTACATTCCATTCTCCAAAGCCACCAAATGCATCTTACCCTCGACCACCTCAACCTCACAAAACAATCCATAGCAGTTCTATTCCACTGAGCCAAGACAGGCCACCCCACATTGGCCCATATCAACCCTGTCACCTCTATGCCCTGTATATAACTCCAATAGCCATTCACCTGCTACACCCTAAGTATGGTTCCCAGGAGTCACATTGAAGCAACAGTAGGCATTTTAAAATAATTGGAAAACCATCAAATCTACCAATCAAATAAAACATAAATTCAAACTCAACATTATTCACACACTAGTACAAGAAAACTATAGGGGGAACAAAAGACTGTAACCTTTGTGTGATAATAAGGCTTATAACATCAAAGACATAATTTGTTATTAAAGGTAGTAAAAAATGTAACATTTCTTGCATCCTAAAACCACCTACTGAACCAAGTTTTTGAAAGCCACCCAAACATGCATTATGGAACAACCACCCAACAATGTCTTCCACCTCAATGAGACTCTTTTTCTTTCAGTTCCCCTTGACTGCTTTCAATTCCTTCCACTGCTTGATGAAGTGACAAGCATGGCTGGGAATTTCTCATTTCAAATTAAAAAACGGAAGTCAGAGTTTCATGGCATTGTTCCTGCAGAAGCCTGGAGTGAGTTGTCTTTTGCAATCACGTGCTTCTCAACTCGCTATTTATACAGGTGTTAAATCTTGTGGTTGGTGAACCACAAATACTCATCATTGCTTCTTGCTAGGACCTTCTGGTGCCATTTTAAAGCCCAACGGGGTATCACTTTAGACATCACATGCCAAGAACCAAGCCTCACACTTGTCTCTAAAATCTGACCAGATGGCACAGAAGAAAACTAAACTTGCTCCCCTCCTTCATGGAGATGCTGGTGGAAGGAATGACAGATAGAAATTCAGTCAGACAGACAGACAACCTTCCCAGTTTACTGCAAAAAGAGGCCACTCGACCAGATCAGGCTAGCCTGCGGAATGAGAACAAAATGAGTCAGGACTGTTTTAAGTGTCCAACATAAGTCAATGATCTCACAAAGGTAAGTGATGCCACCATCTCTTTAAATTTCATGTTCAAAGGCCATCATTCACTTGACTCTGCCTCTGCACATGTATCTTATGTTATGGACCAGACCAGATGTCCTCAAAAAAATTTTAGGAAGATAGTCTATACCCAAACTTTTTCTTATTTTTAAAGGCAAAAGTGAAGTGGCTGTTCCAGATGCAATGTGACTAGTCAAACTACTCGACATTAAACAACTCACAATTTATTTAAACACTATTGTTAAAATTCCACCAAAGAAAGAGGAATTTAGAATAACTTAGCTCTATTGAAAAACTTAACAGAATAATGGATACAGTACCTATTACTAATTAACTGTTCCAATATAATAATGTCTCCTAAATACATCCCTTGGCATAGGAAAGTTCAGACATAGATTCTCACATGCAATTCTCCAATCAGAGAAGGAAAAAAGAGAAAATTCAGAGGGACTGGCATCCAAGGGATATTTGCTGAAGCTCCCAACTCTGATGAGACCATAATAGCTTCTGCTTAAAGCAAAACCTAAAATCTTAGAAATCCTGATGTGTGAGACCTGGCCCTACCATTAAAAAAAAAGCCCAAGGTCTCTCAAACTGTTTGCTCTGATGGGTCTGATAGATTGCTCGGAGCCTCTGCCTTACAACCTCTCTTCAAAAATAAACCAGGACAAAATAACTTCTGAAAGTCACAGATCATCACAATTACCGAGAGTGTCTGTGTGTGTGTGTGTGTGCAATAGTAAGTGTCTGTAATAGTGAGTGTGTGTGTAATAGTGAATGTCTGTGTATGTGTATGTGTGTGTGTGTGTGTGTGTGTGTGAGAGAGAGATAGTGAGTGTGTGTGTGAGAGAGAGATAGTGAGTGTGTGTAATAGTGTGAGTGTGTGTGTGCAATAGTGAGTGTTTGTATGTGTGTAGTGGTGAGTGTGTATAATAGAGTGTGAGTGAAATAGTGAGTGCCCATGTGTAACAGCGAGTGTGTGTGTGTGTGTGTGTGTGTGTGTGTGTGTGTGTGTCTTTGTGTGTGCAATAGTGAGTGTGTGTGTGTGTTTGTGTGTGTGTGACTGTGTGTGTGTGTGAGTGAGTGTGAGAGAGAGAGAGAAAGAGAAAGAGTGGGCAATAGAGAGATAGAAAAAGAGAGAATCTCCTAAGTGCAAATAGTTTGAATGGAGCAGATTTTGTCAGATGTGTCCAGGAAGGATTTTAGACTCAATATGTAGCAGTGAGTGTGTACAATACTGAGTGTGTGTGTGTGTGTGTGTGTGTGTGTGTAATAGTGAGTGTGCGTGTGTAACAGTGAGTGTGTGTAATAGTGTGTGTGTGTGTGTTTGTAATAATGTGTGTGTGTGTGTGTGTGTGTGTGTGTGTGTGTGTGACTCTCCTAAGTGCAAATAGTTTGGATGGAGCAGATTTCATCAGATGTTTCCAGGAAGGATTTCTGACTCAATATGTAGATAGACCAACTAAAGGGGAGGCCATATTGAATTTGGTGCTTGGCAACGAACCAGGCCTAGTGTTAGAGCATTTCTGTGATAGTGATCCCAACTCCCTGACCTTTACTATAGTCATGGAGAGGGATAAGAGCAGACGGTGCGGGAAAGTATTTAATTTGGGAAGGGGAATTACGTTGCTATTAAGCAAGAACTGCGGAGCAAAATTGGGATCAGATGTTCTCAGGGAAATGCATAACAGAAATATGGAGGTTGTTTAGGGAGCACTTGCTATGAGTGCTAGATAGATTTGTCCCACTGGGGCAAGCGATGGTAAGGTGAAGGAACCTTGGATGACAAGACATTGGAACATCTAATCAAAAGAAAGAAGGAAGCTTACTTAAGGTTGAGGAAGCAAGGATCAGACAGGGCCCTAGAGGGTTACAAGGTAGCCAGGAAGGAATTGAAGAATGGTCTTAGGAGAACTATAAGGGGGCATGATAAAGCCTTGGTGGGTAGGGTTAAGGAAAACTCCAAGGCGTTCTATATTTATGTGAGGAACAAGAGGATGGCCAGAGTGAGGGTAGGGCCACTCAGGGATAGTGGTGGGAATATGTGCGTGGAGTCGGAGGAGGTAGGGGAGGTCCTTAATGAATACTTTGCTTCGGTATTCACCAGTGAGAGGGACCTTGATGTTTGTGAGGACGGTGTGAAACAGGCAGATATGCTCGAACAGTTGGATATTAGGAAGGTGGATGTTTTGAAATTTTGAAACACATAATGATAGATAAGTCTCCTGGGCCAGATGGGATATACCCAAGGTTTGCACAGGAAGCGAGGGAGGAGAATTGCTGTGCTTTTGGCGATGATCTTTGCATCCACACCGTCCACTGGAGTGCCAGATGATTGGAGGGTGGCAAATGTTATTTCCATATTCAAGAAAGGGAATAGGGATAATCTTAGGAATTGAAGACCAGTCAGCCTTACTTCAGTGGTGGGTAAATTATTGAAGAGGGATTCTGAGAGATAGTATTTATGATTATTTAGAAAAACACAGTTTAATTAGAAATAGTCATCATGGCTTTGTGAGGGGCAAGTTATGCCTCACTAGCCTTATTGAATTGTTTTGAGGATGTGACAATACACATTGATAAAAATAGTGCACTGGATGTGGTGTATATGGATTTTAACAAGGCATTTGACAAGGTTCCCCATGGTAGGCTCATTCATAAAGTAAGGATGTCTGGATACAGAATTGGCTGTCCAGTAGAAGACAGAGGTAGTAGTAGATGGAAAATATTCAGCCTGGAGCTCGGTTACCAGTGGCGTTCCACAGGGAAGTGTTCTGGGACCTAATCTCTTTGTGATCTTTATACATGACTTGGATGAGGAAGTAGAAGGATGGGTTAGTAAGTTTGCCGAAGACATGAAGACTGGTGGAGTTGCAGACAGCTGTTGTAGGTTGCAATGGGACATTGACAGGATGCAGAGTTGGGTAAAGAAGTGGCAGATGGAATTCAACCCAGAAAAGTGTGAAGTGATTCATTTTGGTAGGTTGAATTTGAACACAGAATACAGGGTTAACAGCAGGATTCTCGTAAGTGTGGAGGAGCAGAGGAACCTTGGAGTACATGTCCACAGATCCGTCAACGTTGCCATCCAAGTTGATAAGGTTGTTAAGAAGGTGTATAGTGTGTTGGCTTTCATTGGCAGGGGAATTGAGTTTAAGAATCCTGAGGTTATGCTGCAGCTCTATAAAACCCTGGTTTGACCACACTTGGAATATTGTGTTCAGCTCTGGTCGCCTCATTACTGGAAGGATGAGGAAGCTTTAGAGAGGGTGCAGAGGAGATTTTCCAGGATGCTGTCTGGACCAGAGGTCAGGTCTTAAGAGGAAAGTTTGCGTGAGCTAGGGCTTTTCTCATTGGAGCGAAAAAGGGTGAGAGGTGACTTGATAGAGGTTTACAAGATGATGCGAGGCATAGATAGAATGGATAGTCAGAGACTTTTTCTCAGGTTGGAAATGACTATTATGAGGGGGCATAATTTTAAGGTGTTTGGAGAAAAGTAAAGGGGAATTGTCGTAGGTAGGTTCTTCACACAGAGAATGGTGGGTGCATGGAATGCACTGCCAGTGTTGGTAGTAGAGTCAGATACATTAGGGACATTTAAGCGGCTCTTGGATAGGCACATGGACGATAATAATATGTAGGGTATGCAAGGTAGTTTGATCTTAGAGTAAGATAATAGGTTGGCACAACATCGCGGGCCGAAGGACCTGTACTGTGCTGTACTGTTCTATGTTTTTAACTGCGGATGTTGAAAATCTGAAGCAAAATCTAAAATTGCTTCAGACCTTACCGAGCCTAGCAGCATTTGAAGTTTTGAAGATGGGTCACTGGGTCCAAAACATTAACTCTGTTTTTTTCTACTGATGCTGCCATACCTGCTGAGTTTCTCCAGCAATTTCTGTTCTTGTTTCTTTCCAAGGTTGATTGACTACAACTTTCAACATCACATGCACAACATTGTGGGCTGAAGGGCCTGTTCTGTGCTGTACTGTTCTATGTTCTATGCATCATGTCCATTAGCGGCTTCTGCAACCACATCCACCACAACTGCTAACCCTTCCTGTCATCTGCATTATTATGATCCACTGGGCAATGGTTCTGGAAATGAAACCTGCTATTCCCAGAGTCGACATAAATGTGAAAATGTATTTTAAACCACTGAACTCCAAGCGCTATCTAGCTATCTAATGCAGGTTCAAAAAATATGCACACCAGGATTTTCAATTACAAAGAAAATTGTTTCTGACCAATGACAAAAGAGAGGCACAAATTGCTAACTTATTACTTTTGAAATTCCATTCTAACACTTTTCTTAAAATTCCCAAACACATACAAACAGGGAAACAAAGAGACAAGGCAAAGGCCAATTATTATGTGCAGGCAGGGAGGAATAAAGGTAGAGAAATACAATCGTGGCAATAGTCTGGGCATCAATGAGACTTTTTCTTTTGACTCGTTTTGAATGCTTTAAATTCCTTCCACTCTTTGATGAGGTCACAAAGTTGCAGATATGTCAGTCATGCAGTCCCTGGCTGAAACCCTCCAATGTCTCTTTTCAACAGGGGATTTGCAGAGAGAGAGAGAGAGAAGCTAGCTGTTAGGAACTTTTTTTTCATTTCTGCACTCAAAGAAGGCCATAAGACATGGGAGCACAGTTAGGCCATTTGGCCCATTGAGTATGCTCTACCATTCAATCATAGCTGATATAGAACATAGAACAGTACAGCACAGTACAGGCCTTTCAGCTCTTGATGTTGTGCCGAACTTTTACCATAAACCTATCTAACCTCCACCACTACCTTATACTATCATCCATATGCCTATCTAATAGCCGCTTAAATGCCCCTAATGAGGCTAACTCCACTACCCTCTCCAGCAATGCATTCCATGCCCCTACCACTCTCTGAGGAAAGAACCTATCTCCAATGTCTCCCCTATATTTACCTCCACTCGTTTTAAAACTATGCCCCCTTGTAATAGCTGCCTCCACTCTCAGAAAAACTCTCTGGCTGTCCACTCCATCTATACCTCTGAACATTTTGTACACCTTTCATTCCAAAGAAAGGACAATTCTGCTCGTGGAGAGCTTAGCATAGACTGAGCAGAGTGCAACCGGGAGCAGATGGGTTATTTCTCAACCACATTCTCCCACTTTTTCTCCATAACCCTCGATCCCTTAATAACAAAAAATCTATCTGTCTGTGTCTTAAGTACACTCAATAACTTGGCCGCTACAGCCCTCTGTGACAATGAGTTCCACGGATCCACCATTCTCTGGCTGAAGATATTCCTCCTCAACTCACTTCTAAAGTGTCATCCCTTCACACTCTGAGGCTTTACCCTCAGGTCCTGGTCCTTCTCTTACTAATGGAAACATTTTCTCAATGTCCACTCTATTCATGCCTCTCAGCACTATGTAAGTTTTAATCAGATACCCTCTTGTCCTTCTAAATTCCATCAACCACAGACGCAGAGTTCTCAACCACTCCTCGTGTGACAAGCTCTTCATCTCCAGGATGATTCTTGTAAACTTCCTCTGGTGCCCTCTACAATCCTTCCTCAGAGACAGGGGCCCACATCCGCTCACAATAACATAAATGGAGTCTGGCCAGAGCTTGTACAGCCTGAGCAGTAAATTTTCTGCTCTTGTATTCTAGCCGTCTTGAAATGAATGCCAACTTTGAGTTTGCCAGAGTGAAGAGAAAGAGAGATGGATGTGTTTTTTTGCAGGCAAGATGCTTCTGCTGTATTTTCTAAACACAACAGTGCAGCTATCTGCTCAGGAGCCACTCCAAAAGTTATTATGATGCTGAGTTCTCCTGAACCCAAGGTGCTGTAGAAAGGCCAATGAGAAAAACTGTCTCTGACCACAAATGGTGTCAATGTCTGACATTCTCCTCCTATCAATAATCTCCCTGCTGTGGTGGTTCTGGCATGTCAGCATCTGCTTGTCTCTATGGGAAGAGTGGTAGCCACTTTGAAGGCCTATGCCAGCAGAATGCTCAGTAGCTGACAGATATCTGTTTGGATCCCCATTCTATCACTTTACCATGCGGGTATTAATTTCTAAGCCTGCAGCAGTTCAATCCAAAGAGGGTGAGCCTGCATCTAGACAGGAGATTCTGAACAGACCTGGGCCAACTTGGCCAAAGGACACTCGGGGACATCTGCTTAAGTTTTCCAAGTCAATTTGGCCAGCCACAAAACAGGGTCTCTTCTCAGGTGCAATATCATTGTAAACAAGTAATCACTCTCTCTATTACAATGTCTGCTATTGCATACTTTCTCTCAAGGACCTGTTATAATCACATCCATGTGTGTGATGAGGAGCCTCTTCATAAATCCCAAGGATGCAAGACAACGCATTGCTCATCTCTCATTGGCAACCTAGTCTGTGGCTGCAGATAGTCTTATATGCCAGGACTCCTTGAACTTTAACATTAAAGAACTTGGGGATTGCAGCCACATTATTGTGAAGCCACACCACTGAGGCTAAAAGCAATGTTGACGGAATGTGCCAGAGCCTTGTTCACATCCAGCTTTGACACTTAGACAAACGTTATGAGCATGAGTACAGAATCAATAATAATTTCACATGTCTCTGAAGGGTAACACCGTTCCTATGTGTCAGCTTATGAAGTGGATGCATTGACATTCAGGACTGAGAGATGTTCAATGTACAGCTCACATGTTCACTGTCCCTCATAGCACAATGGTCTGGAGAGAAATGCTCCGCAAAATACAACCTCTAACAAATTAAACACTATCTTAGAGGATGCAGAAGCATATCAAGGTAATGTAACAGTCTTTATACACTCAAAAGCATTGAAGGGATTCAGAAGAAAGAATGATCAAAGGACACGAGGGGACAACCGCCCAAATTTTCCAATCAATTTGGCCAACCAGAAAACAGAGTTTCTTTGATCCATGCCAACCTGGTGCTAACATGAGACACTGGGCTACAGGATTATATAGGACTTTATATGTACATATCCTTTAATATTTAGCACTGCAACTTCAGCACTATGTGATGCAAGTGTGCTGTTTTGCTGCTGCGTTTTCGTTAGGGATGATAGGGCAAGTTAGCATAGCTCCTTTAACATTGATTCAACTGAAGAAATCATTGACACTTTAAAATGGAGAATGTAACATTTAACCTGCAAGACAAAACTGACAAACAATAAATCAACAAGTTGGGCATGTACTTTACACTAAGTAAGGATCTGCTGGTTCAATAATGTAGCTGATCGAGCAGTGAAATTATGGCAGAGGTGGCAGGACAGGAAGTGTTCCATTACCTCTTGTATAGCCAACCGCATCCTTCTTTCTCTTTTAATTTTCTTCATTTAACTTTCGAATCAAATTCATCTTTTCTTCTTTCTGTGGCTGTGCTGGTGGAGAGAGGTTACGGGGAGCTGTTGGCTGGCAGATCTGGTCCATTCCTTGTGGCCATGGCAGTCATAGCTTGAGTAACTATTCCAGCGTCGATGAATTGAGGTCTAATTTTTCTGTCTGATGTTTTGGCAGTGTCTATGACAGTGAGAAGAATGAATGATCTCTTGAATGAATGACCTCTCAACACTCGGGGGTTAATTTGGACATCAGTCGGTCCTCAGAAAATGAGGTGGGCCCCAGTGCTGGAGAGTTGGGACTGTCTCCTGGCTATGGCAGTGGCTGGGGTAGCAGCAGCAATGAGGTGGCTTTGGCTGAGGTGGCATTCTGGATCCGGTCAGCGGCAGCAAGTTGGGTACTTCAGCATGCTTCTTCCTTGGTGTTGTGGCCTCATGGGCAGCTTTGGTAGCTGTGGAGTAAGGTGTGTTCACAGCCACTTAGGAAATCAAGAGACCATGAATGGAATAAAGAATGAAATTTGTCCTAGGTCTGTATGCTTGATTTCTTTTTATGATTTATGTGATTAAAATGGTGCCGGCGGAGGTGGCAGACCTGCTGAGCTTTCCCAGCAGTTTCTGTCTTTGAGCTGGCTTATGATGCCATTTTATTGTATTTTCATAAACACATGTGTAACAATATGTTAGTATTATTGCTACTATGAAATGAAGTCTGAGTTCAGTTCAATCATACTGGAAGTGGATGGCAATAGTATTGTGTCTGGTTGCTCGGGCTCACTAAAACACTGCTCTATCCTCTTCTTGATGATGGTCAACCTGGTTAATCAGCTGACTGCCAGCCTCATCTTTATCCTTGGAAGATTGATCCTGCTCCCCCAATTTCAATGCATCCAGGACAAACTCCCTTTCTTGGCTCAAATTATGGAGGGCACAGCAATGTCTAGGCTATACTGCAAAGACTCACTGGGGCAGTGAGGGCATTAAAAACTCACCTTTAAGAGATCCACAATCGATTCCAATTTGAACCCTGGTGGCAGTATGGACATACTTTAATCCTGTGCTTGTCTATGCTTTGTTAATATATGAAATGAGCAAGGTTTGTCTTCCAGCAGTCACGAGTTATAAAGAAAGGCTGGATGGGCTGGGACTTTTTTCACTGGAGCATAGGAGGTTGAGAGGCGACCTGATAGAAGTTCACAAAATAATGAGAGGAGCAGGTAGAGTTAACGGTAGTTGTCTTTTCCCTAGGGTGGGGAATTTAAAGACAAGGGGGCACGTTTTTAAGGTGAGAGGAGAGAGATTTGAAAAAGACATGAGGGCAATTTATTTACACATAGGAGGAATGAACTTCCTGAGCAAGTGGGAGATGTGGGTACAATTACAACACTGAAAATGACATTTGGATAAGTACACGGATAGGAATGGTTTGGAGGAATATGGGCCAGGAGCAGGTAGGTAGGACTAGTTTAATTTGGGATTATGTTCACCGTGGGCTAGTTGGACCAAAGGATCTGTTTCCATGCTGTATGAATCCATGACTCTATCCCTGAACAGGGTGAAAGAGACAGGCACCTGTGAGTTCTCCAGTATCTATGAGACACATACAGAAAATCCAGTACAGAGCTCCAAATCTTTTCCTGTTCACAAATGTTGCTGGTTCATGATAAGCAGAAGATATTTTGAAAGCAACGTGAGTACAATCCTCTGTGCCAGGTGAGGTGAGTGATGGTTGATTATCTCACCAAGGTTGAAGATAATGAGAAAGCAAGCTATTGTGAAAATTGAACCAGTAATGTTTTGGATTCAGTTATGAAACGGAGAATTGGAAGATGCTGCAGAGGTTCCCAGTTGCTTCCTGAAATGAAACGTCAAAATTAAGGGTGACTGTAACCTCGATGGTGATAAGGATGGGATTGTCACCCAAACGTTTGAGTGTATGTCTTTGCCCAGCAGCTGGCATTGCTCTGAGATAATGGAACAGAATTTCCTTAAGCTTCAGCAACATTATCGTTCATTCATCTGGATATTTACCAAGTGAGAATCTTACCTTGACATCTGAACTCAGTTAAAAAATGTATTGAATTGTTTCCATTACTGAGATAGACCTCAATGGATTTCTTACATGATTCTCCGACATGTCTCAACATAGTCCACATGGGCCTTTTTACTGCTCTGTCCACAATTCATATGGCGATAAAACTTGAGAGCTGAGCTGTTTTGAACTCTGGAAATATAACAGTTAGAGCATGGACTAACCTTTGAAATAGGTCAGCCTGCAGGCGAGGACATACACTACAGCCCCAGGGGTGGTTTTTTGGAAAGCTAAGCCTTGGTCAAAGCCTGTTAGTGAAAAAGGCTCAAAAATAGCTGCCTCGGTCAACAAGAGAAAATGAGAAAAAGGACGTCTTATAGTGCTGGCAATATGCCACAAAGAAGCATCATTAGCAACAAGGTTGTCCAGCAGAGGACATCTAATACCTTCAATGTATCAGATTTAAACAATTTCAGCAATTTTGTAATGTGAGATAGAAAATAGGAAATAAGAGGAGAAACAGGCCATTTGGCCCATCAAGCCAGTTTCACCATCCTGATGCTCGATCTCAGCCCTTATCCCTAAGCACCTTTAACCCCCTAGAAATTGATTAATTTATTTCTTAAACATATTAAAAAGTGAAGAAATTTCTCCCCATTTCAGTCCATATCCTGAGAATTTCACAGCTTTTCCAAGAGTTTGATTGGCATTATGACGATTCTTCATTTGTGTTAAAGGATAGTTGCCTCTTCCCCATTCAAAGATTCCTCATCAGGGACACACCCAGGGTGAATTTAGTAACATGTTTCTATCAGATCATGTTTATCATTTCCAGAAGTAAATACTTTAATACCTGACCCTTCATTTGTTGATATATTACATTAAGATTTCTCTCATGCTCTTCCAGATCAGAGAGCACAGAATTCATCACTACTTTTGTGTTGTAGCCACTTTATATGACCAGTACTGCCAGTGAAGCAAGAGACCATATATTTTCTTTTCTTGGAGCTATGAACTGAAATGGACGTTGGGCTTCTTTAACTGAGATAACAGGAGAGCTTTGCAACTTAAAAATTCAAGAGCTGCTCATTGTGAAGCTGTGTGGTACAATGTTGCTTCTCAAAACAGTCAGACTGAACAGTACCAAGAATCTTTCAAGTTAAGGAAAATTGGCCTTACAATAGCCCTCTGATTGGTTAAACCATAAAATGCTGTTTGAAAAAGCTGTAACTGCCACAGAGGCAGAAAAGTAGAGAAAATTCCAGAACATTCAGGGAGAATGTTTCTATCTCTGCCTCTATCTTCATGTGTGAGAAAGGCAAGAAAATCAAGAAACTTAAAAGAAAGAATTCTAAAACAAGAAGAATGCCAGGTCCACCAGATCAACTATCAAGACAATGAATGCAGTTGTCCTACAGCCAACAGCATAGCATCATTGCTAAGATCAAAATGACTGAGAAGAAAATAACCTGCACCTTGTGGTCTGGACTTCTGACCTTTACATTTTTTTAACCTCATCCATAATATTTTTTGACCTATAATACACCATTGTCTTTTGTCTGTCAATCAGGGATGACAGTGTGTACTTTGAAGGGTATAGTTTAAGCCGGATATTACCAGGTTAGAAATGCTACCTTTTCTCTGTCTTCTGTTCAAGTTAAGTGCATTAGAAGTGAGGGGTTGGCAGTGGGTGTGGTGCTAAGTAGACCCTTCTGTCCTGATGCCAGGTCCCTTGTTCGGGCACTGAGTGTCTTTGAATGCAAGGCTGCAAGCAGCATTCACAGCTTCGTTTAATGTGCTCCCTTGTGACTACAGGCCCACCCACCTCCGGTTTAATACTGTGCTTTGCTAGTTCCATTATTCTTCAGTTTTGACATTTTAGGAGGAAATTGTAGTTGAAAATTCATAGTTGGAAACAAAATGAGAAGTAAAACTTTGTTTTTAAAACTTGGGTTAGGTTTCAGTTGATGGTCAACATCGGTCAATGCTTTGAGTCTAGGAGTTGGTATATCATATTACGGCTGTACAGGACATTGGCTAGGTCCCTTTTGGAATACTGCATTCAGTTCTGGTCTCCCTGCTATAGGAAAGATGTTGTTAAACTTCAAAGGGTTCAAAAAAGATGTACAAGGACGTTGCTGGGATTTGAGGGATATGCTGAATAGGCTGGGGCTATTTTCGTTTTAGAAACAAAACCAAAACCTACCACCAATCTATTCACTTCCAGCTTCAACTAAAGTTGATGGTGAGTGGCTAAACAGCCCTGATCAAGAAGGCAGGCTGGAACTTGATAAACTGAATAACGAGATTGCGTGCCTGCTTATTAGTCCACTTTGAGCTTGAAGTCTACTCACCTGTGATTTTTGAACATTTGGAAACCCAGTATTTTCCTCAAGGGTGCGGATATGGTGGATTTAGGCAGCCTCTAAACTTACCAGTGGGTTTCTTTGTTCTTTCTCTCTGCAGCCATTCTCTACTTTGCTAAGTTAATGTGAAAGACAGAACACTCTGCAACATATTTGTGTCTTCATAACACACAATTATAAATCCCACATGAGATGACAGAATTTTATTTGTCACGCTGCATGAGCATTAGTTATATTAATGCTTAATATTTATTAAAGAGAAATATTAGGATTTCTCAATTTTCAAATGAATGTAAGATTATTCCAGTAAAGCTGGAAGAAAAGCTATTTAAATCTCAGCAATTTAAATTATACTGATATTTATGACATTTGCACAAATTATGTGGGACAAATCAGTAATGAGCCAGATTCTTCGCTGGCCAGACAGCCAACATAGTTTAGAGTTGTGCATGGGGACCCTGTCCAATCCAAATTCCAACATATTCCAAAAGAATTGTAGGAAACTGAATTTTCTTCCGGGCAATTCTCCTATGCGTGGAACACGCTGAGAGTCTCCATTTAAATTGAACACTCTGCACAGCTTCAATGAAATTGACAAAAATACTGTTCAGGAAGAAGTAGACCATCAAGTATGGAGTCTAAATCCTGACCCCATACTTATCTCATGTACTCTCAACTACAGCTTACCCAGACCCCTTCCAGCCCTCCCAGGACCCGACACCCACTTCCTTTCATTCGACCTATTTGGAAAGGCAAACCAGGATAGGACTGACACACTTAATTGTAGGTCCTGGGGAGTGTTACTGAACAAAGCGACCTCGGGGTTCAGGTGGATAGTTCCATGAAAGTGGAGTTGCTGGTATACAGAATGATGAAGAAGGTGTTTGGTACACTTGCCAACATTAGTCAATGCTTTGAGTCTAGGAGTTGGTATATCATATTACAGCTGTACAGGACATTGGCTAGGCCCCTTTTGGAATACTGCATTCAATTCTGGTCTCCCTGCTATAGGAAAGACGTTGTTAAACTTGAAAGGGTTCAAAAAAGATGTACAAGGATGTTGCTGGGATTTGAGGGATATGCTGAATAGGCTGGGGCTATTTTCGCTGGACCATTGGAGGCTGAGGGGTAACCTAGCAGAGGTTTATAAAATCATGCGGGGCATGGACATGATGCATAGCCAAAGTCTTTTTCCCAGGGAGGGGAGACCAAAGCTGGAAGGTTTAAGGTGCGAGGGAAAAGATTTAAAAGGGTCTTGATGGACAACTTTTTCATGCAGGATGTGGTGCATGTATGGAATGAACTGCTGGAGGAAGTAGTAGAGGGAGGCACAATTATCATATTTAAAAGGCATCTGGATGGGTATATGAATAGGAAAGATTTCAAGGAATATGAGCCAAATACTGGCAAATAAGATTAGATCAGTTTAGGATGGCTGGTCAGTGTGATGAGTTGGAGCAAAGGGCCTGTTTCCATGTTGTACTACTCTGTGACTCTTTGATCCTGATCCAACCTCCATTCCCCCTGCTCCCAAAACCTTAGAGCCTTGTATAGTTTTAGCAAAACTTTCCTATTTTTATACCCCATTCTCTTTGAAAAAAAAATAACATTCCATTTACCTTCCCTATTACCTTCTGAACTTTTTGCTTTTTTTTGTTACAATCTTTAATTAGAAGCTGACTGCTCTGACCTCTCCTGCAGGTTATGAAGTAATTTTGTGCTTCTGAATTTGCTGACTGAAGCCCTGCCCGAAAACCACGAGACAGCCCTGCTGCGATTCCCATATGACCATTGGTAAATTGTGCAAGCTGTTAAGAAAAACAGCAAATTTCCTATTTAATTGTCACAAAGTAATAAGTGGCTTGATCTACAAGGTAGGCAAGCTTCTGACTTTTCTCCACTTTGCATTCTGTAGTATCCCATTTGCTTGAAGTGATAACAGGTACTAAATAATGTCAATGTAGAAATTCTGCCCAATGTCTTTAAGCCACTGAAGGAAACCCAATGACCATGTCTGATATCACGTAACCTTTACGCATTCTGTCAATCCGACTCTCTCCACAATTTGCAGTGGATGTTTTATCTTGGTCCCTTTTTAAGATCCCCAGCTTCATAATTGGCTGTCTTCAGACAATTTGATGATAGTACAGGCTGATCACATGAATATGATGAAAGCTGCAGTTGCTGGAATCATCCCTGCTGCAGTCCTGAAACATTGAACCCAGCTCAAGCCAAGCTGTCCCAGTTCAACTATAACAGTGGCATTTATTCGGAATGTGGAAAATTGCACAGTATAACTTGGCAAAAAATAATTGCAGACAAATCAAAACCACTCAGTTCTTGCCTTGCCAGCCTATTCTTAGTCATCAGCGAAATGATGGAAGAAATCCTTCATAGTATTAGCAAATGGCACTTAACAATAAACTGCTCGCCATTGCTCAACTTGGGCTTCATCAGAGCAACTCAACTAGTCGTGATGCAAATGTCGGAAAATGCCTTGAATTCCACAAGGAAAGTGATTGCCTTCGGCATCATTTCAATGAGGGTGACATTAAGAAATTGGAGTCAGCTGAAGTCAATGGGAACGGGGGTAAAACTCTCCTTTGGTCAGAGTCATGCCTTAAGGAAAATAAATTGTGGTTGGTTTAGCCCCAACAAGGCTCTGGGGTCTGTTTGCAAGAGCTCCTTAGGGTAATTGCCTTGGCCCTTTTCCAGGCGCTTCATTAATGAACTTCCCTCCATCATGAGATGAGAAGTTGGGATGCTTGCTGATGATTGCATAGAGTTCAATAATTTTTGGAATTCTCAGATAGTGAATCAGACTGTACTTGAGCTCCAGGTTAGGAACAGAAAATCCAATCAATGATCATTGCCAACAACAGACAATCTAGCCACCCTTCTGTGATATTCAACAGAACTACCACTGCTCAGTCTCCCTCCTACAAATTCCCAAGGGTCATCTTTGACCTGAAAAAGTTGGACCAGCACACAAATAGCGTGGCTACAAAAGTAGGCCAGAGGATGGAATCATGAGTGTCTATATACAACATTGCATGTTTTAAAAAGACTATTTTGCCTGTTGAAATACAACATATAACAATGGCTGCCAGGAGTCACATAGTTGTCCTTGTTGATTAATTTCAATAAGCCAAAACAGAGTCCTAAGTTGTATGTTATCTGAAGAACAACAAGAAAGGAGCATTTGGAAGTTGATTGCCCTTTTGGATAACACAACATTTTTAGACGTATGAGAATTCAAGGCTTTTAAGACAAGAAACAAGTGATTGCTTTGTGGGTCTGATTTATCAATAGTTTACGTAGCAGCCATCTTAGGTTGGACCTGTATTTATCTGTGAAACTTTAATCTGAAGACTGAATTTCTTACGAACGTTTCTGAGAGGCATTATGTTCAGAAAATATAGTTGTCAGTTTCAGTGATTCTGAAATGAACAACAGTTGGAAGACTCTAGACAACCCACAAGTGCTGGAATCAATCTGCAGATGCAGAACGAGTGAGCAACACGATATATTTTCTCTCTCTCTCTCTCTCTCTAAGCCTGCTCTACTTGTCTAGTTTGCCTGTGCAAGCAGCCTCCAACTTTTCAACTGCTAAATTCTGACTTAAGTTTTGCAAATCCTTCACTTCAAAGGAGAAAATCTTGAAGCAAGCCATGAACCTGCAATAATAATTAAACTGATGCGACCTTTAGAAATAATTTTTTTGCCTGTATTTACTTCTAAGCTTTGTATCTGTTCTTAATCTATTAACAGAATCACACTTTTACTTAATAACTTTTATCAATAGTTGTGTAGTGACATAACCTTTGATCTTGTTGTGATCTAAAACTTTGCTGCTAGCTATTTTTGAATCGAAAATTAAAAGGAACGTAGCAAACAATAATTCACAGTTCACTGAACACATTGCAGTCATCCATGGCTGGTTATAAGAGTGGCATTTTGTACTGAGTGACTCATCTCCTGATTCCACAAAGCCCATCTTCTGTTACAAGGTTCAAGTCAGGAGAATGATTGAAAATGCATTATTTGTGAGAATGAAAACATTTCCAATAATATTCAAGTTCAACAGCACTCAGGTTAAGGCTGCCCATTTAGTTGGAACCATACTGGGATATCTTAATTGCATTGCCCAAAGCTGAAACTTCAGTTAGTTATATGGAAGGACAAGGTCAGCAGCAGGTGTGTAGAAATCCCCTCCATTTAATATACCATTCTGACTTGGAACGTATATCAGCCTCCTTCCATCAAAATCAGTAAATAAACTACAAATGATAAGTCCTGCAGGGCAGCCAAAAGCCTGGTCTGAAGTTAACCTCAAAATTTGTCATTGTGGGCAGTTGCATTGTAATAAAAAAAATCAAGCTTTGTTGAAATGTGAACAGTTCTTTTAATTTATTCTGTGGATGAAAAATAATCCATGGTCACTTCCTTAGAAGTCCAAGGAGAAAGCATGGGATAATTTGTCCTCTGGTATGGCTTGATTGCATACAAATGAAGGGCATGGTATTCCTGAAGATGATAGAGAAAGGAATAGATTTTGGCCATTCAGCCCATTGAGTCTGCTTTGCCTTTTGATTCTTGAGTCATAGATTCATACAGGACAGAAACAGACCCTTTGGTCTAACCAGTCCATGCCAAACATAAGCTCCAAACTAAACTAGTCCCACCTGCTGTTTCCTGGTCCATATCCCTCCAAACCTTTTCTATTCAAGCATCCATCCCCAAACCACCCTCTGCATAAAAAAATTTGCCTCATACTTTTTTTTAAATCTCTCTCCCTCTCACCTTAAAAAATGTCCCCTAGTCTTGAAATTCCTCATCTTAGGGAAAAGACACCTACCATTAACTCTATCTATACCTTTCATTATTAACTTCTATCAGGTTGCCTCTCAATCTCCCAAGCTCCAGTCAAAAAGTTCCAGCCGATTCAAGAGAGATAGTAAGAACTGCCGATGCTGGAGTCTGAGATAACACGGTGTGGAGCTGGAGGAACACAGCAGGCCGGACAGCATCATTTTTCTGAAGGGCCCCGACCTGAAACATCAGCTCTGGTGCTGCCTGGCCTGCTGAGTTCCTCCAGCTCCACACTATGTTATCCCAACCTAACTTTTCTTTATAACTCACGCCTTCCATACCAGGCAACATGCAGTTTGATAATATCCTGCCTGTAACTGGACAACCAGAACTGGACACAATATTCGAGAAGAGGCCTTAACCATGTCCTGTACAACCTCAAAATAACATTTTGCTCAATGTCCAAACGTGAGCGGTATTTGTTGATGTTTGGGTGGAGGTGGAGAAAGGCGAGCTCTTTACTGAGGATTGACCGTTCGTCCTCAGTAAGGGGGAGTTCTGGGGGGATGAAGAAGACTCGGTAGGGCTGGGTGCTAGTCTCCTCTGGAGCTGCTGGCTGTGGAGGTGATGGGTGGAGCGACATCGGCGTCGGTGGTGGGCTGTGTGGCATCAGCTGTGGGTGGAGTTGAGTTGGCGTTGGTGGTGGTGGAGTTGTGTTGGTGTCAGTGGTGCACAGAGCGGCATTGTCGATGGGCGGAGTTGCATAGGCGGTGGCAGCAGCGGTGACGGTAGGTGCGTTCTCAATGTCTATGGTGTTGGCCTCAGAAATGGAGGCGGTGGCATCAGCAACGGTGTCAATGGCGTTCACTGTCCCGCAAGTGGTGTGCTCGGCAGCAGAGGATGTGACATCATCTGTAGGTGCTCCAACAGTGGCCACATGGCCAATGGCTACAGGCACATTGTGGGGAAGGTCCTGGTTAGGGTTGGGGATTTGGGAAGTGGTGGAAGCTCGTTTTGGGTGGTAGGCACCAGTAAATTTCCTGCACTTACGGTTTTTAGTGTCCAATAAAGTGGAGTAGAATTGGGAGTTCAGGTTGTGGATCCTACGAAGAATAAAAACCAGGAACGGTCCACTGCAGGTCTGGGAGAGGGAGGCTCTGAGCTGGGGTAGGCTTGATTACAATGCCAGGAGATGCCAGCGCATTGCTGCGAGTGTGTGTTTCAGGAGTCGCAGTGGGAAACGCTTCTGAAGGAGAAGGTCTGACTCCTCTCTGCCTATCTTCTTCTCTATCCACCTTCTAACTGCCTCCCCCTCTCTCCCTTCCTCTCCTCCATTTCTGAAGAAGGGTCTAGGCCTGAAACAATCAGTCTTCCTGCTCCTCTGATGCTGCTTGGCCTGCTTGGTTCATCCAGCTCTACACCTTGTTATCTCACATCCAGCATCTGCACTTTCTACTATCTCTGAAACAATCTTAACCCCACTGCTGCCGAGCACACCACTTGCGGGACAGCAAACGCCATTGACAGCGTTAGCCTCCTCCCTCTGGAGAAACCTCAGGGGATCTCTCTCCCACTGCAACTCTCTCGTAATCTCTTCGGCCTTCAAACTGCTCAACCACACCCTGAAACAAACCAGGTACTACAGCCACATCACCTTTCTTAGTGCCTGCCTACATAACCAAATCATCCCCAATGGACTACAGTCCACATTCAGGCCTTCCCATTTTGGCCCCAACCGTGACAATGTCTACATTCAGAACTTTGAGATCCTTCAGAAGCGTTTCTGCCTGCGACTCCTGAAACACACACACACACACACACACACACACACTTGCAGCAATGCACAGGCATCTCCCGACACTACAATCAAGCGTACCCCAGCTCAGAGCCTCCCTCTCCCAGACCTGCAAAGAACCTTTGCAGGAGCCACAACCTGAACTCCCAATTCTACGCAGCTTTACTGGACACTAAAAACCATAAGTACAGTAAACTTACTGGTGCCTACCACCCAAAACAGGCTTCCTCCACCTCCCAACTCCCCAACCCTACCCAGGACCTTCCCCACAATGTGCCTGTGGCCATTGGCCATGTGGCCACTGATGGAGCACCCACGGACGATGTCAAATCCTCTGCTGCCGGATACACCACTTGCGGCACAGCAAACACCATAGATACCGCTGCTGATGCCACTGCCTCCATTTCTGAGGCCAACACCATAAACACCGAGGACGCACCTACCATCACTGCTGCTGGTGCCACAGACAACGCTAGTCTGCCCACCACCAGTGCAACTCCGCCCACTGCGATATCGCTCTGCCCATTACCTCCACAGCCAGCAGCTCCAGAGCAGACTGTAGCAACCAGCCCTGCCGAGTCTTCACCACCCCCCCAGTCCTCCCCCTTGCTGAGGATGAGCACTCAGTCCTCAGTAAAGGGCTCACCTTTGTCCCCCTCCACCCACACATATCACCGAATACTGTTCATGTTTGGACATCGAGCAGTTTTTCTGCTGCCTCCGTCTCCACGCTTACTTCTTCAACCGTGAGCCAAACCCTCCCTCTACTGACCCCTTCTCATGCCGCCACACACCCCCTCCTCCTGGACACCACCCCAAGGCCTCCTACCGTCCCTTGACCTCTTCATCTCCAAATGTTGTCGAGACATCAATCGCCTCAACCTCTCCACCCTTCTCACCCACTCCAACCTCTCCCCCACAGAACGTGCAGCCCTCTGCTCCAATCCCAACCTCACCATAAAACCCACAGACAAGGGAGGTACAGTTGTAGTATGGCACACTGACTTCTACATTGCCGAGGCTAGGTGCCAACTCTCCGATACCTCTTCCTATTGCCCCCTTGATCATGACCCCACGCCCTAGCATCAAACCATCACCTCCCAAACCATCCACAACCTCATCCCATCAGGTGACCTCCCACCCACAGCCTCCAACCTCTTTGTTCCCCAACGCTGAGCCGCCAGCTTCTATCTCCTTTCCAAAATCCAAAAACCTGACCGCCTTGATGGACCCATTGTCTCTGCCTGCTCCTATCCCACCAAACACATCTCCACCTATCTCGACTCCATTTTCTCCCCCTTGGTCCAGGAACTCCCTACCTACTTCCGTGACACCACCCACCTCCTCCTGAACTTCCAATTCCCCGGTCTCCAATACCTCTTCTTTACCATGGATGTCCAGTCCCTGGTATGCATTCCCCATACAGATGGCCTAAAGGCCCTCCTCCGCTTATTCCTGTCTCTCAGGCCTGACCAGTCCCCTCCACTGACACCCTCATCCGCTTAGCCGAAATCATCCTCACGCTCAACAACTTCTTTTTCCTCTCACTTCCTACAGGCAAACGGGGTGGCCATGGGTACCTGCATGGGCCCAAGCTATG